>NC_032016.1:20422534-20549783 GCF_001865875.1 Lupinus angustifolius
CAACTTTATTATGCATAAAAACTGTATATAATATCCAAAGCAAAACATAAAACATATAGACTTCCATTGAACTAAGGTACCCTAAGGAACAACACACATATGAGCAACATGCTCATGAAAGACTTTAGGTACCAAACTCTTAGTTAGTGGATCAGCTAGCAAAAAATTTGTCCCTATATGTTTTATTGAAACTTGTCCATTTTGAGCACTTTCGTTAACAACCACAAACTTTATGTCAATGAATTTTGACTTTATAGAACTCCTATTATTGTTGAAGTAAAGAACCGCGGACTTGTTGTCACAATAAATCCTCAACGGTCTTTCAATACCATCGACCACACGTAAGTCAGTAACAAAATTCTGCAATCATATGTCATTGTCTGATGTTTCAAAACAAGCCATGAACTCCGTAGCCATGGTTGAAGGAGCTATAAGCGTCTGCTTCGCAGACTTCCAAGAGATAGCACCTCAGCCAATACAAACACATATCCAAAGGTGGAGTGTCTACTGTCTAGACATCCAGCAAAATCGGAGTAAGAGTACCCAATGATCTCTAAATTCTCAGACCTCTGATAAGTGAGCATGTACTCTTTTGTTCTCTTCAAGTAACACATAACACGTTTGACTGCCTTCCAATGATGCATTCCAGGATTACTCAAATATTTGCCCAAAACTCCCACAACAAATGTTATGTCGGGACGTGTGCAAACTTGAGCATACATTAGACTTCCTACTGCAGATGCATAAGGAATCTTTTGCATCTCGTATCTTTCAAGGTCATTGTTGGGGCACTGTTCGAGACTAAATTTGTCTCCCTTAACTATAGGGGCATCCTCTGGTTTACTGTCTTTCATGCCAAATCTATATAGGACTTTATCTATATAGCTTTCTTGTGATAACCTTAGGATACCTTGAGAGCGATCTCTTAGTATTCGAATATCTAATACAAAAAAAGCTTCCCCAAGATCTTTCATTTCGAAATTCTTCATTAGAAATCTCTTGGTCCCATGCAATAGTCTCATATCGCTGCTAGCAAGCAGTATATCATCGACATATAATACCAGGAAGATAAATTTACTCCCACTGAACTTATGGTATACACAATCTTCAACTTTATTTGCCTCAAAACCATATGAGGTAATAACTTGATGAAATTTGTGATTTCATTGACGAGAACTTTGTTTAAGCCCATAGATAGATTTCTTTAATTTGCATACCACATACTTTGAGCCAAACTGACACAAAGTTTTCTGATTACACCATTTAGATCGTTTCCTTAATGTCACCATTAAGAAACGCAGTCTTAACATCCATCTGATGTAGCTCTAAATCAAAATGAGTCACTAGTGCCAATATTATTCTAAAAGAATCCTTCGAAGATACTGGAAAGAAGGTTTCTTTATAATCAATGCCTTCTTTCTGAGTGAAGCCTCTAGCTACTAGACGAGCTTTATATCTGTCAATATTACCCTTCAAATCCATATTGATTTTAAATATCCATTTGAAATCAATAGGTTTTGCACCTTCAGGTAATTCGACAAGATCTCAAACATCATTATCATGCATAGACTTCATCTCATCCTTCATGGCATCAATAGGTTTTGCACCTTCAGGTAATTCGACAAGATCTCAAACATCATTATCATGCATAGACTTCATCTCATCCTTCATGACATCAATCCACTTTTGAGAGTTAGAACTTTTCATGGCTTGACAAAAGTTCAATGAGTCATCTTCTGTTGACCCAATGTCATCCTCAAGTTCTTGAAGAAATACAATATAATCATCAGGAATTGCACTTCTCCCCTCTATAGTGGATCTCCTTAATTGGCACTTCTACTTCTTGAGGTTGATGAATTTGTTCTGTAGGTACTTGAGGGAAAATCTCATTGTTGTCTTGTTCTGAAATATTGTCAGAGATAATATTCTAAACATTATCTTCTATTACTGAATTTATTCCTTGAATGGTAATAGACACAAGAACTTGTTCACTATCAGTGACAGGTTCTTCCTCAAACACAACATTCTGTAAGTTCTCTTCCTTCCCAAAATCAAATTCCTCAAGAAATCTTGCATTTCCCGTCTAAAAAAAGAGTCTTGAAGTGAGATCATAAAATTTATAGCCCTGAGAGCGTTCAGCATAGCCAACAAAATAACAGCTAACAGTTCTTGAGTCCAGATTTCTTTCATGAGGCCTATAAGGCCACGCCTCGGCTGGACCATCCCAAATGTGCAAGTGTTTTAAGCTTGGCCTTTTATTAGTCCAAATCTCATATGAGATTTTGTTAACTCCTTTACTTGGCACTCTGTTAAGGATGTAAACTGTGGTCTTTAAAGATCTCCCCCAAAGAGACTCTGGCAAAGAAGAATGACTAATCATACTTCTCACCACAATCTTAAGAGTTTGGTTTAATCGTTCAACAACACCCTTCATGCTAGGTTTGCCTGACATAGTGTATTGCAGAATAATTTCACATTATATGAGGAAAAACCACAAATAGCCCTTTCACAACATCCTTATTATTCTTTCTTATCTTATTCTGAGAGGTCATAGTTAAGTGAGCATTTTTAATCTTATCTCTCTGCAGTCTCTCTTCCTCTTGCACATAGTTCATTTGAGTGTTAAAACTCACTTTCAATTGCCCAAAGTGTGCAGGAAGCGAGATCAAAACCAAGTGCACAAGCAAGTCATCACGAAGCTCTAACTTAAGTGACTTGAGTTTTGATGAGAGATTAGACATCTCCATAATGTACTCCCTTATTTTCCCTTTCCCTTTATACTTCTTAGAGATGGGCTTAGCAAAAGGCTACTCGTCTCCGCCTTTTCATTTTTGGTAAAGCATGGCTATATTTCTTCAAGGAACTTTCTTGCACTCTGACCCTCGGAAATAGAGCCTCGAAATGCTCCTAGAATAGAGTGTTTCATGATCATTAGACACATTCAGTTAAAGTCTTCCAATTTCTCAATTTTTAATCTCATCGATGATTTCCATAATAGAAATGAATTTCTCCACCTGAAGTGCCAGATCTAAATCCGTACAGCCGAGAATAATTTCTACGGCTTCCTTCCAGACTTTAAAGTTTGTCACATTCAGCAATGAAATGTTCTTAATTTGAGGAAAAATATTTGCAACACTAGTAAAAGAACAAAAAAATTGCAATTATTTTTGCAATTAAGTTCACATTCAACTTTAATACTTAAATTCAAATGATAATGAGACATATCTTACCTAGCACAACATTAATATTCAGTCTTTGAACAAAATATTAACTTGAAAGTGATACACTCAATATAGTAATCAACTATTGATAATCAGTCGTGTCAAATAATAAGCATTTCTTTGGACCAACTTATTATTCACATGGAAAACCATATGATTATTACATATTTATTGCTACAAGTATGTTTGTAATTTGGGCCAAATAATAATCTTCCTTTGGGCCAATCATTATTCGCATAAAATCCAAACATACAATTGGCTTGATATTTCATATCAATCACTAATGATACTAAATTTTATTTTCCAAAAGAAAAACCATTTAGTTGATTTTGATTCAACATAACCTTAATACAAAACATATATTATTTATATCGACATATAAATACATATATTCATTATAGCCTATTGATAGCATTGTATCATTCTCATCACCATGACTACATTTCGAATTCCAGTAATGGTCCTTTTGAATTTTCCATAAAAAAATATATTACTATTTTAAACATGATTAAACATGGCAGAGAAAGCTGTCAAAACATAAACAATGTTTCAACAATAACAACCACTTAATAATGCAATTAGCTACCAACCAATGCAACAAACCACAAGTGTTTCAACCATTTAAACAAACAAGTCAGATAATATACATAAAACAAGACATGTTCACATGATAGACTTATCACAAGATACTTAGCACAATATCAATTTCTATTCTTTGGACAGAGAAATTAATTTGTAAGTGGTACTCTCAATATAATGATCAAATATTAACAATTAGTTCTGTCAAATAATAACCTTTCTTTGGACCGACTATTATTCACATGAAAAAACTTTATATTTGTTACATATTGATCAACACAAGTATGTTATTATTTGGTCAAATTGCATCTTCCTTTGGGCCGAACACAATTTGCATAAATAATCTCATACTCATCTGTGTAATTTTAATCAATTTCCACAATATAGGTTACTTTGATAACATATTGTATCAATTAATTCAAAAATAATTACCAGACAAAAAGTAAACAATATGAGTCTATTATAAAAAATATAATCTTGGAATTAAAACCTTCAGATTTGATAACTTTTATGATTGACTAATCTAATCCCACAATATAATTCTAAATAAAAAAAGAATATATTACATATATATCAGCACATAAAAATGGATGCAATTTTAATCAAATACATAATAGATCAAGAGTTAAATGCGTAAAAATATATATGCAAATCATTATCAAAAAATTCCAAATCGAATATGATCATGCCCATCTTTAAAACATCAAGAGCATATCTTTTATATATATTTGGTAATTATTTCATACATATATATATATGTACTTCCAAAATATAATATATACACAATATATATTTAATTACAAGCATTAAGCTTAAACATAGTATATATAACTTAACTTCAATCCTTATTTATGTGTTTTAAAACAAGATGAATGACATATTTATTGTTGATGATAGTAGGTACATGTTTTATACTATAACCATATTAAAAAAAAATTGAAAACAATAAGTATAGTATTTAAAAATCCCAAATATAGAGGAACATATTTGATCAAACCATAATTATTTATATAACATATATGCAGATATTTAGATTGCATAATACCTCAATGTATAAGAAATACATATTGCTCACATATAATATATATATACTTTACCAAATTGCAAAAACTGTGAATTAACAAAAGTCAATGTTCAACAGTAAGACCTTAGGTGCATATATAATATACATATTACATAACAGAGTCATAAAAGTTAATGCAATGTTCATACACAGATCTGAATATATATACTTCAACGCATGTTGCAATGATTCATAATATAAGTTACTCATAATTCAAATAAGCGGAAGCAAATAAAAGTTATTCTCATTATTCCTAAATACCTAATTTTCATAACCAATAGTGGAAGCATAACAATCTTCAAGTTTAAAAAATTAGAGTTCATAAAAAATTGTGGGGGGACATCTTTAATGGAGAACCATAAAATTCAGAACCTAAAACTTTGATACACTTATTGGGAATTCCTATTGATTGGTGAAATACCACTTCTTGGGATCTTGAATCTCAGAGTCATAAAAGTTAATCCAGTGTCATACCTGAATTCATGTTCCTGGATGTGCTCCTTTGATCTACGTTTCTGAGAGAAGTTTTGTGGCATGATGACATTCCTTAACCAAATCTCTGATTCCTCTTGGGACTTGTGTTTTCACTCTGATGGGGAGAGGAGAAAATTGAATTTGATTTGGTGGGTTGGGGACCATAACTTTCCTTATGCGTTAACTTATAGGGTTCCCATTATCCCCTATGGGTTAACCTGATATTAAGCCCATATCTTTATCAGCTTTTAAAAATCTAAGGGTTGCTAGTAATTAGATCACTTATAATATAACCCCGAAAATAAATAGGTGATATCATTATATCAAATATATAATATCCACTTTAATTAGAAATTATAAATTTCTAACACTTATTTCCCAAATAAGGTAGGAAAACGAATGATGGGAGGGTTGTGGGATAAAGAAGAAGAAGACAGAGCACATAGACAAAAACACAATACATACACACACAAAGCTCTTTTAACCTTTATTAATGTCAGATGGGATAACAAAAGGACGAGCTTACCTGGATTCCAAGTCTTCAAAATATCTATAACTATGCATCATTGTAATAATCTTTTAATTCTATGCCCCCGTTTTCATTTACCTGAACAACAGAACAAATACACACAATCTTCTCATATGTAGATTTCCTTTCTTTCTTTTATTTAGGTACTCTTGCACATTGTTTAGGAGAGTGAAGAAATTAACTAGTGAAAACAAGAGAACTAGAACTACCACAATTATTGGTGTCAACTTTTGTTTCGGTTCTATAATAGGCCAGGAGGAAAACATACAATATTATCTTATTTAATTGAAATGTTAAAAGAGTCTTTCGGATCTTGTTTTGTTTTATATTTTTCTAAAACAAGTATTTGCAAATGCCAAAAGATGATATATATACAAGTAGCTTTCATATCAAGAAACATTAATACGTGTCTCTCATAAGTAATGGCAGAGAGTGTTATACCTCTTTCAAACAATGTTTTTTATATTAAAAATTAATGATACTTTCATAATTTCATTCTCTTTATAAGAAAAAGATATATGGATGGATATACACAGAACTCATAAGTAATGTACGAATACGGTGTCATCACTTTAGAAAAGGTGGAAAAGTCCATAAACAAGTATAGTACAGCAAAATTGAAAATGCATATACGATAATAATAATATTCTACTGCCAACACAAAATAGGAAAATAATTAATGCAGATGACATATAGGGAATTCATGAAATAATGTATTATAACATTTTTCTAGTTTATATAAAACCTATAGCTATCTATCGTTTTGAAGACAATTTTCCAACTTGCAACAACCAAAAGAATAAATATCAATGATTGAACATATGATGAAAATTGATAACATCATGGACCCAAGTTCCTAGAATAAAATACAAGTTTAGTTTCATTTGGATAGGTTCAGCTTATAAATAAAAACTGAAAACAACCAATCACCTTTAAAAACAATTTAATTAAATCAAACAAAAAAGACTTAATTCTGTTTTGTTTCGTTTTAAATTTTTTAATTCAATTTTTTTTCTTTAGATCAATTCTGTTTGATTATGAAGACTATAATGATACAGCAAACAAATCTTTAAATCTCTTTTTAATTAACATTATATAAACAATTGAGTTATATTTTCTCAAATGGACTATGTAATTCTCCGAAAAAAATTGATTATACTTCCTAGCCTAAAGATTGTTTTTATCTCTCAAAAGGTCCAATTAGCATTTTACTCACACATGCATATGCATGAGTTGAGAGTACAATAACCTTTGTAAAGAATAATTGCTTAAAGATACATTCCGTCACCGTTTAAGCTAAATCGAAGTAGCATATATTTAATTAAAATAATCTGAGATCTGTAAATCTAAGTTATATACGAAAAAAGTTACTTTAATTTTATAGTTCTAACACCAAAACAAATCCAAAAAACTTATGAATCACCAATGGAATTCAATTTCTTGATGTGAAGGGAAGTGTCCCACAGGACCCCAACACATTGTTGACAACACATAGGACATGCCTCGAGAAAATGATGTCAAAAACCCCACTTGCTCATTACTATATATTAGTACGAACATAGCTTTAATATGTAATATTTTAGTAAATGATTTAGACATCTAAGTGGTATGTTATTAATTTATCAAGGACATGGTATATCCACAACAATAAGTTAAAGTTAAATGATTTTAATTTATACAAATCAATGATAAAAAATATATTCTTTGAAGTATTTTTATATTACTAAATATATTATCTCACATATCAGTAAAAAACTAATATCTTTCAAAGTGTATGACTATCCATCCTAATAAGTGTTCTCAGAAATCGAACTATTGACTTTTTAATCTTTTTGGAAATCTAATGAACTTTTACATCACCAGATCAACATCTTATTGGTATTACGAGGAGAAGTCTGAACCAATGATTTGAGACCATTCAATATCTTCTTCATAAAAGGGGTAGATGCTATTACGAGGAGAAAAAATGTGGGATTTCAAAACCTTTCCTTTTTGTGAATATCCAATTTCGTCTAGGGTCTCTTTTTAAAATTTTAAGGAAGTTCACAGACTGGACCACAATTAAAAACACTAACATGATTAGGTATTAATTACCTTAAGACTCTTCATTAATCCCAATCCCAAATCTAAGTGAGACTGTAAATAACTCCACTTAGCACTAACCCTACACACTCAACAGCTATTTTAAATTTTGGCAGCCTTATCCCTAAAGCAAGTTTTAGGAGTTTAAGCAAAAAAAAAACTCAATATCCCAAAATACACTGCACATTCAGCATAGTCTATGGAGTAGCTTTAAAAAATCTTAAACTTATCTTAAACACTAATTCAACAGCTTTGGAGAGAACGTTGCAACCGTTAGCAAGATAGAAAGGAGAGTAAGATACAGAAAAAGGGGCTCATACTCTTTATTCAGGACTATCTTCCACCACCAATTTCATTAGGTCCTTTCTTTGCTTTCTGTTTTTTCTTATGCTCAATTTTCTTAGTTGAAACTCATTATTGTATCCTCATTTTTATATATTGTGGCATTATGTCTCACGTACTGCAACTTTCCTTTCTCATTCTATACATTCATTAAACAATGGCATATGAATCTTAAATTAAGCCAAGAGAAAATTGGAGCATTAAACTCAAGCAAAAGTGTTATTATATGGTTGTCACAGCCAATTCTGGCCATGCCGTACTGGTGGTTTGGCCTGGCGGAGCACTGCCCATATCCCTTGGTCGTGAATGGCAAAGATTAAAGGTCTTCTTCCCCTTTCACGGTTCTCACGGGCTGCTGCCCTATTATTTTTTTTATTTCTTTATTTTTTTTATTTTTATTTTTTTAATCACTTGTTTGAAATTAAGAGTAGGCTACTCCTATCCATCTAAGAAAACTAAACGCACTGTTTGGACGTGAACATCCATTTTTTTAGTGTTTTGGGTTGTTTTATTTATTTTTTTGTTATTGTATTTTGTATTTCTTGTCTTGTTTACTATTTGTTTTGTGTTTAATTCCTAGTTTGTGTGTTTTTGCTTTATGTCATGTTATTTAATTTATTCATTTTTTGTTTTGTTTCTTATATAATTATTTGTAAGTATGTTAATTGGTCATGATAAAGTAGCAAGAATACATATGTTTTTATCAATGATTCTATTTTTACTCGAGCGTAAAAATAGAGTTAAGGTGAGAATTTAGGAGATCGATGAATGGACTGAACTATATCTTCCTTTTCCTTCGAATAGAAAAGTGGTGAGCGGTTGTCATACTGTCTCTTCTTTCTATGGTAAGGAGAATAATGGTAGATAGTCAGTGTTTTCCTTATCTTCTAAAGTTTTACCCTAACTTTAATAAAGATTCATCTTAACAAATTTCAAAATAAAGTAATCAATTATTCGTTAATATTGTTTTTTGTAAATATAAAAAAGTCGTCAATAATTAATGTCATATTTATATGAACCATTAATAAATAAGATATTTTTGAAATTATATTTAATATGTGAATTAAGAGTCACAATCATTAATATTGTAGGAAATGAATCTTTAAAATAATGAAGAGTCACAATCATTAGTATTTTATGACATGAATCTTTGAAATAATCGAGAGTCACAATCATTAGTATTTTATGATGTAAACCTTTGAAATAATATATATTTTTCATAAAATTAATTAAATAAGAGAAAAACATTTTCCAAATGCTAAGGTTAGAGAAAGAGTATCAACTTGAGTATTATTTTACGCTCCTGTTAGTAGGAAAATGGTAAGCGGCGGTTGTCGTACTGCCTCTTCTTTCTCTCTAATACGAATAAGACAATATATACCAAGTCTTTATCTCATTACCCAATTTAATAAAAAGCGGTGAGCGGTTGTCGTATTGCCTCTTTTTTTATTTAAAATGGGTAAAGTGATGTAGGGCAAAGTTATACCTCCCTCCTTAACCTTATCAATTGACAATTTGAGTCCTATTTTTTTGTCATGTCAGTAAGAAAGCGGTGAGCGGCTATCGTACTGCCTCTTCTTTCTCGCTAATATGGATAAGACGATATAAGTCAAACCCTTATCGGAGTGTCCTATTTAATTAAAAGCGGTGAGCGGCTGTCGTACTGCCTCTTCTTTTTTTATGAGGGTAAAATGATATCGGGTGAACTTTATCGTCCTCTTTAACTCTATCTACTTACAATTGTCTCACAAATTTTCAAACCACTTTTCATTAACTAAAATCAGTCAACACATTTTCTACCTAAGAACTACGTAGTCTTGATTTCTCTATTGCACCCAGGAATACGTAGGAGCATGATGAACTTTTGTCAGACACAAAAAATAAAAAAATAAAAACATTTTTTTGTAAATAATAAATTGATATAACAAGCTTTAAGGTATATCTAGTTTTGTGCGATTATTGTGGGTACCGCTTGATAACGGGCGGACGAGGTGCTAGTACCTTCCCCAATCTGTAACCGACTCCCAAGTTCTAGTTCGAAGGCCAATCTATCCAATAATTGGGCAACAAAAGAGTTTTCTACATTTTGACTACAAAAACATGGTGGCGACACCAAATCAGTCGTGTGACCAATATTCGGCCGAAAATCGAGGCGCAACACTTTTCAATTAGAGTGCCTTATGCCTTGAGCTCCTCGTCATGTCTCTCCATGTCGGTAAAGTACTCCTCATGCATGAGGAAATTTCGTATGGTAGCACAAATTCAAAGAAAATAATCTTATACAGTAACGATTATGACGTTTGTACCTATCATGCAATTTATTAGAATAAATAAAAGGTAATGTACCAAAGAAGAAGGTAATGTGTGAATTTTGACGATGACCTATCATGATACTACTTCCTAGCTAGTGTTATATTTTGTAAAAGGAAAGAAACCTCTGATTGATTTCCAAGATATTGTATAAGCTTAGAGCATTTGCCGTGAGACCAATATAGTATTAGACAAAGTCAATTATGATTGTTTTTGTAATCTTATTACATAAAAAGCATTAGTTTTCATGTGATCAAACTATAAATTATTCCCGTAAACAATATTTGTTGGAATGAACTGCATTAGTTTTTTATCAAAAAGTGAAAAATATAAAAAATGCTATAAATTATTCTCAAATGGTCGTTGTCAATAGCTTACAAGGTCTAAATCATTAAAAATTGGAGCGAATCTACTTTCTACATGACTTCCTTTAACTTAGAATTTGTGATTTGACAGTGAAAATATTATTATCTTCCAATATGGGATGAACCATGCACTCTTATAATACTGTGCTCGTGAACATTCATGCCATTTTTAATTTCTTTGTTTAACTGTTTCGTTAGGAACTCGAAGGAAGCTCAACAGTACCGTAATAGTACTACACAGTACCACAATAGTACTGCATACTTGCATAGTACTAATATTGGAGACAGCGTAATCAGAATTTAGATCTCACAAAATAATTAAATCACACAAAATGAGGGCTACGTTAGCATGAATTATACTTTTGTAAAAAATACATCTAATTTCAGACACAGTAAATTAAAAAAAAACTATAACCCAACTAAAACCTATAAAAAGTTATCCAAGCTCCATTCATATAATAGCTATATTTTTTAATATAATCAAGAGTATTTTTCATTATCTGGTTTTTCCAACTCTCACCTTAGGCTTCATTTGGTTTATGAAAGAAACTAAGAAGAGAGAAAGAAGTGAGTAAGAGAGTAGAGAGAAAGAAGTGAGTAAGAGAGTGGAGAGAAAGAGAAAGAAGATAAATAGAGTAGATTTTATGTTATGTTTAGTTAAGGAATGAAAAAGAAAGGAAAGAAAGTGAAAGGAAGGAAAGTAGAAGGAAAGAAAATTAATATAAAATGAGATGATAATTTTATTGTATGGTATGATTGAAAATAGAAGAAAAGTGTGAGGAAAGAAAATACACATTTATACATAGTGTATTTAAAATGACTTAAGTGTCCTCATTATATAGAAATATGTCTAATTTTTAACAATATTTTTTGTTGTTGCAAATTACTTAATTAAATAAATTATTTTTAAGAATATTGATTAATATTTTTTAAGTAACATATAAACTAATTTTAATATAACAAATTTTTTTATAAAATTTAATGAAAATTATTAACATCTTATATCTTCTTCGTACTAGTGTATCTAAAGAAAGTATAACTCATCTTTGAGAATCATTTTTATATTTCTAATCATCTAACTTCTATACATTTGCATTTTGTCTTTCTAATTTATTTATTATTATCACTTTGTTGATAACTTTAAGTAATTATATTTATTTTCACTACATTTTTATTGAGCATACACAATTATTATTTAATTGTGAGTTCAAATACAATGAAAATAAAATTAAGTTAATTAATTTAACATAAAAATGAATATAACAAATAAGTTCATTACATTGTATCTATTTTCACATAGATTATTTATCTTTCAATTCATTATGGTGAGATGACAAATGTGAAATTTTGATTGTTGTCTATCATATCTTCATTTTCTTCACAAACTAGAAAGGAAAAGTTTTTTGTGGGACTCATGCATATTTTTTTCTTTTCCTCATATTTAGTGTTGCAACCAAAGGGTGAAAAATAAAATTTTCCATCACTTTTTCCCCCTCTTTTCTTTCCTCTTGTTTCCCTACAACCAAATATAGTGTTAGTGTTGTTTGGTTATAGGAAAAAAGAAATGAAATAATTAATTTTTTCTCTCAATTTTCCCTGGACAAGGATTTGTTGTTTCAAATTGTGTCCCAAATCATGTCTCTAATCAATGAAAACATGTCATATCAATTAAAAAATTAAATATTTATTATTTTTTAGTTTTACTTTAATATCATTAATATTGGACATGATTTGAGACGCAATTAAGAACAACAAATTTTGATCCCTCTTCTCCTCCCATTTTTGTCTCACATGGGAGGAACAAAAATTTTATGGGTCCGACTCCATTTTTATTCCCTCTCATTAAACTCTCTTCTAAACCAAATAAGAAAAAAATGTTATTTATCTTCAACTTTTCTCCTTTTATTCTCTTCCTCTTCTATTTCCACTCTAAGATAATTGTTGCTGAGTGTGCTATTCATGTGTGCCCATATTGATTGGGTTATCTGTTAAGAGGTTGGGAATAATGTTAATTTTTTTGTGTGCCTAAAATGGGTAATTTGAAGAGAATGGATGAAATTGCTTTTAATTATAAGTATCTTCACACTTTTATAGGTATAAAGAATTACACTATTGACCCACTTCTGAATGATAAAACCACATAAACATCGCATATATTTATAATATAATTTCTAAAAAGGAATACTTTCCAGGAATTGATCAATGCGGTGGGAATCATATCTATTATCAAAAGTTTCTATTTTGTACTGATGAAAAGGAAGGGGGAATAAAAAAGAGGAGGAAGGAGCATATGGATCAAGTTTCATGTCCAAGGAAATGGAATTGCTTTTTTATTTTTATAACAAAACTAGGTTCAATGTGGAGGTGATGCTTTTCAAGCACAACGAGATCCACGCGCCTTTCATTTAGAAGTGTTTCCATAACTGTAGCTGAGAAGCCACTAGGGTTAAGTTGGGATGATCTTATTTTCAGTAACAGAGAAGATGTAATAATTTTTTATATTATTTTATTTAAAACTAATTTAAATCTAGAAGATTAATATTTTTAGTACAATCTCCATCTAGCATCGGAGAGTATTTGAAGTGTCTTAAGTTTGTGTCTGAAAAACTATATAAGCTCAAACATCAAAGTATAAATCCAAGTTGTGAATATTCCAAAATAGTATCATGAGCAATGATTTGATTAAATAAATAATTAGGAGAATAAGTTGTATTCCTATTCACAGGCTAATTAAGTAATACTACTAAAGATATAACTAGAGGGGCTCGAGACCCACTCCTCAAAAGAAAAAGAAAATTTCGTAAAATGAGCACAAAGAAGGTTCTAGGAGTGAGGAGAGATGAGATATAATACATCTTCAAGATGAAAAGTCGCATGCTAAAAAACAACTTTGTTTCTAACCAACCAAACACACCAAATAGCGACAAACCAAAGTAACATCTATTTTTGTTAAATCTTTTTTGCCATCCGAATCATATTTATATGGTAGAAGAAATTGTTTTTGACTTCATTAGGAATAATTGAATAAAGACCAAACCAAGAGTGAAGTTTTTGCTAAACACCATAAGAAGTAGCACATGAAAAGAACAAAAGGTCTATAGTTTCTCCCATCACTCCACAAAATGCACATCGGGCTTGAGCTGCTATGACTCCACGACCAGCAAGATTCGAACATATTGGCACACCTTCTAGTGGGGTTGACAATGAACCGAACCAACTCAGTATTCGTTCGAAAATTGATTCGTTATTTAGCTTGATAAACTTGGTTCATGAACCAAGTGAGCCGAACTTTAGTTGGAAATTGAGCTCGTTAAATAAATGAGTTGAACTTGAGTTTGATACAGTTTAACTCGTTATGTTCATGAGTTGACTCTATATATATACTAATATTTATGTTCATAATGACATATGCATTATTTTTTATATTTATTGTTATTATATATAAACAATGTATATAAAACTTTTTGGAGTATTTTTAAAAAATTAATTAACTGAATCGAATTGAACCAATTCGAATTGAATCGAACAGTTCGCGAACTTTAACCGAGCCAAACTTGACCTAAAAAAATAACTTGTATCGAATTCGAGTTGAGTTTCCAGTCGAACCAATCCTTAGCGAGCTGAACTCTAATTCGACTCAGTTTGACTCGTTTATAGTCCTACCTTATAGTGATAATCTTCATACTAAGTATATCATCTTTATTGTGACAGTATAAGATTACAACCTTTTAAAGAAGACATCTTCACTAATTGTAACCTCATTGTTAAGATCATGATAACTGAAAATTGTAACAGAAAACATTTTCATTCTTTAATACATATGTATAGTTTAGGGAAAATATATAATACTTTAATATAATATCTATGTACGTATAGTTTAAAGATTTATATAAGGTTATTGTATAGTTTAAAGATTTATAAAAAGATCATTGTATTATTCATTTCTCATGCATTATATTTATTTAAAAGTCAATAACAATTAAAAATTAATGGTAAATGATATAATGTGAATATCAAAAACTTTTATACTATAAGTATATACAACTTTTTCTCATACCTTAAAATTATGGGCTGAAAAGTACACAGCCTTTGTTATTACCAAATTCTTAATTGTTAAGAATACTCTTTTGACAATAACATTATCCATTATCGTGTTCATTCTTATTAGAAGATGCATGTGGACCACAAAGACAAAAATGATCAGAGAGAAATTTTGTGGTGGGTGTGAGATCAAAATAAGAATAAAATTATGTTTGCTATTATAAGAAAGAATGAAGTTATATCTTTTTTCCCAAAGTTCGTATAACTTCATGTATCATTTGCTTCTCATTGATTAGAAAAATAAAATATGAATTAAATATAAATTACGTTTATATTTTATGATCAATAAGAACGAAATGATACATGAAGTATTATACATCTTGAGATAGAAGATGTGTTCCAAAAAAATAGATGTTATTCTTAACTTATATAAATATATATTAAATTATAAATACTGTATGAGACCCAAATAAAAATAAAGTTGATATTATTAAATACAGAGAAAATGGTTTAATTTCATGCTCAGATTTTATGTTGATGATGATTAACATTTTTTTTAATATTAAAAAGTAATATTCAAATTAATCATTGTACAACTAAAATTAATCAAGCATTTGTAATACATGTATAACTCTTGCAACATATATACCTCAAAACCAATGCTTTAAATTTGCACTCACATTTATTTTAGGCTTATGGCAATTATGAAAAATTATAGAAGAATATAACCGGTGCAACATAAATTATGATCACAACATTATTATAGAATCTCCTGCTCGTAATCACAATATTATAACTATAATTACGAAATGTAATTTTAAGATAATGTTAATGAAAATATCAATGTGAATTTTATCCTTTAAAACTTCAAGTCATTGTTGTAGTGCACTGAGTATAATATATTATCTAATGTAAGACTATTAAAGTTATTATCTCTTTAAGGATTAACGTTCATAATAATTTTTACTCTATCGATATTGATCCGATTGATTGTAGTTGTTTCTCTTTTGATGAGTTTATTCACCTACCAATATTTAGTAATATATGTTAATGTACCATATAGGTAACTATTTACGTAACTCAACTCTCAATTAAAATATTAACCGTTAGGACTTGCACCTGAGATAAATTCATACAAAAAAATTAGTGTATTAAGTAATTGAGTCTCTTCACTTAATACCATTTTAAATTTGTCATCCTATATACCTGATTCATGACGGAAAGTTTCAAACCACACCATTTAAACATATAATTAACGTATTTTTCAACAACCAAATAAAAGGAAACATATTATACAATGAATTTGGATCAATTTCATCAACATCATCATAGACGCATTGTATATACATCCAAGATGTTGTCACAACTCACAAAATGAAGTCTACTTTGTTGAAATTGAAAAGAGGTTTTAACAGAATAAAAGGATCAAAGATAGAGATATCAACACACCAACTTGCTTTGTTGGGAATATATGATCAGCACTACACCAGAATCTGTGCACAGCAACCATTTGCTTCATATGAAGTTTCTCAGTCGCAGGTTTGCTTTTTTTTTTGCTTACTGGTTATTCACAGTATTTATTCTTCAAATGAACCATTACCCTAATGCTCTTTTTTGTTCCTTTTCTCACACAAACCTGCAATCTGTTTGGTGACTTTGTATGGACAAACATCATCTTTCTTGAACAGTGTCTAATCCATATATTGAGCTAATATATATTATTATATGAATAAAAGAAATTTTTTAAAAAACATAAAATAACATTCTGATTGGTCTATGATATGGAATGAGATACCGTTTATGACAAGTGATCTCTGACCGACTTTGTATATACATGTTAAGTGGATGTATGATTATTTCTCTATATAATTTTTATATTTGTGCTTGAATAAAAAAGAGTAGTGGTCCTTTTTCTAGTGGAAAAGATGTTCAAGACATCAACTTGTGAAACAGATCATACAGTTCTATTAATAGGGTAGATTTATGGGATTCAAGCTCCAAAAGAATTTAAAGCTCAATTTTCCTTTTTATAATAGGTTAGGTTCCTTGTTAAGCTGTCTTGTTTTGTTTATTTTAATTGTTGTTGTGGTCCTTTATGTCTATGAGTTGCACAACAAAAACCAAAGTAAAATCAATTATCAAGTTTCTATCAAGCCACCAAAATAAATGGTGTGGATGGTCCTCACTACATGAAAAAGATTAACCAATTAAAACCAATTATTATAATTACTTAACCATCACTTAATATTCCTTTCATGGAAAAAAAGAACTAAAAATTAAGAGGATGTGTGCTTCTCTCTGCTATAATTATTTCAGTAGATATCACTGTCCACAATCTTTCAATGAATAATATATTTTGTGGAAAAGTGAAGTTTTTTGTTGACTAACTCTTAATGATAAGTGACATTTGTGATTATGAGTTTAACATGAAAATTTGATCCCTTGCCATAGTGCAGGTTCAAATATTAAGATCATTTTAATAAGTTCAGTATTTTTCACTCTGGAAATGATGGTTCATTACCATGTTTTTGATGCATTATTACTATTATTATTTATTTTAGTGGAAAATTATTATCATTAAATCTTTGTCACTAATAAAAACATTATCTCATTAAAAATTATGATTACTTGTTTTTAATTTACTTTTAACGATATAATTATTTCTCATTGATGGAAAAAAATAGTGATATGAAATAGTGTGTATAGAATTATTATTTTTGTTCTAAAGCAATTTAATCTTAGTAGATTAGTTTTTTTTTCCTATTTTCATTATCAATTTTATAAATAAATACCCAACTCATTATAAAAAAAGTTAGTTACAATGCTGACACCAATCAACAAGTTAATTAAGGAAATGATGAACTCTATATATTTGAAGTTACATTTATTACTGTAATTATACAATTGAAGAGTGAAAAATTATTTGTTTACCATGAAATTTATGAATCTGATTTTTTTCCTAAACCCTTAACCATTAATTATAACATATTGAAAATTGTATCAAATAATAGGACATTGAAGATTAAAAGGATGTAGTAATAGTCTCATTTTTCTACAACAGTTGGCACAATTAATAAAAGACGTACTACATTAACTAAGTAAAGGGGGAAAATAGGAAAGGGTCGAGCATGAACTTTCGAGAGAGATCCGTTAATATCAATTTATTTATTTATGTTCACCTATTTTAATTTTCCATATTCTCATATGAATCTCAGTTTTTATTTACTTATGTTCGTAATATTTGTGTTACTTTATTACAAGACAGAGATCCGTTAGATTTCTGCTAAATCCTACAGCTACACAGTACAAAGTTACATGCTGGGGTTTTCAGTAACAAACTCCTTTCAAGATTGCAAAACTGAGTTGGTATCTCTAGAACAGAGTCTTGAAATGATAAATGTCTTCACAGTTTCCGAGGTATGAGGATGGGAAAAGAAAAATTTAGTAATATTTAATATATGATTCGAAGGTTTTGAAAAATTACATATAAAATGTACTTGCTATAAGAGCTAATTCATCCATTTTTTGTGATTGAATTTGAATTTGCAGTTAAAAGAATGAATATGTTTTTTTCTTCTTTTAAGTATAGTATTAGGTAGGTATTATGAAGTATTTTTTTAAAATGATTGCAATTTCACCCATTTTCAGAATTTTCATAGGCAGGGTACATAAGTAAATTGAGTTTTAAGAAAAGGACAAGCATGCAAAAACATAAGCACACAATGTTGTTCCAAGAAAGAAAGATAAGGGCAAGCCTCTCCCATGCCATGTGCAGTAAATTCAGAAACTATAAGAAATGTGGTTTTGGTGAAGAAGTAAATTCATTCATCCATGGTGTTTGGGATGGTACCGGACACAAGCGAACACAGGTAGTAGCTAATTGCTACCCATTTTGAAACATGAGTGCGTTACTTATACTCGCCTGTACATATATGGGTATTTGTGTGCAGGTTTTTCGCGGGTATTTCTGAGTACTCACATGTATAATTGGTACTGGCGGGTTTATTATATTATCGACAATTTTTATCTTCGTACTTCTATTATGTTTCAAATTAGATGAAACATAATTATTTTGTACCTTTTGATTGAATATTCGACAAAAATACTAAATCAAGTGAAATTTTCTATTTTTGTGATTTACTATTCTCATTTCCTTACCAAAAAATATATTTATTTATTTGCATGCATTTTTTTACATATATAATAATATTCGTAGGGTGTTTTACCACCAAATTCAATAAAAGATGTACACATGTTAAAAAATGTAAACAAAGTAAAAGAAAAATACAAAGTTATAGTGTAATTTTTATTTTAATTAAAACTAATATAGTAATTATATAAACAACAAATACGCACAGATACGAGTATCATAATACTACATCTGTCCATATATGTACATGTATTTTTTAAAAATCTGTTTGTAAAAATTTGGGGTACCTATTTATGACCCATAGCGATTCACGTATGAATTTTTTCTATGGGTACAATTTTTATTTTGCCATCTTTAGGGGTCGTTTCGTTAAGTAAAGTAATTAAGAGAGAGAGAAACTAGAAAAAACATAAAAAGCTGAGAGGGTGGGTCCCTTTCAAAAGGGTGTGGTGGAGGGGAGAAGAATTAACTGTCTTAAACTTTGATTGTCCTAAATTAATGAAAATATCTTTTCTCAGTTAAAGAAAGTAAAGAAAATAGATATTCATTATTCTTTTTCTATTTTTATTTTAATATAATTGATATGAAATATAGTTTAGGATAATATATTTTTGTATGGAGTCATATAAAGGATCTATCTATTATCAAACGGCATCCATAGACACTGGCATGAGATAAAAAAGAACCAACGGTTTCTAACTTCTAACTAGCAAGTAAAAATTCTAAATTTCCAAAGGAATATAAAAACAAAGATAAAAAATGAACAAGAACCAAATTGAGAAAGAGGAAAAAGAATAGAGGGTAGGGTGAAAATTGGTGAAAGTTGAAAGGAGGCAAGTTTTGTTGCTGGTGATTGAATGAGTTATTGATGGGTTGGTGTTGTTATGTATGTTTATAGTGTAGTTAGTACAAGAAGAAGAGCAGAAAAGGCAGTGATGAAATCACAGAGATCTTTTAACACCTCCATTCTGACCAAACACTGCCATCATCATCAAGGGGCTCCCCTCCCTCCTATAGGTCCAGAATGAATTCCTCTTCCCTATAATAGAGAGAGATAGAGCCTTAAATTTATTAACTCTCTTTCTTTTCTCTGCCTCATATTGTGTCTGTTTCTCTGTGTGTTGAGATATGGAAATTTTGCTGGAAATCTTACTAGAGGACACCTCTTCCAGTTGGGTGGTTCCCTAAGCCTTGTTTGGCCAAGTGGGTATTAACCAAGCAAAGGCCCTAACCCAATTCTAATTCCATTCAGTTTGGTTAGTGCATAAAAGAGCTCAATTAGTATTAGAAAGGCAAAAGGTTGTGTGAAGAGAGAGAGTGTGTGTAAGTGAGAAAAAACTGAAATAGAGAGAAATAGAGAGAGATGGGTTAGGCTGAAAAGAGAGTAGGTATAACAACAACATTGTTAGTCTAGTTTAGTTTTCATGAGTTAGGGGATTTTTTTTTGTGTGGTGATGGAAGTTGGAAAATTGAATGGCAGGAACAACTTTTGGGAGAAGCAAAAACAAGTATCAGAATTGTGGCAGAAAGAGCAGGAACTACAAGAACAAGAAGAGAGTAAAAGTTGGAAGAAGCAAAGTAGGTTGGAGTATAAAGAAACAAAAACAACAAGCCAGTAAGAGAAAGCATTCATTAAAAGCTGGAAGAGGAAAATCACAACAAGGGTCTGAGTCTGGATCCTCAGAGGAATCATCATCATCGTCAGCAACAACATCAGCATCATCATCTTCCACATCATCAAAACCCCCATCAGGTTCTAAATTCAAGGCACCATGTAGAAGAACACCAACTAGACCAAGATTCCTCTCCCCAAAACCAAAACCAAGACTCAACCTTTCATCTCCAATTCCAATATCTTCAACAACAACAACAAGAACAACAATCCTATGTAGATTTCAACACAGACTTGCAATCCCCACTTCCAAAAAAACGATCTTTTCTCCTTCCACCGCCTCACCCACTTCCTCCCTCATCATCATCACCTTCCATAATCGAATATGCAAGGAAAATGGGAGAACAACAACAACAAACACCAACAACAAGAGGGATGAGGAGTACTCCAACAGCAGGAGTTGGAGAAATCGTGGAAGTACAAGGCGGTCACATTGTACGGTCCACAGGTCGAAAGGACCGACACAGCAAAGTATGCACTGCCAAAGGACCAAGGGACAGGCGGGTGCGTCTTTCGGCGCACACCGCCATCCAATTCTACGACGTCCAGGACCGCCTCGGCTACGACCGCCCCAGCAAGGCGGTCGATTGGCTAATAAAAAAAGCCAAGGCAGCCATCGACCAACTCGCCGAGCTCCCTGCTTGGAACCCAACCGCTACAACAGAACAGCAGCAACAGCAACAACAACAACAAATAAACGAAATCCTCCGCCGCGAACCACATGCGGCGGAAGATGGACTAATTGGTTCTAGTAGCTGCAGGGTGACTGCGGCTACTACAACCGTAGTGTCTAGTGGTGGAAGGATCTCAGAAGATTTTCAGCAACAGCAATATGGTGAAGAGAATAATAACAGTAACAAATATAACAGTGGTGGTTCTGGTTTTCTTCCACCGTCTATGGATACTGAAATTGCGGATACGATTAAGTCCTTTTTCCCTATGGTTGCTGCTGCAGAAACGACGACGACGTCGTTTCATAATTATTCAACACCGCCGGATTTGTTGTCCAGAACTACAAGCGCCGCTGCAAATCACCACAACCACCAGCAAGATCTACGGCTCTCATTACAATCGTTTCAAGACCCTGTTCTGCTTCACCACCACCACCAACAACAACAGAATCAGACTCAGAATCAGAATCAGCAAATGTTGTTCACCGGAACAAACACGCTTGGATTTGACGGTGGTGGTTCTTCTGGGTGGTCGGAGCACCACCACCATGGTGAGGAACAAGAACATGACCATGGTCGGTTTCATAGAATGGTGGCTTGGAATGCTGCTGTTGCAGATGCTGCTAACAGTGGCCATGGCGGTGGATTTGTCTTTAACTCGCCGCCGCCGTCCACGGTGGCGCCGGCGGGGATGTTTGGCCATCATGGCCAGTATTTTTCTCAGAGGGGACCCCTTCAGTCCAGTAACACTCCTTCGATTCGTGCATGGATAGACCCTAATCCCTATGCTGCGGCGGCAACTGTCGCCGCCGCCTCGCACCCCCATTATCACCATCACTACCTATCGCCGGCGATCCATCAGGCTTCTGTCTCTGGATTTGCTTCACCTTCCAGTGGCTTCTCCGGCTTCCGCATTCCAGCACGAATTCAGGGTGAAGAGGAACACGACGGCGTTTCAGACAAGCCGTCCTCTGCTTCCTCTGATTCTCGCCATTGATGGAAACACATCTCAAAAATCCGAACATTCCTTTTCCTTCAGGTTCTCCCATCAAAACCCATTTCAAATTTCAATTTGATTACTCTCTTTTTAAAAAAAAAAAAAATCTAACTTGCAAATTTCCTTTTTATGTTCACGGGATGTCTTCAAATTATGATGTAATGGATTTTCAGCAACAAGGATAATTCATTCAAGAGCAAGGTGGATTTGGTGTGAAGTTTGTATTTAAGATGCTGCTTCCTTTTCAATGGCCTAATATGCTGTGGGAATGAAGAAAATCTGGGTTGAATTTTCAGGTTTTCCAATCCCATGGTTTGTTCTGCTTTCAATCTTATGTTCTATGTTTTTCAATCTTTGGCTAGGACTACAAGTACTATGTCATGTTTGTTTCAGCTATGTTGGATTTTCATCTTTTCCTATGTTACAATTTGTAGTAGTTCCGTCTTCTTTGTACTTCTATTTCTGGTTCCTTCCAGTGGTTTGGAAAAACATGAGAAGCAAAATAACAATGCTAGTAGTTTGTTTAATTTATCCTATATTTCCTACTTAGTGCAGACCCTAATGCTGAATGAGGAGTTTTCTCCTTTACAAAACGGGGCAAAACCAAATAAGCCAACTTGGGAATTTTGCATCTGGGTGAAAGCATCTTAACTTGTGTATGTTTTTTGCTCAGGATGGCTGTTTCTGTCTTGTTTTAAATGAAGGAAAAGAGGATATACCTTTTTTCCCGTTTGGAAATTCTAAATTGATCACCAAGTTCTATCAAAGAGATGAAAAGAGGGTTGATTCTCTTTGAAAAAGAATTGATTGTTTTGTTTTGTTTATCCCTTTTATTTACCGATTTCTATTGCAACCATCCACCTTTCACTACTCTTTACCCTTCTCATCCGGCAAAAACAATTGAGAGTAAATCCATAGTTCAATTACATCTATCTATTTGGTGTATGGATTTTGGGAGCATTTGACTTAGAAGTCATTATCCATGAACAGTAGTAGTTGTTGACAATAGAAAAGGATTGCATGAGAATTGTTGAATCACAGCATATGGTAAAAGGGCAATTTCCTAGATTCAGTATAGTTTGCTGTTTTTCCTTTCCCATGTCACATTTATAGTTCTTCTTTAGCCAGTTTAGCATGCTATATGAAAATGACTCAAATGTTGATTAAGAATAAGAACTTATCATGATAAAGGAAGGGAGAAAAACACCAACTCCTCTTTAAATGCATAGTTTAATTCAAAAGAAAGCTTCAGCTTCTTGTAGAATGGTTTCTACTTTCTACCATTAAGTTTTGAAGTACATTTTTACCTTTTGGTACAAAAGTGTCAAGTGCATTTTTGTTTGTTTTCAACCTTTACAACTATGATGTGTAAAAGGGGGAGAGGGGGGTCTATAGGTGACAGTTAATAACAAAGTTGGGAAAGTAAAATACATCTTCAGGGGGGAGCCATGAAAAGAAAGGTGATAGATGAGCACAAAGAAGCTCAATTATGAAATATAGTTCACACTCATGAATGCCACCAAAGTGTGGGACTTGTGCATCTGTCTGTGGTCCCCAACCATGTAATATTTCTCAGAGCCTCATACAAATCTTCTGTAATGTCCAGCTAGGTATGCTCTTATTCAATGTGATAAATCAAGCAAATAATAATAAAAATGTAGTAAATCCCTTGGCCTCTATTGAGATAGTGGCAATTATATTTTGGTTGTAGGTCAGTGAGATTATAAATTAGATTACACCAAAAAGGTTAATAAGGACATCATAGAAACATAATTCAGGGTTACTATGTTTGGAGGGTGACAAATATTTAATGGATATGATACTACAGAGAGTATGTCCTATTAAATTATCTATAGCTGAAAATCATCCTATGATGGTCATAGATAGTTTAATGCTATAGCAGCTGAATTATTTACTCCAAATCAGAAACCACAGATATCAACATTACAAGTGGATGTTTACCTTTCTTTTATCAAGTTACCTTGAAATGTGGACACCATTGTTAAGTTTAAACCATGCAACACTCTAGGGAACATACAAAATTATTCGAGGTTCCTGTCTGTAATTGATCATGCAAATACATATTACAACTCTTCTAATCTAATCTAATGCATGCATTAAATGACAGATTCTCACCAAGCCAAATATACAAAATTAAAAGGAAAGAAAAGGGGATAAATAAAAATAACCTTACAACAAAAACTTTAGGTCAATGATTTGTCAACCTTGGACCATTAAATTCTCTGCCTCTGTATTATCCATAGATGACAACTTTGACAGCATGAGTTACTTAGCTGGATTGTTCTTTTGAAAGCTATGGAGTGCTGTTTGATGAGTCAGTCTTAGCAAGGGGCACACTTCATTGTGGTTTTCATGTGAAACCATTAGAAAAGATTTTCACTTAAATGACCTATATACAAGCTACATTTGATCCTAGTCCTTTGTAGAATTTGTTGTTTGTTTTGCACCTCATAAGAGAAGGCATATGCCATGGCTAGCTAAAGTTTCACTGCTGCTTCTGCTTTTGATGTATCCTGGAAGTGTCTCTTCCTTTGTTTCAGAACCACCACACCATTTCACCTTATTTTGGATAAGCAAATTGTATTAAAAGTAGTACGGGGTAAGCCAAATAGTCAATACAAAAAAAGATTAATTAGAGATCTTTTTTTAATATATATTTATATAATATTTTGGATCGTTATATTAATTCGCAAACACCAAAATAGTTGGACCAATTTTTGAAAGGAATCAAGTCCAAAACCTTACTTGAATCAAATCCATCCACCTCACATACATTAACCGGAAAAATTACTTTCTTCATATTGAGATAGGCTTGACCAAACAATTCCCATAACAGTTTGTTTTTTGAAAAAAAATCATTTTATTTATGGGGCAACTTTTAATTGGTCGTGACAAAGAATAAGCACAGGCTTTAGGACATGTGATTTGTGTTCTTGTTTTTGAATTACCCCTTAAAAGCTTTAACAAAAGTTGAAATCAAAATCATCATATCCATAAACTAAATTGAAAAATGTAACAACAAGCAGAACAAAATGGTGTCTAACACCACATTGATAGTGTAACATAAATAAATGAACCGCATTTTGAATCCGAGTAGCATTAATATCTTCTTCAATCAACCTAGTGGAAACTTTCTGTTCTATCGAACCTTCATTGGAATGCCCCGTGAATCATCATGATATTAGGAAGCAAGCACAAAGAGAAGGTTGCTTGGAGAGGATGAAAAGTGGGGAACAATAAAAGACATGGATAATGCATAGTAAGACAAAAAAACATTTTAAGGACTGTCTTTTCTTCTGTAGCTCTAAATTATTTTTCTTCTTGCATTAGAAATAAAATGTAAAAGAATTTATTTTAGATTTAATAAGAACAAAGAAACATGTTATGAGAAAGAGCAGAAGAGGATAGGTTATGAATTTGAGATGTATATGCATGTACATATTCTCTAGTCCTTATTTATGTGACATGATTATGAAGATTTCTTTCATTAATGTTTTTGGAAATTCTCTGATGCATTACAGTGACTTGGAAGTATTAGTTGAAATTTGCTATAGGATTTGGTTTAGAGGTGGTGAAGTAATATAGAGGGTCTCTTTCTTGAGGACACAAAATATCTTGTCCAATTAATCTTATAGATGCTGGTGGTGCAAGTAAATAGATTGCCTCAAAGTGATTGATGATAAGATTGTTGATTTTATTTATGTTTGCAATTATAGGCCTAGCTTCCTATTGGATGTGTAGTTAATGATGCATGAGTCTGAGCATATAAGTGACAAGTGGGTCCCCATGAGATAGCTCTATCATCATGCCATGATGCCTAATCTGCAATAAGAGGTCAACTTGAAAGGGGGTTTTCAGCAAAAAATTTAAATTAACTTTCAGGGTTCAGCCATGCTACTCATTCACCTTAGTCAATTACAGACAACGCTTCTTCCCCATGCATGCAAGGGTAAAATCAGGATTTTCTTACAATGGAGCCAATGTCCAAGAACCTTATTAAAAGTACATAAAACTTTACTACATAAATTTAATATGCAATAAACTCAATTGCATAAATTCTAGAGCCAAATTTTTAATGAAAATAAAGTATTTTATCATATGAATAGGAGATAAATTATCTCATTCAATCACTAAAAAATTATGACATAGTTCTATTTTTATTAGTTTTTACAAGTATTTTGGTAAAAAATGTCAAATATGACATATATCATAATTTTAATAGACAAATAAGATAATTTACCTTCTTATATTCTTATACGAGAGATAATTCTCATTATTTTCACATACAAAAGTAACAAAACAACTACACAAGTTAAAATTTCCCAGTTGTATGAAAAAAAGGAACCAATAATAAAAAAGTAAAAAAGAATGACAAGAGTAACTTCAGAATATTAAGCCATTAATGGAGCCCCCTTCCATCCGAAACTGTAGAAGCAGCTATGAGCCTATTGGGCCGAAGAAGAAGGTATTTGCAATTTATGCTCCAATCTATGATATCTTATGGTTAATTTCATCCTACTACATCTATTGTACTAAAAAGTGCATTATTCTATATATCAATTATTATTATTGATTGGAATAAAATTATTTCAATCAAAAAATTAATAATTAAGTATTTTTTATAAATGACTATCATATCGAATGACACACTCTTATAGTAGGTAGATGTACTCCCAGTTTTAGCTTTTCGAACAATTTAGGAACCTCAAGGTAGTGTTTTATATGAAAGTTGTCCAAGTACTAAATTCATCTTAAGGATGAAATTATCTAAAGTGAGTGATATGATAAAGTAATTAGTAATTACCTATCTATACCTATATTGTGAGATCTTTATATATTTAATTATTAAAACATATCTGTAATTCACATTTACTTGCACCCTTTAAAGACAAATTCACTTTTAGAGAGTACCCCTTCAATAAAGTAAGACTCATGATACTTCCTTTAGAATTTGTTATAACTATTATTAGATTATAAAATTTAGCATAGATGCCTGGATAGAATCTTAATTATTTATACACATAGCAGATGATTGGCATTAAAAGACAAAACCCCTTCTCCATGGATGTTCCACTTGCACCCTCTTTCAGTTCCAACTTGCCCACTTTTGTTGCTCCTATGAACACAAATGAAGCAATTTCATGTGGAAATGGAAGTAAAGTTAACTTGAATCATGCAGGCACTACCACTTTCAGGTTGATTCAACTTTATCTTTAGATTGTTAAATTATAGAACTTTTAGTTGCAAATTTGGTTTGCTCACACCATGCAAGGTTGGACCATAAGCAGAGAAGTTCCTTCATGTTCAGCATCCAATAAAGGGAATGAGAATTTCAATGGAGATTTTGATTTTCTGAAATTGGCTCTTCCTGATCCAACTTCAAGTCCACATTTTAAGTCTACTTCAACTCTCCCTTCATGTCAGGTTTGGAGAGAAAAAACCCATAAGCCATTATCTCATTTTATTAATTTCATTACCTATTCATAAATTTCATTTTTTTGTTATAGGGAACTAAGGAAAATCAAACTCCTTCTACATCAGAGCACAGCTTCTTCACTCTAGCAGCAAAGGCTGCACAAATTGGAAAATCAACAGCTAGATTACAAAACAGTAATGTGGTTGGAGGATTTGATCAAACTTAAGCTATGATAGTTTTAAATTGCGGTTGTGGTTGCAATTGTGGTTACTATGATTGTAATTATTGTAGCCATTGTGATGTGGTTTATGACCATTGCAGTGTTAATTATTTTGTGAATAAAAAAATATATTTGATATGAATGCAGTTTGATACAGCTTGATATAGTTGCATTGTACTCTGATGCGGTATAATGCAATTGTGTTGAAGTAGCATCATTTTCATTAGACATCACACCACAAATTGTGGTATGATGCGGTCGGTCGTGACAAGATGTTGATTTCTGTGTTAAATTGGTGAATGTTTTGATGAGACTTATTTTGGTGGTGTTGCCTTTGGGGCTTTGGTTATTTTCTTTTTCATTTCTTAGTTATTGTTTTATGTGGTTGGTGCCTTATGGAATGATGGGTCAGTAGTGGTGAGTGGTAACAAACTGAATTATGTGGGTTTGTTCTTCTCTTTGTTTCCAGTGGGGTCTCCAAATCTGATCTTTATTATGGTTCCACATGACTGACCAATATAGTAGGGCCCTAGTGTGGAATTATTTGTATGTACCAGAGACAATAATTTGAAAAAGACTAAGAAACATTAGTGTAATAGTTAGTCATCTCATACTTTTAAAATATGTTTTTATCTATCTTATTTTGATTTTAGTCCCTAATTTTTAATCGTTTCAGTGTATACATTTTTTTAACATTTTGCAGTTGATTTATATCATTAATTTTGGATGGAAAATATTAACGTGGCTAACAGAGGTCATGTCCGCGGTGTCTGCCTCCCCCTTAAACATTTGATTTTTGTATTTTAATTTCAGTCCCTATAAATAAAGTGATTTTGACTTTATTCCTTATAAATTAACTAGCTTTTTATTTAGTCCCTAATTTTTATTGTGAAATATATTAGTCATTGTAATGTTTATTTCTTGGTTCATATGGACATTTTCACATTTTAAATAAATAAAAGAAATTTTAGAATAAAAAACAAAACATGTGAACAATACATAAATTATTGATTAAAATATCAAAGACAGTAAATAAGTTTGACATTGAACAAGTAACGCTTCATGTAAATCCCAACTAAAATATTTAATCTTGGTCTTGGGAGACTAAAATCAAAACCAGTTAAAATATATGGACTAGAATTAAAACTACTTAATACATTAGGATTAAATCAAAAATACTTTATTTATAAGAATTAAAATCAAAACACGTAAGTTAAATGAATAATGCAAGGAGATTTACCATATTGCTAATCATGTCACTATTTTCTATTCAAAACTGGAGACAAATACCAATTATAAAATAATTAGAAAATGTAAGGCTAAAACAAACAAAAAATTCCAGAACTAAAATAAAGATTTGATACAAGAAAACATATTTAACCATTTGCTAAATAACTGGGATGGGTACACCAGTTAAGAGATGTTTACTCCATTATAAAAAAGTAATGATATATCATTCTACTAATTTTTTTTTACAAATCTTCTTATCATAAAAAAAGTAACATATATCATTTATAAATTAATAATTAATAAATAAAGTATCACTTTATAACTTATGTTACTTTATTGTATGTATGAAGATTTCGTAAAAAAAATATATCATTTCCTTTACAATATATTTTTATATATATATGGTAGATATAGTTATTTAGGTAAAGCAAATGTCATTATTATGACTAGGGTGTTACACACTTCGTGCTTGCCGGTCATATTTTTACTTTTTAGTATCAAATATTTATAATTTACAGTTGAGTTTATTTTATTGGTATCAAATACTTTTTTGGTGTAACGTTTAATTTTTTAAATATACTTTTAAAATAAGAAGATGATGATGGCAAAATAAGAAAATAATGTTGTATAGTTTTTTGTAGAAATAAGAAGATAATAAGAGCAAAATAGGAATCACAAATTACACCCATAGTGGAATGATTATTTTGTGCCTAATAGTAAATATAAATATAAAGAGTTAAAACTTAAAATCTATATATCGAGAGTGTAAAATTTTATGTACATATACCCATTATTCACATTCATTTGGATACTTTTTTTGAAAAGTCAATAATAATTAAATATCAATAATGAATGATATAATAATAATGTATAAAATTCATACAAATGAACATAAAAAAAGCCACATCTTACACGCTCACACATCAAACCAAAATCATGGCAATATTTATATTTATTATTATTATCCCTCTCATGTGTGTCCAAAGTCCAAACAGCGTCTGCATGCATGCATTATATTTATGCCTTTCCCTAAAGTACTAGACTACTAGTAACCCTTTGTCACATTGTCCCTTCAACCATAATCATTCTTATTCCCACAATAATAAAATAAGAAAGGATAACAGAATAGTAGCAGAAATTCATCGAATTATAGTGGGGCAAAAATGTCAAACGGAAGTTAATAAAAGGATATGCACTGAGCTATCATTATCAATGTGTAGTATGTACATATTCCATCCCATGCTTGCAACCAAGCAACAATGCAAGCAAAGATTTTTGGTCATGCTTTAGTATAAAAAACCCAGTTTCCCCCTTCTTTTTCACCAATCTTTTATGACCGATTTGAGAATGTCATATTAGAAGAGGGAACTTATTATTATAGAAAAGATAGTGAAATCACATCTTAGATTATTCAATGATATATGAAGAAAAACTTTAAAAACGTTGATAAAAGAGAGACTAATCCTTAATACGAGGATAACTCTTAGATATAGAGTTCCTACTCAATTAAATGTTTATATTGAATTAAGAATAAATAATTGATAATTTATTCCAACTTTCCAACTACGGCACGCATTAAGATGTGATTATGGGTGCTATACCCAAAAGATTAGCCGTGATTTTTAGATAATAAGATAAATTCATTCACATATCATCATCTCATTAAATCTTTAAATTTCTTAAAAATAATAAAATATATGTCTGGAAGTTGAGTTTTGAAAAAGAAATAAGGAAAAAACGAAGATTTCAGTATCAGCTCATAAGTGTGTTTCATGAATATCTAAGTCTTTCATTTTTTTTTATTTCTCTCCAAAACCTAACTCGTAAATGAACCTTAAACCTCCAAAACGTAACTCACAAATGGACTACTAAACTCTATTTCCGAATTGAGTTTTGAATGAGAATGAAGAATGGAAAACTTTGGAGTCATATCACCAATGTATTTCATGTTTCTCAAGTTTTCTCTTTCTCTTCATTCCCCTCCAAAACTCAATTCACAAACAGATCATTAAAGTCAGTTTGTAAATTGTGTTTTGGAGAGGAATGAATAGAAAAAAAGACTTCAGAGTTATATGACAAGTGCATGTCATAGTTATAAGCCTTTTCTTTCTCTCCAAAACGTAACTCGCAAACAAAACACAAGAGTATCTCCAAGCTCCAACCCGGGAGGAGTTGCAGCATCATTGGAGATTACACCCAAGCTATTCTCAGCCATCAAATAGCTCCACATGCAGTGTATAACTTAGGTTATGAAATCTATTAAAAAACCATTGATGTATTGTAGGATTGGAGAAAAAAATTAGTTGGGCTATTTAAGTTATTAAGAAGTATGAAATAATGTAAAATTTACTCAACACGTGTCCAAACATCAATATGAGCTGATATCAAACAACAAAATGTATGATAATTGACCCTAAGTAGTCAATAGCGTGCTATCGCACTAGGATAGTGGCATAATGGTGGTTGCAGACCCCTTAATGGGACGAAGGGGAGTGTAGGGGTGCGGATGACCATCGCAACTGTTGTAAGTGAAAGAGCAGTAATCTCAGAGTCAAATCGTAGGTCAGCTCCAAGAATGCTATACATTGAATCCCTATTTTTTAAAGGGGAAAAACCCCTTTTGTCATCAGTTTTTAATACGTGGCAACAAGGCCATGTGAAACCCTAGTTTTTAAGGAGTAAAAAACCTTTTTGCCCTTATTTTTTAATAAGTGGCATAGTTTTGTTAGGGTTTTGGGAAATTTACCCCTCCCTCTTCTTCTCTCTTCTATGAACATGTGAACAACAATACACCATTCTGCAGCAGCAACGTGAAACCCTTATGTTCCTCTCCCTTCTTTCCCTCTTTCTGCGGCAGAGATGTGAATCCCTCCCCCCTCCTCTTCCCCTTCTTTCCCTCTTTCTACTGCCACAATGACTCTCATCTCAACCTCCAACATATACATTTCTAGGGCAAAACTTCTTCCCCTCACTTCCCTTCTCATATACCTATTTCTTTCACAACCATGGCCTCATCTCAACTTCTAAATTTGAAGTTTTTTAATTATACTACTTCATTCTCCCTATTTCAAAACTTAAAAGAGTACAAATTACTTAAACTTGTGGTCTTTTAATGCAGTTTTCCCTTGACTGTAGCGGTCATCCCGCCACCCACAATCCCGCTATAATGGTTTTTGGGTCCACCGCTATCCGCAATTGATTACCTAGAATCTACCTAATAGGGTTGAAAATAAATCAAACAACTATATATGGTTTATGAACTGTGAATTCATTAAGCACAGTTAGGGTCACAAACAACAAAAGCTAATATATTTAAACAGCCACTAGTTCCTTTTTTACTTAATTATTTAAAGTTTGATATGATCTCAGGAATAAATATTTGAACCAGAGTTCTCTCTTTATAAACATAAACAAAGGCAAACAGAAGTATATATGTTTATAGCCTATATAAGAAGCTGCAAATGCACAGCAACTACAACTACCAAATAGGCAGCCAAATTCAGCATGAGCCACAACTCCAATGGTTAATTCTGCATCATGGTTCTATCTTTCGCCGCTTAGGCGACACCTGCACATTAAACATTGAATATCAATGAAGACCCTAAGCTGTAGATCAAATATGAAACATAAAATTAGCAAAGAATCAACCCTCTAGTGACTGAGGATTCAAAAAACTACACAACTGTCAGATAAATTATTTTGCAACACCTTGAAATGTAAATTTCCAAGTTCCTTGTCATAATTATTATGTTCAAATACCCATTTAAATATTCAGCTACCATAGAGTATGAAGACACATTGCAAAATATATTGATTACTTATAAAAAAGTCTTTACAAGACTCTAGAGTGTACACATTCCGTAAAAAATATAAGAAATCTAAATTCAAACAAAATGATAAGTGCAGACTATGTACTTAAGGAACAGAAGACAGCTATGCACATGCAGAAGTTGGAAGAAGACCAAATCTAACAATGGCTTTTACACAGATTCGTATATCTTTTTAAGTGCTATTAGGAAGACATGTATCTTAAATAAGTAGAATCATATTTGAGATTAATATTTATGCACAGTCAGAAGTTTAGTTTTTTACATGTTATATATCACCACACCACTTGTATTTAAAAAAAAAACTATTATACTGCACTCATTATGTTTCTTATGCAAATAAGAAAATTGGGATGTCAAAGCAAACATTTATGTGCACATGTTATGATATAACCTCAACACAATTAAAAAGATAAAAAACTATCAAAAAATTTATGAACATAAACAAACTATAATAGTTTGTTGCAATTAGAATATAAGTTTGAACTAAAAATGGTGTATAGCAATAAGTAAAATTACTTCAACAAAAAACCAGCTTATTGACACTCATTATAAATACAATGCTACTAGGAGATATGAATTGTTCAATACCAAATAACAACAGAAAGCAGTAGCATGTTAACAAATCAGTGATAGTTGTGAGTTACTAGTCAAGACTTAAAAAGACCTTATAGAAACTATCTTGCAAAAGCTAGCTGAACCATACAAACATTTCATCAAGAATTCGCATCAAATTAAAATGAGTATGAAGATCTGAGGCACAAGAAAATAAAAGAATATTTAGATCAGCAGCATGGTTATCACCAACCACAGCCCATAACAGTCCAAGCCTACTATAAAGTAAGCATGATGTGAGTCACCAGGAAGAACAACCATCCACAATCCTACATCTATATCCGCTCATCAACTTCACATACAAATTAGTAAAATTATGAACAAATAGCCAAATCAAAGTTCAGTATGTGGGCAAAAAGATTAGTTTTACACCAGTTATATCTACATTTATCCAAAAAGATAAACCCAACCAAAACTAAATTTGATGTTTATCTATTATGTACAGGTATCCAAATTAGAAGAATAACCAATAACAGCAACGAAAGCACCTATAAAGGAATTTTCTGATCAGTGTTTGAGTCCATTATTTGAGAACGAGTTATGTTACTACAGACTCAGGTTTATGGTGAAAGGAAAGCATGACAGTAGGAATAGCAGAGGATACACTCAGATCTGTAGACTATTTTTATATATCCCATAGATCGAACTAATTACATTTCACAACAAATTTGAATTAAATGCCTGTAGGTGTTTCGGATTAAAGTAAACCAAAGCAGAAAAATTAAGACTGAACTAAGCTGGGTATTGGCACCGAACTAAGCTGGGCATTGGCACTGGGGAAGAACAAGTGTTGAGACATGATTTGATTAGAATACGCATGCACATGCCTGGTACGGTTTCATATATCACGATAGTCTTGCAATGTATAACAAATTTCTAAATGGGCTGTGCTAAGGATAAACGTTTTTAAAAAGTTCCCTTTTCCTAGTAACTCCAATTGATAAACTAAATCTTAAACTCCATTCCTCATCAATGTGTACTAATATGAAAAATAATGTCATATTCATGTACTTGGAAAATCAAGTTAATAGGAACAAAGTAAAGGTGTAATTATTTGGTACAGGATGCAGGTCATCACCTTGCCATCAGCTCTTGGTGATGCAAATAATGTAGCTAGGGGTTTCTTCAACTCATCACCAGATGAACATTCAGAACATACAAAAAGTTCTAGTTTCTTTGCTTCTTCAATAGTCATTCCCAAGCACTTAGGATGGTACCTACAAGAATTCCAAAAGATTAAAATGTATGTTTCATAAAACATAGAAGGTCCTCAAAAGATATAAAAGACCATGATAGTATGATTTATGAGACACTCCTCAAATTTAACACTATTTTCGAATGAATGGAAGTGTGATGCCAAATTAAGTCAAAGTCTATATGCACTAAAATTTGCATCCCCGGTCTTATATTATTAATATTAACATACATATCAAAGCATGATTTTCACCGCTACTATCAAGCTGGATCAATAGATGGAACAAGTCTCTGCATCATTCAATTTACACTGGCCAAAAGTTCAGCAGCTACAAGCTGATATAAATGTCATCTGTTATTGAGTTCAGCATGAGTAGCTCAATTGTAAATGGACAATCATTTGCATTTTCTCTCATTCATTCTTTGATGATATTTTCTGTTCTTCTCTACATTAATTGTACAAGAAGAATGCTTTCCCAAGACCAACATGCAAAAATTGGGTATAGGCCAAGACAGAGTTGCCATAACACAAACTTAAAGGGTGTATTAAGACCGTTGGACTATGGAAACACTATCCCAGTGCTTTTAAAGGCATCTTGTTATCTTCACTATTTCACTTTGAATTTTAGGAAAACATCAACCTTTTAACTTCTTAAGACACTTCTGACTAATTCTACAGGTGCTGGAATTATAGACTGATCTAAATGGTTCAACCAGGTAAATAACATATGTAATGCTCAAATTAGATTAATAAACTCCTTAAAGAATTCATCTCTAAATGAAATTAAAGTAAACAGAGTAAATCTGAATACACAGATTTTTACCAATCCATGCACTCCTCACATTGCACCATGAGTTCATCTGGGTTATAAGGCATCTCACATTTGCAATACCTTCAAAACACAAACCAAATAAAAACAAATCATTAGTTCTAGAACTCGAACACAATTCTCATAATCAAACATAAACCCCTCAACTCAGTCCTCAGAAAACTATGACGATAAGTTCTTGAAAGTTTTTTTTGTCAACAACAATGTCCTTAGAAGGACTAATGCGATGACATTTAAATCCTTCAAAGACTTAACTAGAGACGAAAAAACTAAATTTGACGAAACAATAATCTTTTAAGAACCAAATTGAGGGTTTACTCTATAATCAAAAACCTGAAAGAAAAAACTCACACAGCAACACTCTCAGGGGTGAAAGCCCCAGTTACAGCCTTATACTCAAATCTACAATAGTAATCCTCAGCAGTTACATTCTCAAGCTTAGTGTAGTCCTTGAAAGAGTGAACAACACATTTTCCTTCAAAAGCGTAAGTATTCTGAACATCATAATGATCAGATAAAAAAAGCTCTTTTTCTCCATGGAATTGCCTTCGACCCCCTATTGAATCTTCAGGCCTGTAATACCATCTCACAAGCACTTCAATATTGTTCCTCTTATCTTTTTCGATCTTTTCCACGACCGCCGCATACGGTGGCTTCGTCGTGTCCAAAGGCCGCAGCAAAACATTGTCTCCAACTACCACCCAAAAAAATAAAAATGAATAAAACATCACCACTTAGGACTGATCGAACAAAATGAACATCATGGGGCACCACAGAAACAAGAAAAGGAACGATTTTTAACGCGAGAAAATGGGTAGGTGAATATAAGAAGGGTATTATGTGTGTGTTGTTATTGAGAGAGATTTTAATTTTACCTTTTACGATTATGTTGGTGCCATGGATGGTGAAGGAATCCACGTGTTTTCTACCTGGCTTTGTTTCCGCCATGTGGAAGAAAATGGGGTTGTTGTTGTTGATTTTAAGAATGTGAATTGTTCGAGCCTTTAGATTTTTTTGGTTAGAAGAGCAGAGGAACCCTAAGCTATAAAGGACTGTGATACTTCTTTGCCTGAGTTTTTTTTATATCACAATGATTATTTTCAATGCGGTTCTTGTTCCTTCATTATTATTTGGCCGTTCTATAATTTTAGATTGGTCCTGAGAATTTGTTCTTCCCGTTTTGCTAATATGGTTGGTGATGTGATGTTTATGTGAATTCTTATTGGTTTAGGCTTGACCATTTTTACGTTTATTTCTACCTTTTCTGGCTTTGGCCTGAATCAGCATCTGTCTGTCTTCCCATTAAAGAACAGCAAGTAGAAAATAGCCACCTCTTTTATTTCCCAAAGTGATCGTAATTATTATTTAGTAATGTGATGTTGAAAAGAGAACAAAATCTATACAGGTTAAATACGTATTAAGCGTCTCAATTAAATGCTTCAATATCATTATAAATTTAGGTTTTTATTATCTTTTTCAAATTTATCTTAATGCATCATAATTATTTGATTGGGTGTACTAATATGGAACGCTTATATGCTTGTTCAAGTATTCTCACAGAGATGTCCAAGGTTTGTTTATTGTAGTAGGCGTTGTTACTTTGGGAATTTGAGCAAATAGGATAGTGAAGAAGCCAAACCAGAGCGTTTAGAATAGGAGTTATGGAATTGCATAGAAGCTGATGCATAATGATTAATGGGGTTTAGAACCTGTGGCTTTGTGAAGGGAACTTTCACTATGAAAAGCACTAAGCTGAGGAATCTTCTCCTGGACAAGGAATAGTTAAGAGGAGAGAAGCACTAAACGCTGTTCAAGCATAGAAAGCATGAGAGTTATAGAGTGATATGTATGCTTAGCATCTGTATGACCATACTAGGTGGCAAGTGCCAACATGTTTGCTCAAACATTGAAAGACAATGACAACTTATAATGGTCAAATTCATAAACCATGCTAGAGAATGACATGCATGCTTTTTGAGAGAACTGTACAACAATTAAGGAGATTTTGAGGTTAAGCTTATTGATCTATGGAACTTACTTGAAAGTAGTGTTGTGAGAACTGGACCGGACTGACAGTCCGATCAGTCTGACCGTTGACCGGACTTAAAAACGGTTCTAGTTTGCAATCTTAACCGAATGAGAGTTGAACCGCTTTGAACCGGAGAAATTCTAATCCGACTGTGTTAATCTCAGGTAAACCGAATTAACCCGAAAAGTAAACTGGACGATTTACTTAAAAATAAAATAAAAATGGAACACTGCTCTAATATTTTGTTTTACTACAATCCAAAAAAGATGAAGATGTTATTATTTCAATATAATTATGCATAAATATTGATTATATAATGTTTTGCATTTATATATAACTATATATTTATAGATAAAAAATATTAATTATATATGGAATATTATCCGGTTAGACCGGACGGTTTAACTGTTTAAACTGCTTAAACCTAATATGTGACCTCTCCCAGTTTGACGTTCGGCTCGGGTTTCACAACATTGCTTGACAACAATACAGATGCTACGCAACCAATTATATTTCCCGTCACCAATAAATTGATTATAAAGGAAGAATGTTGGGTTTATTCAAGTGTGAAATCTAACGTTAGATATAGAAGAGAAGTGATTTAGGGATGACAACATGACCAAGCAGACATGGGTAGTGCATGCATGTACCCATACTATTTACAATTACTCGTGTAGGTAGCAGCTATTCATGAGTATCCAAAGAATTTTAAATTTTAATTATATTTTTATATATTTTGCAATAATCAATATGTAGAAATAATTATTACATAGTAATATGATATGTATATGATAATATTATGATTATAGTCAAATAACTAAAATTTATAATAAAATAGACTAAATATAATATAAAAATATTTAATTAAAATATATACGTAAGTACTAGCAGAGTGAATATTATGATACATATTCTCACCCATTAGTTATTTTTGCGGATACCTATTAGGGTATTTTGACGGTACCCACGAGTCAGATATTTTTGTCATTCCTAGGAGTGAAATAGTTTATAATTGTACATAACAAACCTATTGAATCATTATTTTAAAATTTTGGTTCAAGATATGTTGTTTACTTATGACTCTAAAGTCTTTACACATGAAAATTTACTAGAAGATGCTTCAATTATAGGCCATTTCAGGAGAAACTTGAAACTCCTGATAACCAGCATAAGAAGGGTGTACTAGTACATAAGAAAGCTGAAAGCAACCCTATTACACATAATTGACATTGATGCATATGCATGCCAAAGGAAGGGGGAAGAAATGGATCCATAACCATGAAAACAAGGAACGCATTTGCATAACTATTGGTTTTAGAAAAGATAGATACCATAGTCGAAATATAAATTATAGATGAACATAAAATATACTACATGAAATAATAATTGGATGAGTAATTTTGATGGGTTGAAAGATATATAGATGCATAAATAATAGAACATCCTTCATAATAATGCATCTTACAATTGAATCCTAGTCACTTTTATAGACTTGTATATGTTCTTTGGTATGGAGATTGTGCTAAAACTCGGGCAAGGTGTTGATTGAATGTTGTTTGGGTGGGTACGTGAAAATATACTATGATGCCTAAGTCAATACATGAATGTGTGTGGAGGGAATAAGATGCAAAAGTATAAGAAATAATATTAAGTGCTAATTTCCTTATAAGAGGTCTCCTCTATTTATAGAAGAGAAAAACATGAAATATTCTCTCATATATGCTATTGGATCAATACGTCGTCCTATCTTATCAATCAGCTTCAAACAAGAGGGAGTTATTTTATTCGTGTCGGGCAGCCCTAACATGCACGTACTCAGGTTGACACAGTGATTTACCTAGAGTGGTTGTCCTATCGCTTATTCTAACTGTTATAGTCATATATTAGGCATGTCCTAGTCGCATGGCATGACAGAAGGTAGTACAGATCGAGACAGTGTATTCAACTCTATAGTAGAGGTTTGTGATGTTCAGGTGGCATGTCAAATGCGTTGTTTAGATAATGTGTCAGTCTTATAGCAGAGGCTTGTGATCCCGCCTATTGTTGACTAATTTTAAGAGAGTTAGCATCCTTATACCATATATGTTTTCATATAGGCATGATTGTCTTTTATGCTGATACCTTTATTGTAGACAAAAATAAATAAATCTTGATTAAAAATTATACTTTTGAAATTTGAGAATATTAAATATACCACTTTTAACACAAACTTTATTTACTTTGCTAGTGCACGAGTGTTTTATAATTTATACATTAGGGGTGGCGGCTTGCTGAGATAAGATCCACAAATTATTGCAATATTCTTATTTTTAATGCAATTTGTTTGAATTCATGGTTTGCCCTAGTATAGTTCCCAATTACAGTATTGCATGCAATCATAAACCACCATGCTCCATTCAAAATAAGCATAATTTTAATACTAATTAATAAATCAAGTAGTAGGTTACCTTATTATGCACGTTCAGTGCATCTTAATTGTCATGGATTTTCATCTATATCATGGATATGCATGGATATTGGCTATATGTATAAATTCAACATGAAGGCTGAAAGTAATGATGTACTTCACCCTTATTAGTTTTGAATCTTTTCTCCAATCTCATTTTTCTCTTGTTTAATTCAGCACCTGCAAAATGAGAAGCATTTCAGAAACAACAGGCTTCACTTTAATTATTTTAGTGTCCTAGTACTTCATGCTGAAGGTCATGCCTTTAATAACAGTGCTGATGAGTTGGTTTTTGATGGAGTAGATGATATTCAAACCCAAAATTCTTACCGTTATCTCAAAGGGAGTGAGCCATCATGAAGTATTATTGTGAACAAATGTATGGCTTCTTGCCATGTTGCAATAACATTTTGGGTCATCTCTTCTTAATTTTGCTATATGAGAGTACTTGTTATTGAGATAATCATAATTGTTCTCAAATTATTTGGCCATGGCATTTTTGGTGCTAGAGTCCTTTATATTCTTGATGCCCTTCCGGATCCTATAATCATTCTTGGTAATTTGGTATGCACTATCTATCTGTGTAATTCAAAGCCCCATAACTGTTTTTAGGCGAAATTAGTTTTTTTTGGTCCTCTGACTTGTTCGTTTGTTTTGTTCATGTTGACCATCTACTTCTCTTATTTATATCAAATTAGTCCTTTAACTTTGTAAATTAAACAACATAAAATTAATAAAAATCATTCTCTCTCTCTCTCTTTCTCTCTTCTCTCTTGTTTTATAAGTAAAACATGTTTTATAGTATCTGAAATGTGCATTATCCAATTGATCGTTTCTAACTAAAACTATACTGATCCCTTCATTCTAAACATTATTACAAGATACTTCACATTTGATGATTGTTTTTTGATGTTTCAAATTCTTACTTAGATAACTCATTTCTAGTTGTTTGACTTGTAACATTGATTCCTTTCATTTACTGTCCCTTCTTTATGTGTTTAATTATATGTTTTGGCGTTACTTTGGAATTACACACTGCCACACTGGGTGAAGAAGACAAGATACATGGTTTTCTCAGTAATACCACTCATCATAATACAGATTTTCACTTTACTCCAGTTTTCATCCATATCGCCTTCTGTAACCTTGGTGATTGCTATTATCAATGCTGACAGGTCTCTTATTTCAACTTTCACTTGTCTGGTTTCTCATCTATCACTTTCTATTAGAATTTAAAACATTTAAATTATTCCTATCACTTAGTCTAATTGGTAAGCAATGTTCCTTATAATAGTAATGTCAAAAACAAACAAAAAAAAATGATATATAATAACATTTATATCCTTGTGATAAGACAATTTTATCTTTAAAACTAACAAGTTACCCGTACATTTGCACGGGACGGTATATTTTTGCCGCATGATTAAGAACACATATTACATGTGCATTTATGATTAAGAATATGTATGTTGCTCGTGCATTCGCATAGTTAAAAACTTATACGTTACTAGTGCATTCGTAATATTAAAAATTATTAATTATATATAAAATCATACGGTCAGACCTTATGGTTTAATTGTTTAAATCGGATAAACTACGAGATCTTTTCTGGTTTAACATCTTGATCGACTTTCCCAACATTGTTTTTTACACATACATAACATGATATAGTTAGTATTATTTTATTAATAAAAAAATCATCAATAAATTTATAATTTCATTATTATTTGATTCTAAAATAAGATCAGTATAAAAATAAATATTATTATTTGACTTTAAAATAACTACAAACAATATGTTATGATTCTTACTATTATTATTTTAATATTGCTATAGGTAATCATATTCATTTTATTTTTAAATAAATCGCATACATTATAGAATTAATTTGGTGTATCATTATCTTATTATATTTGATCGTTTAACTTAATTGATTACTTGTGTATAATGTCATTTTTGTAATTGATCCATAAAATTTGAGTTTTTATATTTATTTATGACATTAAAAATATAATTATTTATTTATCCATATATTTATAATCGTGCATTAAGTTTCTAATGTTAAATAATTGTGTAATATGCTCAATTAATCATGCACGTTATGCAATTCAATAAATCAGAATAAATTATAGATTAATGAATCCAAATCTAAATAAAATATCACAAATGATGTAAAACATTAATGAGTAGATATTACTCAATTAATATTCCATAAACTCATTAATTATAATACTTCAAATTTATATTTCATTTTTGTAACCGATCCATAAATTCAAACAACAAATTGAATTAAATATTAATATTCCGAAAATTTATTATTTACGATTCGGAAAATTTATATTAATAATAAACATTGCTTAAAATTAAAGAATTATAAATAATTTAATCAAAATATAAATCAAACAAATTAATCATCACAATCAAATCAAATTGCTTTAATATTTTGATTGTCACATCCTATTAAAGATTAAATAGAAAATAATCCAAAAACACAGTGAAAAATCAAATCACAAAACTAATTTTGAGAATTATTATTTAACTTTTAGATAACGAAATAAAAGATATTTAAAGACAATCATGTCTAATAATTTTGACTTTTAAAATGTAACTAACAATTGATTAAATGTGTATAATATCATTTTTGTAACTCACTGAAAATGTTGAACTTTTATGTTTCTTTATGACATTATTATTTAAGTATTTCTTTATCAGTATAATTATAAATGTGCATTAAATTTCCAATGTTAAATTAATCATGTAATATGCTCAATTAATCACATTTGTCATGAAGTTCAATGAATCATGACAAATTACATATAAATATAAATTATCAATATTACTTAAAATTAGCGAATCATAAATATAAATTATCAGTATAATTATCAGTATTGCTTAAAATTAGCGAATCATAAATAATTTAATCAAAATATAAATCAAATCAATTAATTATCATAATCAAATGAATTTCTTTAATATTTTCATTATCACATCCTATTAAAGAGAAATTCAATCAAAAAACATAATAAAAAATCAAATAACAAAAATAATTGTGGATGACAATTATTTAGTTTTTAGATAATAGAGCAAAATACATTCAAAGGAAATCATGTCTAATAATTTGAGTTTCTAAAGTGTAACTACCAATTAATATCACTCAATTAATACATTCAAAGATATTAATGAGTTTTGTTAATTTATTTATTGTGTTTATTAATATGGAACTTGAAAAATATTAAAGAAAATAATAATTCAAATAAATAACAAAAAATTGAAATTAACATCCAAAATAATTGTTCATTTTTTATTGAAAGAGGCAAAACACATTAGAATGAACCAAATAAAGAAAAACAATGCATAATTAAGAAAGCGGTGTTACTATGTCATCTTCAACATCTTATCAACATTCTTTCTCCTCATTTTTAACAGTGTCGTTGAAAATTGCACTGTTGAATAATCATTATTTATTATTACAATATCTAGCGTAATGAATATTTCATTTATTATTAATTTGGTTAAATTATTATTAATTATTTATGATAATAATGTATTTGTTTAGTTAATAGTAATTATTAGCATGTAATCTACTGTGGCTAATTAATATAATTTGATAACTTTTAAAAGGTAATTTTGACCAATGAATTACTAAATTGATCTATTAACTATTTAAGAAAAAAATGTTCTCCCATATCATTATTAGACACGTGTCATGCTCCCTTCCATATCATTATTGGATACATGTCATGCTCTCCTTTATTATTTTTCCTCCAAAAAATTCATATCTTAACATATTATATTGTATACTATATTAATCTTTCACATTTTCTTTCAAACATCAGGACGTGTTATCTCTATTCTTCTCTTCACTTACATTTCATTTTTTTTATTTCATTTTTCCATTTCATTATCTTGGTGCGTCTTCGTTATTGTCTACATATTCATTGATTTATTGTTATTTGTTCTTATTTTATAGATCTCTTATTTTGTTTATATATTTTTTCATTTAATTTTCCATTTCATTATCTTGGTGCGCCTTCGTTATTGTCTTTCTCTTCCAACAATCTCTTTTAAAGTACATATTCATTGATTTATTGTTATTTGTTCTAATTTTGTAGATATGTTCTTTAAATTGTATTGTATTCGATCTCCATTTATATATATCCATTCACTTATGATATTATATTTGTTTGTTGTTATTATTAATCTATTTATCTCCTCATCTTATCTCGCCCTTATATTATTCTCTCTTCATTAGCAGTTTGATTCTCCTTTGAAGCATCTCTACAAGTTGGTTTTCTCTCAATGTACATCTCTTATTTTGTTTATATATTTTTTTATTCAAAAGAATTACTATTTTCATTGATTGTTTGTTCATGTTTCAGAAACATCTGAAGTATATCCTCTTTTGAAATAAGGTAAGGATATAAGTTTTTGCCTAAATTGTGATATTTGATTAAATATCTTACAATAATCCAAGTGTCAAGAATCTGAAGTTTCTTCATTGTCCTGAAAAGGGATGTGTGATTGTTCATAGATGGTAAGCTAATCATATTCTTTTGCCTTTGTTCATTAACCATTAGATATGTCATATATTTATTAAAAAAATGGCATCATGATTTTTGTTAATTTCTATGTCAAATTGCTTCTGCAAAATTTGCATTGACTTGGGCCACCAAAAAAGACATAAACTTAATTGAAAAGTTTAAGAAGATAAAAATGTAACGTAACTAAATTGATAATATTGTGTAATGAATGAACTGTTATACTCATAAAAAATTAAGGTTCGAGGGAACATTGCATTTGGAAAAAAGTCTAGAAAATGGATCCTATGTTGCAATTTGAGATTGGAGACTTTATTTTTAACTTTCAATTCAGAAGAAATAATCATTCTATTTATTACTCATAATTAGGGATGGCAAAATGGGCTTGGCCTGATGGGCCAGCCCGTTTGGATATGTATTTTTAGCGGGCCGGACTGAGAGTTTTAGCCTAAAAGCCCGTATTCAACCCGTTTTGGAAGCCCATTTTTTAGACGGGCCATGGAGGGTCGGGTCGGGCTGGCCCGGCGGGCCAACATTAAGATTAAAGTTCATTTGTATATCATGTTGCTCATTGCAATTAAGATTAAACTTTTACAATTTTAACTTATGTTTGGATGCTTAAGCATATAATTCTTTTTTCTCTTTGTAAAATGAACATTTAATATCTCATTATGTAGTTATCTATTATCTTCACTCTTATCCAATTATTGTACTTGTTATATTTAATATCTCATTATGTAGTTATCTATTATATTCATTCTTATTAAATTATTGTACTTGTTATGAGATAAATGTGAATTTTCATTGACAATTAGGGGTGTTTGAATCAAATTTAAACATTTAATTAATTGAAATGGAAAATTGGAAACTCAAATAGAACTACTGATTTTGATTTCTTTTGAAAAATTAATTGAATTCGACTGAGTTTCAATTTATATTTTTAATGTAGTCAAATTCAAATTAATTTGAGTAATATATATATTTTATTGTGATTGATTTATAATATAATAGTTCTGATTCTTATACACTTTTTAAAATTTAGGAGTTATAAGCTCTATTGTAAATTGTGAGTCTAAAAGTTTAAGACTATAATAGTTTATTGTTTAGAATTTACAAGTTTTGTACTAATGCAATATGTTATTATGAGATTGTGTCTTTTGTTTGTGATTTTTTGTTGTAAAAGACATTTATGAATTGTTTGAATTATTTATTTTTGTATGTGTGTTTTGAAAAAAAAAAACAAAACGGGCCAGCCCGCCGGCCTGCCAACCCTACCAAATATGGGGCGGGCTGGCATTTTGAGCCCTTATAACAATAAGGGCCGGGCCGGGCCGAGCCAGCCCATATTCTGACGGGCCAGGTCGGGTCGGGCTGTCCCATATTGCCACCCTTACTCATAATGTATAACTAGCAAGATACCCGTGCATCAGCGATGCACGGGGCAATACTTCTTTGCTGCAAGATTAATAACACATATTACCTGTACATTTATATGGTTAAGAAACATATGTTACTTGTGCATTCGGGTTGTTAAGAACACACATGTGACCCGTGCATTCACATGACTAAAAACTAAAAACACACATGTTACTTGTACACTCGCATTACTAAAAAAACACATGTTACTCATGTGTTCGCATAGTTAAATCAAAGTAAAAGTCTGAAACATGATACCATATTATTTTTATTAAAATAAATATTTTAAAATTTATAGAAAATGAAATGATTTTTTCAACATTAAATAGGATTTTTTAATGAAAAAATGGAAATCAAATCATTATACTAAATGAGTTTTTTTTTAAAAATATATTTAAAAGTTATATAAAACTTCAATTTGGAATTTGATTTTTCAATTATAATAGAGAAAAATTAAAATTCAAAGAATCTGAAATATTAAAATTCAATTGGAAAAGTGTTACAAAATTTTGATGAGGTGTAACAATGCAATTATTCTTAGATTATAGTAAACGTTAAATAATATACATATGTTAGTGTAAAGAAATAGTTTGGATATGAAAAATGATTTGAATATCATTTAATGCTCAATGTCTATTACATTTTAACATAACAAAACATAGGTACGATAAACATTCAATTTTGGTGGGGTAGCAACATAGACCAATCGCTAATTAATATTAAATTATTAACATATAAAATATATAAAAAGTAAGGATAATGTGAGAAGATACATAATAATAACATGTGACATGAATGAGTTTTTTTTTTTAATTTTTTAATAACTTAGAACATTTTAAGATGGAAAAATGTGAGGAGAATGTGACATATGACATGAAGTGAAAACATGTGAATTATTAACATATAAAAAGTAAGGATAGTGTGAGAAGATACATAGTAATAACATGTATGGGGCGGGCTGGCGTTTTGAGCCCTTTTAACAATAAGGGCCGGGCCAGCCCATATTCTGACGGGCCAGGCCGGGCTGGGCTGTCCCATACTGCCACCCTTACTCATAATGTATAACTAGCAAGATACCCGTGCATCAGCGATGCACGTGGCAATACTTCTTTGCTGCAAGATTAATAACACATATTACATGTACATTTATATGGTTAAGAAACATATGTTACTTGTGCATTCGCATTGTTAAGAACACACATGTGACCCGTGTATTCACATGACTAAAAACTAAAAACACACATGTTACTTGTACACTCGCATTACTAAAAAACACATGTTACTCATGTGTTCGCATAGTTAAATCAAAGTAAAAGTCTGAAACATGATACCATATTATTTTTATTAAAATAAATATTTTAAAATTTATAGAAAATGAAATGATTTTTTCAATATTAAATAGGATTTTTTAATGAAAAATGAAAATCAAATCATTATACTAAATGAGTTTTTTCATTAAAAATATATTTAAAAGTTATGAAAAACTTCAATTTGGAATTTGATTTTTCAATTATAATAGAGAAAAATTAAAATTCAAAGAATCTGAAATATTAAAATTCAATTGGAAAAGTGTTACAAAACTTTGATGAAGTGTAACAATGCAATTATTCTTAGATTATAGTAAACGTTAAATAATATACATAGGTTAGTGTAAAGAAATAGTTTGGATGTGAAAAATGATTTGAATATCATTTAATGCTCAATGTCTATTACATTTTAAGATAACAAAACATAGGTACGATAAACACTCAATTTTGGTGGGGTAGCAACATAGACCAATCGCTAATTAATATTAAATTATTAACATATAAAATATATAAAAAGTAAGGATAATGTGAGAAAATACATAATAATAACATGTGACATGAATGAGTTTTTATTTTTTTTATTTTTTAATAACTTATAACATTTTAAGATGGAAAAATGTGAGGAGAATGTGACATCTGGCATAAAGGGAAAACATGTGAATTATTAACATATAAAAAGTAAGGATAGTGTGAGAAGATACATAGTAATAACATGTGACATGAATAAGTTTTTTTTTAATTTTTTAATAATTTAGAACATTTTAAGATGGGAAAATGTGAGGAGAATATGACATGTGGTACGAAGGGAAAACATGTGAGGAGGATGTGACATGTGACATGAAGAAGTTTTACATTTTAAGATGGGAAAATGTGAGGAGAACGTGACATGTAGCGGGAAAACATGTGAGGAAGATGTGACATGTGGCATGAAAGAGTTTTTTTATTATATTGTTAATAGATTTAACACTCTATTTGTTTTATCTCTTTTCCCTTCACTTTATTACTCCTAATGTATAGTCATTCTATTTATTGCTTATAATGTATAATCATTTTATTTATCACTCATAATAAGCATTCTATTTATCACTCATAATAATCATTTTATCTTAATTTTTTTTCTTTTTATGTAACTACACATTGATTTGTCACAATATACCCACCATTCAAAATGGGCGGGCTATTTCTTTGCTAGATTGTGCCCAATTTCATATGTGGCAATTCCGCCAAGATCTCTTCGTTAGTTGGGGGAAGAATCCGCACGAATCGGATTTAGAAAATTTACAAGTTAATTCATAATAGCATAGAAATAACTTAACACGATTATTTACATTATAGGGTAATTTCTATGTCAAATTGCTTCCCCAAAATTTGCATTGACATGAACCACTAAAAAAGACATCAACTTAATTGAAAAGTTTAAGATAAAAACGTAACCTAGCTAAATTGATCAAGAGATATCAAATGTTCACACAAGTAATAATTAGTTTTTAGTTATCAATTAATTATATATTAAATTGATAATGTGAACTAAATCAATAATATTGAACTTGTAAATTTTATAATTGTGCTTGCTAATACAAATAGATATATGTCAACTGGAGATTGAATGATTACAACACAAAACACATACAATGAAAATAGTTCATAATGCTTGTGTTTTTATACATTTATTTTATCAAATTATTAAACAATATTACTTATATATATATATATATATATATATAATACTAATACTTACGTGTTTCTAAACATGCATCAAAATCTACTTGGCTCATACGATTGCACATGTAACATGTGCACTCTAAACCATGTGAATGCACGAGTAACCTGAGTGTTTTAAACCATGTTAATGTAGGATAACATGTGCATTCTTAATCATGGAATGCACGGGTAACATGTATATTCTTAACCATGTGAATGCATGAATAACATGTGTGTTTTTTACCATATAGATACATAGGTAACATGTGTTTTTAACTATGCGAATACACAATTAACATATACATTCTTAACCGTATGATAAAAAAATATTGTCTCATGCGAATGCATGGTAACTTATTAGTTAATTTTCTAAAAGTTAACTTTCAAACAATACTATAAGTACAATTCAATTGAAAGAATATACCAATTTATTGACTAGATTAATAAACTACACGTTACCTCAAAAACTACAAACTCAATTAATCAAAGAATATGGAGACACAAGATTGTACATTTTTTTACAGCTACCTGCCAAAATTGCAATCTAGGAAATAGGAAGTATTGGTTTTACATACTTTTTACCATTGTATTTCATACATGGAGTATATGGATACTTCAAAGTGCTTATTGATATTATATCTATACAATACAAGTCTAAATTAATGTGGAGATGAATATGTCTCTGTTTAAACAAAGAGAATAAAATATTTCATTTAGATAACTTATTTCCTTAAATCCATTCAGTATTTGACATGTATCTTATTTCCATTTTTTTCAAGAAATTTTATTTTAAAACATATTATAAAAAGAAAAATAAGACACATAATTAGAGTATAATATGGGAATAAAAAATAACACTAATAAGGGAATCAAGAAAGTAAACAATAATAAGGGAATCAAAAAATAAGAAGGTCATAAAAAATATATAAAAGTTAATAAAGTTAAACAACAACTTTATGACATGTTTTTTCATCCACACATAATTACCATTTAAGTAAAATTATACAGATCAAAACATTGCATATGTCTAAATATCTAGGACATTACAACATTTCCTTTTAAGCCTAATGACATGGTGAACAAACATCTAACACTAAATAATTAATATCATAACTCCATTAATTTCTAGAGAGTAAAACAACATATGATTATAAGATACTTGGAAATAAGATAGGGATGAACATGGATCAGATTAGAATGAGTAAGGTTTGTCCCTTATTCGATCATAAATGTTGGTCGGATTATTTTTTTAAAACCTAAAGCTAATTCAATCTTGAATGCAGACCAAACCAGTCATTGAAATCAAATCCGACCCTAGACCTCATTAAATATAATTTATGTTTTTAAGTCTTCTCAATGTTACTTATTATGAATATGTAATTTCACATATAAAATGATATATATGCATACAATGGCGGAGGATGGAAGGGACAGGTGAGGGCAACTGCCCCCTGGTTTTTGAAAAAAAATTAATATTTTTTTTATCCTTTTGTCCTACAAAATATATATATATATATATATATATATATATATATATATAATATTATCTTATAAAATGTGATGTTTTATAAAATGTGTTGTTTTATGTGTTACTAATTATATTTTGTCATAAAAATACTTAATTATTAAAATTTTAAATTTTAAAATGTGACATATAGACTGACACATTTTTTGGAGCAGATATACTCCCTTTACCTACACCCAAATGACTTGACGTTTTTATGAAGATTCTAGTTGAAAATTTTACCTCTAATCCATAATGTATGTTTATTTATATTTTTATTATTTAGTTAATTTTAATTAAATATTATTGCCTCTCCTAAGGTTTCGGTCAAGATCCACCACTGTATGCATATATATTGCTAATCATGTAATACGATAAAAAATTTAGAAAAACAATAATATCTTCAACCAAAAAATATCATTATGCCACAATGATTAAACACACATATAAACATGGTGAATTAGTGACCATGTGACAGGTTAGAATGGATAATGTTATCCTTTACGAGGCGCCAAATATTGATCTAGTCTAGATTTTGAACTCAAACTTGTCCCTAAATCCGATGAAATCCAACTATTTTTAGGTCAGATCATAATTGGACCAAACTTAATGAGCATATAAGGTTGAGTCCTGGTCGCCCCTAATATAAAGTATGGTGCAATTTCTTCTAAGATATTAAAAAGGTGATGTATCATATATCTAATACCATGAAAATCAATAGGATGTTGTCTTTCTGTTAGCAACTTAATACATGTTCATCAACTTACACTATGTTATGTTTGGATTGATGAGAAAAAATAGGGAAGAAAAACTCTGGGGAAATTTAAAATCAAATATTTATTTTAATAAAATATAAGAGAAAAATGTAAATGTAAGATTTTACCAATTGAACCGATAAAATGGTAGGATGGACATAATTTTCATACACCAGCCGTTATAATGAATTCAGATTGAGATTAACTCGAAGCAGGTGGGGCAACCAGAGAATAATTAATAGCTTTGACTTTTTAATTGTATTTATTTGTTTCCTAAGACGTGTTAATCATCTGAAATTGTTTTATTCCTCCTGAGAAGACGTGCTAGTGAACGCTCATAATTGTCATACTCAAAGGTTTCGACTCCAAGCTATCAACATCATTCACATGTTTGTTTTGAGATTGACTGTTACTATTTTATAAATGTAGAAATCAAAAACTGTCAGAATACGATGAAATTGTGCTGTCTACCTTAGAGCAGCAACAACCCAACAACCATTCCATATTTTTATATTGCATTCACACCTATTTTTTCAGCATTCTTGACTTTCCTTGTACTGGTAATCAATTATTTGTTTCCTTCGATTTGAATAAAAATTATTAAATGAATTTTGTCTACTATTACTAATATCGTTTCTTTCTCGCAGTAAGTTTTTTTGGTGTCAATTACAAAAAAATATATAAAAGAGACTTAGTTAATTTTTTTATTGTTCTTTTGTCTTAGTTTCTTTGTGTGCATAAATATGAAAGTTGTATCATAATGGCAGGTGGAACCGGTCACCATATCAATATGATTCAACCATTATATAGACCATAAAATTATATTAGTCAAATCTGCTAAAATTTGTTATACCAATGATTTCTTTTCTACAAATGGTCATTTTAGTTGTGCCTTTGTCTACATGAGAATTATATTAGTAGTTACTTCTTTTTTCATCGACAATAATTTCAATTGTGATTATATATGCAAACTTAGCAATTTACAACATATTTCTAATAATTTTTATGAAACTAATCATATAATCATTTAATTATTTTCATTTTTAAAGGAATTATTTACAATAAGCTAGCATTGACTTGAGAGCCATGTTAAAGGACATTTGATTTGATCAAATATCTTCTCATTTAGAATTAAATTAGTTTTATTTTATTTGAATTTATCTATAATTTATGTTTATATTGTTTGTTATTATTAGAGTAGTTATTATCTGATAGGAAAAGTGCATAAAACCCTATAAATTTTATGTCTTTTATAAGTAATCACAATAAATTCTTCTTAATTACCCCTTAAATTTTAATAGTTTATGAAATTGATCCATGTATAACTATATTATTAAATTACTAATAAACCAACAAGAAAATCACAACAATTAAACTTACAAACAATAACAATACAGGTTAGTAAGTGTTGATATTTGGATAAAACCGCCATCAAAATGCAAAAAAAAAAGAAGAAAATGAGTAAATTTTAGGGTTAAAAATAATTGATACAGTAATTTGTATATAAAAAATAAAATAATAAATATCTAACAATGGAGCTTAAAACGAAATGCATAGGTAGAATACTTTCACCGCTAATAATTTAACATTATTGTTAAATATAGACTAATTTCACCAATATTTAAAGTTTAAGAAATAATTAGAAATAAAAAATAGTTTAAAATTTCTATTTTTGAAAGAGATAAGGACATAAGGTTTAGGGTTTTTTATGCAATTTCCCCTATCTTATCGTTTTTAAGAACTTTTATCTATATAATAAATTACTTTGATAGACTCAAATTTTTATTATCATAAGTAATATATAGATGTCAATTCTCGACTATATGCATGATTTTTTTAAAAGAAAATTATAACAACTTTAAAGATCTCTCTATCTTGAAAAGGAACTTAATTATTTCAGTTGTATTTTTTTATATTTAAGCAAAGGTGCAAAGGCACGCAAATATATTGATTAAAAAGTTTAAAGAAGAAGGAGTGTTACAAGTCATAGAATCAGGACATCGTAAATTTTTAAGTAATTGATTAATCTAATAAATCAAATCCAAATAACATTATATATGTTGGAAGTTTATAATATGGAAGATAATTACCTGTTATCAACGGTGTTATCATAATGATCATCAAAGTGATCAAACTGGTTAGAGTATAGAGTACTGGTATAGTGATATAGTAGTTTAATCAATGGTCATTAATTAAACCGCATACCAGCAAAATTAGATATAATAATATAATATATTATTATTAATGTTAAAAAATCAATATTTTTTCAATTTCATTAAAAAATTAATTTTAAATAAAAACTGGCCGGTATGTCCGGTACGATTCAATTGAAAATCGATCGGTATAACCGGTTTTGGCCAGTTTTAATCGGTATGATTGCATGACCGATATAATTACTGTACCATACCAGTATTGAGACCGGTTCACCAGTTTGCTGGTTGAACCGGCCGACACGAACTGATTTTTATAACATTGGGTGTCCTAATTCCTATCATAAATCAATCATATATTGACATGTGAATAAATAAAAAAAATTAAAAACAAAAAATAATAAAAAGTAGTATTCTGATTGACTTTGAGACAGAACGTGATATTCTGTTTTATACATGTGATCTCTTTCTTTATAATATATGGTTGTAGTAGTTGAAATAGACAGAGATATTGAGTGAAATGAGTAGGGCAGGGATTACCCTCCTCCTAGAATAAGAGTCTCTTATCATTTTATATTATTAGATCGACATAATACACACATTAAAATTATTTTAACGGTAAAAATGACGCAATCATTTGTATGAAATGGTGCAATTTATTTTTCCACTCAGATAAATCTTTGAGACCATATATAATATTGCAAGGAAAATGAACTGTATTGAGATGTAATGGAGAAGACATGTTAAAAATTAAAAATTGTAATGAGGAATTAAATAGCCAAAAAAAATCAAAATCTGATTCTCGATCTCTATCCAGCTATGTGGGGATCCTCTACCTTGCATAACAAATACTTCTGCTATTATATTATAAACCATGTACTCCATACATAATAAGAAATAACAAACGTTTGCATCATTAATGACTAAAAATAAGGGTTGAAGATTAGAATATCACTGCCAGTGCATCTTATTCTGGGTTTCTAAGGTTTTTCATGTATGAACATGAATTTGGATAGTCACTCAATTCACACGTAATACCCAACATTTGCAAGGTCTATATAACCTCATTATCTCTTGTTGTGTATTCAGCAAAAGCAAAATGAGAAACATTTCAAAGACAACATACTTCACTTTCATTCTTATAGTACTAGTTGCAGTTCATGCTGAGGGGCGTGCCCTTGGTATAAGAACTACTGAGTTAGTTTCTGATGGAGTGGATGATATTCAAAGTGAATATTCTCTCCTGCATCTCACAGGGAGTGAGCCATCTGAGGAGTACTGCGAGCAAATGTATGGTTTCTTGCCATGTTCCACTAACATTTTAGGTCATCTTTTTCTGATTTTGGTATATGAGTACTTGTTATTCCATGGAGAATCTTACTTGGCTGCTGGAGGTGAAAAGATCTTTGAGATTCTTGGCCCTGGCATTTTTGGTTCTAGTGCCTTTGATCTCCTTGGTGCCCTTCCTGAGTCTCTAATTCTTCTTGGTATTCCACATTCTTTTTATCCTTTTTCTTGAAATAATCTTTGCTTATAAATTATTACTAGTTTTTTAATTTTTTGAGATATGCCAGGAGTGTACTTTCTTTTATTGTGCCAGTGCTTTCTTTAAAGTATGATTACTTTTTAGTATATGCAAACTTTTTTTGAAGAGAGGGGGGAATAGTGCACTTATGAGGATGCATGAGAGGCACCGCAATAAGAGTGTGTTTCAATGAGTGTGTTTCAATTAGTGTGTTATTAGTGTTTGTATGAGTACCATTTTGCCTGAAATAAAAAATAGTTTAAAATTTCTATTTTTGAAAGAGATAAGGACATAAGGTTTAGGGTTTTTTATGCAATTTCCCCTATCTTATCGTTTTTAAGAACTTTTATCTATATAATAAATTACTTTGATAGACTCAAATTTTTATTATCATAAGTAATATATAGATGTCAATTCTCGACTATATGCATGATTTTTTTAAAAGAAAATTATAACAACTTTAAAGATCTCTCTATCTTGAAAAGGAACTTAATTATTTCAGTTGTATTTTTTTATATTTAAGCAAAGGTGCAAAGGCACGCAAATATATTGATTAAAAAGTTTAAAGAAGAAGGAGTGTTACAAGTCATAGAATCAGGACATCGTAAATTTTTAAGTAATTGATTAATCTAATAAATCAAATCCAAATAACATTATATATGTTGGAAGTTTATAATATGGAAGATAATTACCTGTTATCAACGGTGTTATCATAATGATCATCAAAGTGATCAAACTGGTTAGAGTATAGAGTACTGGTATAGTGATATAGTAGTTTAATCAATGGTCATTAATTAAACCGCATACCAGCAAAATTAGATATAATAATATAATATATTATTATTAATGTTAAAAAATCAATATTTTTTCAATTTCATTAAAAAATTAATTTTAAATAAAAACTGGCCGGTATGTCCGGTACGATTCAATTGAAAATCGATCGGTATAACCGGTTTTGGCCAGTTTTAATCGGTATGATTGCATGACCGATATAATTACTGTACCATACCAGTATTGAGACCGGTTCACCAGTTTGCTGGTTGAACCGGCCGACACGAACTGATTTTTATAACATTGGGTGTCCTAATTCCTATCATAAATCAATCATATATTGACATGTGAATAAATAAAAAAAATTAAAAACAAAAAATAATAAAAAGTAGTATTCTGATTGACTTTGAGACAGAACGTGATATTCTGTTTTATACATGTGATCTCTTTCTTTATAATATATGGTTGTAGTAGTTGAAATAGACAGAGATATTGAGTGAAATGAGTAGGGCAGGGATTACCCTCCTCCTAGAATAAGAGTCTCTTATCATTTTATATTATTAGATCGACATAATACACACATTAAAATTATTTTAACGGTAAAAATGACGCAATCATTTGTATGAAATGGTGCAATTTATTTTTCCACTCAGATAAATCTTTGAGACCATATATAATATTGCAAGGAAAATGAACTGTATTGAGATGTAATGGAGAAGACATGTTAAAAATTAAAAATTGTAATGAGGAATTAAATAGCCAAAAAAAATCAAAATCTGATTCTCGATCTCTATCCAGCTATGTGGGGATCCTCTACCTTGCATAACAAATACTTCTGCTATTATATTATAAACCATGTACTCCATACATAATAAGAAATAACAAACGTTTGCATCATTAATGACTAAAAATAAGGGTTGAAGATTAGAATATCACTGCCAGTGCATCTTATTCTGGGTTTCTAAGGTTTTTCATGTATGAACATGAATTTGGATAGTCACTCAATTCACACGTAATACCCAACATTTGCAAGGTCTATATAACCTCATTATCTCTTGTTGTGTATTCAGCAAAAGCAAAATGAGAAACATTTCAAAGACAACATACTTCACTTTCATTCTTATAGTACTAGTTGCAGTTCATGCTGAGGGGCGTGCCCTTGGTATAAGAACTACTGAGTTAGTTTCTGATGGAGTGGATGATATTCAAAGTGAATATTCTCTCCTGCATCTCACAGGGAGTGAGCCATCTGAGGAGTACTGCGAGCAAATGTATGGTTTCTTGCCATGTTCCACTAACATTTTAGGTCATCTTTTTCTGATTTTGGTATATGAGTACTTGTTATTCCATGGAGAATCTTACTTGGCTGCTGGAGGTGAAAAGATCTTTGAGATTCTTGGCCCTGGCATTTTTGGTTCTAGTGCCTTTGATCTCCTTGGTGCCCTTCCTGAGTCTCTAATTCTTCTTGGTATTCCACATTCTTTTTATCCTTTTTCTTGAAATAATCTTTGCTTATAAATTATTACTAGTTTTTTAATTTTTTGAGATATGCCAGGAGTGTACTTTCTTTTATTGTGCCAGTGCTTTCTTTAAAGTATGATTACTTTTTAGTATATGCAAACTTTTTTTGAAGAGAGGGGGGAATAGTGCACTTATGAGGATGCATGAGAGGCACCGCAATAAGAGTGTGTTTCAATGAGTGTGTTTCAATGAGTGTGTTATTAGTGTTTGTATGAGTACCAATTTGCCTCTAAATACATTTTTCTTTGTATCATTTACATGGTTCTTGTTTGTTGCTAGTTACTGGACTCAACAGTGATAAAGAGAGTGCACAAGAGTATGCTTCCAGTGGCGTTGGATTGTTGGCTGGATCTTCCATTTTGCTTCTGACAGTAGTTTGGGGAACCTGTGTTATCATTGGAAGTCAAAATTTGAATGATGACCATAATCCTAGTGGATCTAAAAGACCAAAATTATCAATAAAAGAATCACTGACTGGTATGTTATCCATAGTTACTCAAACCCCTAATGTTTTCTAATTAAAGTTACATGTTTGGTGGTATTCAACTTATAGCTTTATTATTCTATGTTAACTAACATTTCCATTCAAAACATTAAAAGAATGAGGATTTGTTTTTTATGTTTCAAAATCTCCGTAACTTTACAATTGCTCAAATATAATTTTTATTTGTGATTAAGTTTCGAAAGGAAACGAAGAAAAAAAAACTTAAGAGTCATAAAATATAAGTTTTTTTTTCTTTTCATTCTCCTCCAAAACTCAATTTACAAATAAATTGTAAGTGTGTGATTGAAAATCCCTTTGCTATATAGAGTACTTGGTTTTGTAAACTTAATTTTGATTAAAAATGGGTTTATAGTAACTGACTCATGTTTGGATACTTTATTCTTAAAGTTGTTTGATAGAATGAATATTGTTTGAGAGAAGAATGAACACAATTGCACCATAAACTTTCAATGAGTGTTTATTTCTTATATATATTTTAGATTTTTTGCCCACATAAATAAATTACAATAAGGGTTGCATTATTGTTAACCGACGTTAGTAATTAATATATTTTATAAAAATATATATATTAAATTTTTATAGTAAACATTTATATTATATCGCTTCACAACCCTAAAATTTCTCGGTCAGTGGTCTAAGAGAGGTTAACCAAATGGGGAAATTAAGGGTTTGATGAGAGTTGGATTTTGGAGAAAAATGAAGGGGAAAAAAGATTTACGAGTCATCTTACAAGTGTATTTCATGACCCCAAGCCTTCTTTTTACTCTCATTCCTCTCCAAAATTCAACTCTCATACTAACCCTAAAGTTTTGTTTGGGAGTTAGGACGGAAAGGAAATGAGAGGAATGAGAGGTAAGGAGGGGGGGTGGGGGGGAATGGAAAGAGAAGGGAAGGTAAATTCAAGTAAATCCCTCTCTTTTTTTGAAGTGTGAAATTTAGATAGGAGGTGGATGAAGGGTTAATATAATTCAAAAATATTATTTTACCCTCTTTAAAAAATCAATAATATGTTATATTGTATAATGTACAACAAAATGACATAAATGTAATCATAAAGTATTGTAAGGATAATTATGTATTTAACATTGTTTTTCTTATAATAAAAAACCCAATAAGGGGAACACCAAAAAATGGTATAATGAGGGCTTTGGAGTTTAAAAATTCTCCAAAACCTTCCCACTTCTCTAATTAAACTCCCAAACAAGGAAATTCTCTCCTAAGCCCTCTCATTCCTTCCATTTCCCTTCAAAATAGGTTTCTCAAACAAGGCCTAAAGCAACACTTGTGCTACCAAGTTGGTCTCCTTTAGTATATTTTCTCAAGGTTATGGTTGGTGAGACATTATTCTTAACTTCATTCGGGGTGAATTTAATAGAAAAAGACTAGGATTTTCTACCTCTAGATTCAAAAATGTGTAAGCTTTTGGATTTCTTTGTATTCCTTTTATTTTGGTAATATATTTGGATGTTGTCGTAACTTACCTTAAAAAAAGGTTAACCAAATAAACTTTGATTTTTTGTTCCTAAATTTTTTTATTTTTATGTTTTAAATTAACCATATCTTACTAAATAGTATAAAAATATTATATTAATTTTTATTTTCATTTAGGAGGCAATTTGAAACCCAATAAGACATAACATTCCATTCGAACCAAACCTGGTTTTAAATACATAGTACTGAACTGACCAGTGGTATGAATGTGGAAGTAATTAATTTGGGAAAAATAGTTAAGAATCATAACTAACTTTTCGTGGATGGAGAAGTGATTTTTTAACTTCTTCTTTGAAGCTTGAACCAAGTTGTAGATGACTTTTGAACATAGAGTATAATGGAGAGAAGTAATTTTTTTCTTTATATTTTAAGAGTAAAAATATAATATCATTTTAAATATAAAAAAGATATAAATGTTAACTTATATTGTTTTTCATTTATCATATTTTTACACAGTATTTACTTCTCCTTTAACTCAGTTTTGAATCCCAATGCCAAACATGCACTAACTCGTTTCATTTCATTCTCTGTCTCCATTTGATGGATTTGTAGGTTCTGGCCTGATCATGGATATAGACACAGTGAATATGTCAAGAATCATGGTCCTCTCAATTATACCACTCCTTATAATGCAGATTCCCACTTTATTCAACCTCTCTTCTACACTTAGAGCTCTGGCCTTGATGCTTTCTCTTACCATTGCTGTCATTTTTCTCATCTCCTACTTCATATATCAGGTTTCTCATCCAACATTTCCTATTAGCATCACCATTGAGTTAATCCAATCGCTTTGTAAATTGCACTCAATCTTATTTGTTATAAGAGATCTATATAATTTGGAATTTATTTGGTTACTTGAAAACTTAGAGAAATGATATTGCTACCATCCTATTTGATGTGGAAGTAAGACCAATGAATCTTAGTAGATGAACAAGTCTTGAATTATTTTTTGACTCTTGAGAATTATAAAGTCCAACTTAGAAAGTTGGAATATCACTTTTCAAAGTGTCTTGAAAAATATGACAACAATTAATCATTCACTATGTCTTTATGATGAAGCTTTCTTCCCCTTCACTATATATAGGGGACTCGTGAGGAAGAGATATAACAAGCAAGTGAGAAACAACATCATAAAGAGAAAGTGAGAGAGTTCATCTACATAGTGTGAGATTTGTATTCCTAGTAGAGTTTGTATTTCCATCATTTTGTTGAGATTGAGTGTTATCCTCTTTGTAAGAGAAAATCAAACATTGTAATCCTACTTTTTATAGTGGCGATATTTTTTGGATTAGGTCCCGTGGTTGTTTCCTTCTCACATTGAGGGGGTTTTTCACATTAAAATTTTTGGTGTTATTCTTCTACTTTTCTCTATTTTCTTTATTCACTTGCCGTTTCTACAAGTGCCTATTTTACATCACAAATAGGAGATAAATTGGTTCTGAATTTCTCAACATTACTAAATGTAGTGAGTTATCCATGTTACAGCGTAATGGTTATAAATATTGTTGCTTACACTCATGTGTCAACCTATTTGAATGTTAAATATTTTCATTGAATGTTTTCAAATTGACTTGATTTTTCTTGCAATCAAATCTGCAGGTATTTGAACCTCATATAGAGAAGGCAAGACTAGAGTATATTAAACATGATCATTTAATATTAAGGATATTCCAACATGTTAACAAGCAAACTCTTCAAAAGATCCTTGCTGAGGATGGAACTGCTAATGTTGCAGCAATAGATGGGTGAGATGAGATTTCATGAAACATTTCTCAAAAGGGTTGAATAACCATTTGCCTAATTATATTCTTTAAACAAGTACTGCATACATAACCATTTATACTTCATTTTGCAGTCTATATCAAGAAATAAGTCGTGGGGAGGACTTGTTAGCTTCTGACATTAAAGAGATGCTGCTTCGGAACAAAGAAAATATGGTAAACATCACAGAGGAACAAATTGCAGGCGTGTTGAAAATTTTCGACCGAAATGGCGACCAAGTAATATCTAGGGAAGAATTTGTGGATGGCTTAACAAATTATATTAACCAAACAAAGCGTGCTTTGGAGAGGAAGTACATCGCAAAAGAATCAATGAACAACTTGTATAAAGTAAGTAACTCTTCACCTTCCAACATTAATTTTAAATTGTGAGTGTAATTATAGTTACTTACTATAGTATAGTTGAAAAAATCAAAATCTTATGTAAGATCAAAATGGATATGTAAACACATAAAATAAAATGTGTAATCATACCACTAATCATAAGATTCTAGCAATTATTAAAAAATTAAATATATACATAATAAATAATGAATTTTTTAGTGTAAACAAATGTAGATGATGTTAGCATGATACAAGAAATTTTTACATTCATAATTTATAATATATATAAAAATTTAACTACATATATTATAACAAAAGGGCAATTAAATGTACATTATCACTTATATAAATGAATGAATTTAGTAATAACACATTTTTAAGAATTTTTGAAAGTACAACTAAAAATGATGAACCCTACTGTGTTGTGAAAGTGGGGAAGACAAAAAAATGAATTTTAAATTAATTTGTAATTATTAGAGTTAAACATAGTAAATGACAAATGGTTAGAATTCTAAAAAATATTTGGAAGCCCATTTTAGTAGCTTTTTAACCGGCCAAAATATTTGATATAACACAAATATTAAAGATATTAGCAAAACAAATGATTAGAGTACTTAAAGACACTTGAAAGTTCACTTTTGTCCCTCTTTTAATTAGCCAGAGCACAAGTATTAAAGAATAGCTGACTTTCTTATTTTTTTAACTAGTATGACTGTGGTTATGGTCATTGTAACTGTTTTGATACAAATTGCTTAAAAAAGTAATTTTAAATTTAATGTTGTCTGTACAATGTGCGACTTAAATGTGGTTTGATGTAATTATGTTGTGGCTCGATGTAGCCACATTATTGGAATTTAGTGTCACACCACGATTATAATGAGATGTGGTTGTGACGATTATTAAAACTACAATATCATGCCCTTCATTATGTGACAGTGATATGTAATTTGAATCATTAATAAGCATGATTCATTAGTAGTATAAGTAGTTTGCATCACTTCATAGGTTCATGACTTTATGCTGCTCTTGTAAATAAAGAAAGACCTTGTAACATGGATATAATATATTTTTATATGAATGATCGTTTCCTAGTACAATAATCAACTGATATTTAAGAAAGTGCGGGGTTTTAGTATTTGAGACTTGATATTTGTTTATAATTTTTGCCCCACATTTATGTTTATTAGGAATAGAGGGAGCATCTTTACCATTTTCCTTGCTAATTAAGTGCACCCTTACTATATTTTATAGTCATTTGTGAAGCCATGGATTGAACACACAAGAAGAGAGCGTAAATTAAAGGAACATATTATAGCTGAAGTGTTAAACCGTGCTCAGATTGATATGGTTGGAAATCTTTGTAAAGAGGATGGCACACCTGATGAAGCTGCAATCAGAAGGTTTGTCATATTTACATCACAATCTTGAAGGGAAATGTTTGTCATATCTACATGCAAATAGTAACCTTAAATTTTTTAGATGTTCAAGGGCTTCTGCATTATGTATCAGACTTGAATATTGTAATTAAATATTTTAAACAATAGAAAAATTTATAGTTGACGCCACTTGGTTTTCTAATAAGAACCCAACAAAGTTTAAAATATTTTATAGTAATGTTTTTCATAACACCTGTGATTGTGATGCAACAGATTATTTCATCGAGTTGATATCGATGGTGACGGTCATGTCTCTAAATCAGAGTTAAAAATATTAGTCAGGAACATTAATCTTGGTGAGGTTGCAAATTCAGAGGAGGCAGTTACAAAAATCATTCATGAACTTGACCTTAACAGGGATGATCAAATCAGTGAGAATGAATTCGTTGAAGTGTTTACAAATTGGACAAACAGAAATTCCATTAATGCTCCTCACTTACTACCCGTGCATCATGAAAATCAAGTATATGCTCTATTCCTTTATTCCAATAACTCAAATTTAATGTTGCTTCAATTTTTAAGGGTTATACACTGAACAATATTAACTAACAAATGCTCTCACTAAAATGATTGTGTTAGGCCTGGGAAGAAGTTGAAACCGTGGTAGAAGATAAGCGAATCAAAGGAATAAAAGCTTGGTTAGGCGCTTTAGGATATGTGATACTGGGAATTACTATGTTATCTCTTCTTGCAGAACCCTTAGTACATAGTGTCCAAAACTTCTCTGAAAAAGCAGGAATCTCATCGTTTTTCATCTCATTTATTATTGTCCCCATTGCTACAAATTTTAGAGAAGCAACAACAGCAATAAGAGAAGCTAGCCATAAGAAGAGAGGCAATACCTCTCAAACAATTTATGAGGTTTGTTATACTCCTTCACAAATTTCCCTTCACTTCACTAATAATCTATTCTAAGTTTGTAACAATATATCTATGTGAAAATTGGGTTCAATGCAGATTTATGGATCAGTTTTCATGAACAATATTCTTGGTTTTGTGGTGATCTCCAGTCTAATATATATGAGAAATATCACTTGGGAATTCTCAGCTGATGTATTGGTTGTGGCAATTGTATGTACTGTGATGGGTGTCTCTGCAAGTTTTCGCTCCACTTTCCCTCTCTGGACATCTTTTCCTGCATATGCAATGTACCTTCTATCATTAGTTTTGATTTTTGTTCTTAAAGATGTTCTGCATTATGTTTAGTTTTTTTTTTCTATTTGGATTTTTGAGAGCTAGCATGAACAGTTTAGAGACAAACTGTGAATGCAAATAAATAGTGTCTGAATAGGGCATCAAATTAACAACATTACACCTATATTTGGTCGACCTATTGAAGCAGTTATCATGTTGTATACAATGTTTATCCATGTGAAATTTGAATTATGAGTAAGAACAATGGTTAATTTGAGAATGAGGACATCCAATTTCAACCTAATCAAGCATATGAACTTTCAAGTAATTACTTCTCCAACCGTTGCATTTTTCTTTTCCATAAAACAGGACTTCAAATGCTATAATAAGATGAATCCTTCCATGCATCTTACCGTCAACACTTAGGTCAGTAATGACATGTAACACTAATGAAGAGTTACACCAATGTGTTATTTATTTAGTTAAGAATAAAAATAATAAGGAGAAAAGATATATGTGGAGAGCAAATTAATAAGATAATAACTATTATCCCTATCAAATATAAGTTATCTATTTCGGCTATTAAAATAATGACATGTGTTCTATTTAATTTTTTTTATAAAATATTCTAAAAACTAAAAAAGAAGATGTATGTCATAATTTTAATAATCGGAAGAAATAATTTATATCATAGTATAAGAAAATATTTTATTCTCAATGGAGAGCTTGACAAAGAATATATGAGATATGTTATTTAAAAGATAAAGTAGAGAAGGAAATTTTCTTTATTCTAATTTTTATTGAAAAATAAGTTGAATTATATATTTTGAAATTTGATGCCTGTCACATATCACAATTCATATCGAATATTGAACTTTGTTGTATTCGAGATAATTTGAGTTGAATAAAATCTGAGCCTTATTTCTCCCAAGATAACTTTCACTATTCAATAATCTAAAAAGCATTGTAACATAACCCAAAAAAGCAATGTAACGCGAAAAGTCAATGTTATCATCTTGTTAAAAAGTCCAACATCTAATATGTGAAGTGATTGCATTATTTAAGTTAACATATGAAATATCTATTTCATGCTATATATGACTGTATCCAATCACGCCATATCCAACATAACAAATAAGTTTTATCCTTCTGAAAATCATTATGCCCAGGATATATTTGGTTAGACCAAGATCTTTCACAAAGTTTTCTACCATTTAATGCTTCATATATCCTGCAATTAACGTGTCATCAACATACAAATCAAACATGATGCATGTAAGTGTCAACAAACTTCTTAATACAGAATTAGCTCATGAACTCATTAAACTTTATGTGTCACCGTTTTCGTGCTTGTTTCAGGCCGTACACTGTCTTTGTTATGGATGATTTTGAAACAAGCATTATAGAAACTCATTAACATTTTGAGATACATGTCAAACCTTGATAACAAATTATATTATTTTAAAATATTTTATTCATTCTTTATCCTCTTTTTATTGTTTATTTTTTTTATCGAAGGTGCAACTACACCCACAAGTATTGTTTATTGTCAATGCTACACAATTTGTTTCCGTCATTTCAACACAGTTTCTCCGTTTCGTTGTTGGAGAATTTTAATTGATGTTCCCACTAGTCCTTTGAAAACTTATCTTTCATTAGGACTTTAGACTCCTTTACTACTCTTTCTTTTTAACCTCACTTTGTATTAATAAATGTAATTATCCATACTATTGCACAATATTTGTTGATGTTATTGAAGTGAAGGATTTTCTTTGAATGCTTGCAAATTAACTTCTCAGTCAGAATAGTAAAACAATATTGCTTAAAATTGTCATTTAACAGCGCTTTTATAGCGTTGTTTATGTGCAGTAGTACATAAGATTATATTTAACAACATTTTTTGAAGCACCGTAGAAGATAGACATTTAACAGCGCTCACTGAAGCAAGCGCTGTTAAATATCTATTTTCTAATTAAGACAATTTATCTCCCTGACATTCTATCAAACACATGACAAATATGTCCTTACAGAGCGTTCTTGTGTTCCTCAGTGATCAATACAAGCTGCAAATACAAATAATACATGACATCTCTGTGAGAGATATTTCCAAAATATCTGAATTCACATAGCGATTATATACATATTTTGGTTTCATAATATATTAAACAGAATGATAATTGGTTTAGTGGTTGTACCTATTAGCAATGAATTGGAGGTCACAAGTGGATGAATCTTCAAACTTGGTGGGGTTGAAGTTTCTTGGAGTTTAAACAAACAAACTTATATAGCTGACTCCACCATGGCTGCAAAATTTATTATTCTGGCTACAACTAGTAAAGAGACTCAATGACTAAGCAAATGATTGTAGGAGATACTTATGTGGTCAAAGCCAATGACACAAGTATCTATACATTGTGATAGTCAGTCTACACTTTCAAAAACATATAGCCAAGTGTATAATGGAAAATTCAAATATATTTGTTTAAGATATAGCTATATAAAGGAATTAATTGCAAACAAAGTAATCTTCATAGTGTTCCTAAGAACTGAAAGAATCTTACAGATCCTTTGACGAAAGGTCTGACAAAAGATATGATGTTGAAAAACATCATTGGGGATGAGACTCAAGCTCATGTCTAATTGGTCATCGATAGTGTTAACTCAACTCACACTTGAGTAGCATCAAGTCTTGAGTTCAATGATGGAAAATATTATAGAGTGATTGCAAGTACTTGACTATAGACACATCCCAAGTGATAAAAGTACTTGGACCATAAGCACAAAGTTGAAAGGTTAAGTTTTACTCTTAATAGACATATAGCAAGAATTTGTTGGAATACTTATTATGGGTGCATTTCCGATATAGTCTACCTATATGAGAATGAAGTTGGCCGCTTCATAGAGTTAAAGGGATTGACTCTTAAATTCTCATGAAAAGGATACATGACACAAGGTCTTATCAAATGTGTCATATTTATAATTCTTTCAATAGTTCCGAGATTTCATGTGTGAGTTGTGCACGCTTATTCTAATGAATAGTTGGTTCAAAGCTGGTCTACTAATTTTATTCGGGATAAGTGGAACCCATAACTTACTAAGTAATGGTTCAAATTGTAAAATACCATTATCTGAAACCATGATATTTCCAGATTTATGAGATTTCTTATATTTTGAAAATGGCGGGAGATTGTGAGAGATATTTCCAAAATATCTGAATTCACATAGCGAGTATATACATATTTTGGTTTCATAATATATTAAACAGAATGATAATTGGTTCAGTGGTTGTACCTATTGGCAATAATTTGGAGGTCATGAGTTCGATCCTGCTTGGATGGTTTTGTTCCAAGGATGTGTTACTTGCCAAACAGTGTACCTTACCACTAAGCTATGGAACTCATTCAGATAATAAGTGAACCGTGTTAGTATATAGCTATTCGTACTCTATAAAATGAGAAACTTCAAGGCATAATGATACATCTGAAAATATGAAATTTCTCATCTAAGAAATCATCCTCCATTTCTCTAACGCATGAGAGAAGTGTAGGAAACATAGATTTGTAAACTACTATCAAAAGATATGCTTGGTGTGTTGGTGCAAAACACATCAAGGTTTCCCAAAGTATCCTGAAGGGGATTCGCTGTTCATCTCATTTGCATCCAATATACTTAAATTGGTGGGGCGAATCGAACCTAAAGGTTAGTGTGGCAACACACGCTTTGGAGGTTTCTACATGCATATCAATCAACCATTTCTTTGTTCAACGATGCAACATCTTCAATCAAGTTTTCTCACAATCTCTAAACAAATCATGTAACAAAGAATCGTATCCTATTTTTTATGAAGTAAATTTTCATATAACCTAAATATATCAACATAGACTCTAACATGACAAATTAGAGATGCGCGTATAAAGTGCAACACCAGATATGCAGAATAATTTAAAAATGTTAGTTCAGTTATTCCATATAGATGTAACTGAAAACTATCAAAACGTAAATAAATATTAAAAATGCTTCATAAAAAGTATATTTCAGAAAAGTAATAGAACTCAAGAATGTTAGACATCAAGCCACAGTAAAATAATAGTATAAGCTCGAATAGCTACCTTTAGATTAGATACATGTACAATCTGTAGTACTGTGATTATTAGCGCAACTCACTGTTACAATAACAAATGAAAGAGAAATGATGATTAAATGGACATATCCTCACAGTTTCACGTGACAAGTATAAAAACTGCAGATAATTTTCATATCCTATATCTAGTACTTGCAAGACTATAACCTTAGCATAGTTGTGCAAGGAAACATAAGGAAATAGCTAAAATAAGATAATGATTTACCTTATGCTTGAAGAGAAAAACCAAAAATCGATAATTTGCTTGAAGAGGGAAACTAAAAACAAAAGAGAGAAAAAATGTAACTTATGGAGAAGAAAAGTAAGAGAAATAATAAATTGAATGTGATATGTGTAATTGTGTATTATTGTGTGAGGTTTTGTTTTTGAATTTGAAAAGATTCCCACTCACTAAAACAAACATTTTAGTATGACCTTTAACAACGATTTCTTCAATAAGTGTTGTTAAAGATAATATCATTAACAATGCTTATTGAAGAAGTGTTTTTAAATATATGAAGTATGATCTTTAACAATGTTTTTTTAAATAAACGTTGTTAAAGATAACAACACCTTTAACAACGCTTATTGAAACAAATGTTGTTAAAGATAACAAACAGTATGACATTTAATAGCGTTTTCTTCAATAAACGATGTTAAAGTAAACAATTTTAACAACGTTTTTTAACAGCGTTCAACATATAAGCATTGTTGAATGAACATTGTTAAATATCAGTTATGGCATAGTGTCTTACTTATACTAACTAATCTGAAGATTTTTAAACCTCATACCGAGTAAACAAGACTAGAAACGTGGTCGTTGGAATTGTTAAGTGTCAAGTCATATTAGATATGAGAGAAGAAGTAGAAAAGTTTATAACCGGAAACTAATGTATTAATTAAAGTTTTAGTTTAATATGTGGTGTCTCACTTGTGACTCTTCATTCTTCCAATACTTGGATAATAATGGAACTCCTTAATGGTCGAAGGCTTCCAGTTTGCAGTCGGTCCAACAAGTGGTATCATAACTGATGGTTCGGTTGAGACAAAATGGATAAAAGAGGAAGCAAACCGATAAGTGTATGATACTCACACTTCAGAAGAAATTGTTGAATTTATTCATTCAATATGGTAAATTAATTCAAATATAAAGTCTCATATTTCTAGAGAGAATGTACGAGGTGCTTAATTCGCCTAGTGGCATGATTGTACATTTTTATATCTACTCCTTGCAAGTGGTGCAACAAAAGAATAATTAATTTTATATATTTGTATACTAAGACGTGCAAATCATGTGAAATTGTTTTTTCCTCATGAGAAGACGTGCTAGTGAACGCTCATAATTGTCATTCTCAAAGGTTCCAAACTTCCAACTATCCACATATTAACATATTGGTTTTGAGATTGACTTTTATTACTTTATAAATTGGAAAACAAAAACTACCAAGATAACATACGAGGATCAACTGTCTTCAATCATGTTTTATTCTCTGTCTCAAGTCTATCACATTTTGACACATGAATAAAAGAAAAATTCTAAAAACAAAAAATAACAAAAGTCACATTTTCATTGGCTTGAGACATGTAATGAAACACCTCCCGCCTGTCCCAAATAACAATGATATGTGAATGATGTGGATATTTTTAGCTTAAAGCAGCAAAACCCATTCCATATTTTTATTCCGACTACGTTTATTTTGTGCTGTCAATTACAAAAAATAAATTAGACTTACTAAGTTTTAAGTCTTTGTAAATAAGAGTCAATTTGTCTGAGTTTTTAGACTTCCAAAATACTTCTTAGAGTTCTGACCAAGAACATTTCTAACAGAATTTCCCATAAACAATGCTATCTCCATAAAAACATGTTTGCATCGACCACATTTAGAATAAAAATAGCCAAGTGGTGTCACATGTAAGTATGTTTATTAAGGTAGAATTGTCAACCTCAAAAATGCAAGATGTCTCTAGATAATAAAGACTGCAGTTAAACAATGGACCTTTAACAAAAATATTTTAGAATTGCAAGATTCATACCATACAAAAAAATGAAGTAAGATATAAAAACATGTTTAGGGTAATGTCAAAACTTATTAACTCATTAAAAGATTATGAATCTTCCATAAGTTTAGCCAATAAAAGTTTTAATTCATTGTTAAGATTATAGACGAGATTTCACTTTCAGAATAATGTATCTCCTCATATCCGGAGATAATTTATCTCATTTGGCCAGTAAAAATGTGATATGTGTACTATTTTGTTTATTTTTAAAGATATTTTTGTAGAAAATAATGAAACATGTCATGATTTCACTGAGTGGCAGGAGAAGATAACTTATCTCCTTATACTCCTTTTAAATGTTTTATTTTCTCACACGTGCAAGTACATTGAGTCTATACATATATATAAACTCATTATCTCTTGTTGTATTCAGCAAAAGCAAAATGAGAAGCATTAATTCAAAGACAACATACTTCACTTTCATTGTTATAGTACTAGTTGCAGTTCATGCTGAAGGACGTGCCCTTGGTATAAGTGCTACTGAGTTGGTTTCTGATGGAGTTAATGATATTCAAAGTGAAAATTCTCACCTGCATCTCAAAGGGAGTGAGCCATGTGAGAATATATGTGAGCAAATGTATGGTTTCTTGCCATGTTCCACTAACATTTTGGGTCATCTCTTTCTGATATTGGTATATGAGTACTTGTTATTCCATGGAGAGTCATACATGGCTGCTGGAAGTGAGAAGATCTTCGAGATTCTTGGCCCTGGCATTTTTGGTTCTAGTGCCTTTGATCTCCTTCGTGCCCTTCCTGAATCTCTCATTCTTCTTGGTATGCTAAGTCTTTTTATCCTTGTAAGTTATTACTAGTTTTGAATTTTATTGAGATATATGCAAGTAGCACACTTTCTTTTATTGGACCATCGGTGATGCATTATTTAAAGTATGATTACAATGGGATGACATTTTTACCATTAAGTATTAATGTAAAAGAAATAATTTTTCACCGGATTCTTTGCCTTAAATTTTTAGTACATGCAAACCTTTTTTCCTTTTTTGTTACTAATGAAGAGAGGGAGAGAGTGCACTTACGAGGATAAGATACACTGCAATAGAGAGTGTTTCAATGAGTGTGTTATTAGTGTTTGTATGAGTAACAATTTGACTCTAAATAACTTACCAAATTTTTTTGCCTCTAAATACATTTGTCTTTATATCATTTACATGGTTGTTGTTTGTTGTTAGTTACTGGACTCAACAGTGATAAAAAGAGTGCACAAGAGTATGCTTCCAGTGGCGTTGGATTGTTGGCTGGATCTTCCATTTTGCTTCTGACAGTAGTTTGGGGAACCTGTGTTATCATTGGAAGTCAAAATTTGAATGATGATCATAATCCTAGTGGATCTAACAGATCAAAGTTATCAATAAAAGAATCACTGACTGGTATGTTATCCATCTCTGGTAGTGTGTTACTGAAACCCTAATGTTTTGTAATTAAAATTACATGCTTTGTGGTATTCAACTTATAATTTTGAATCCCAATGCCAAACATGCACTAACTCGTTTCATTTCACTTTCTGTCTCTATTTGATGGATTTGTAGGTTCTGGCCTTACCATGGATATAGACACAGTGAATATGTCAAGAATCATGGTTTTCTCAATTATACCACTCCTTATAATGCAGATTCCTACTTTATTCAACCTCTCTTCCACACCTCGAGCTGTGACCTTGATGGTTTCTCTGATCATTGCTGTCATTTTTCTCATCTCCTACTTCGTATATCAGGTTTCTAATCCAACACTTATTATTAGCATCAATATTGAGTAAATCCAATGGCTTTATCTATTTGTACTCAATGTTAATTGTTATGAAATCAATATAATTTCCAATATTTTAATCACTATTTGGGTGCAAAAGCAATCGAACGTTCATTTGATAAAAAATAGAAATAAAGGAACAACTAAATTTTAAAAAAATGAAATCTTACTTTGATCTCGTTGCTAGAAATCTCATTTATGTTATCTCTAGCTCTCTCAATGAAAACTATTTGTTCGTTGAGCAAAAACTTCTATTTCGCTCAATGAGAGGCCAATTCGCTCAGCAAAAACTCTGATTTGGAATCTATGGTTTTTGTCTAATGAAATTTCTAGTTTAGTAAACCAAACTTATATCTAAAGAACTTAACATGAATGAATCCATGGATTATGTTCCACCAAGAATTACAATTTGAAATCACCCCAAAAGTTGCAAGCCTATCTTGCATAGTTATTTTCTTCCCTGTATATGTGAGAGATACTTTGAACTCCATTTCCTAGATGAGTAGTTTGTAGTTTCTCAACACCCAAGCATTTTAATTCCTCCTTATAAGGCTTGAGCAATTAATTGAAAGTCGCATTCCAACCATAATTCATCTCAATCTCTTTTATGAGCTATTTCTTTGGGGGAATAAGAGAGGGAGTAAAAGCATTGCTTGGGTGTTTTGGTTGGAGGTTTGCAAACCCAAATTTCTTGGGGGATTGGGAGTAAGAGATTTATCTCGTTTCAATAATTCTTTGATTGGTAAGTGGAGATGGCGTAGATTGGAAGAGAATGATGTTTTTTGGGTTAAGGTGATTAACTCAAAATATGGGGATGATGTCCTTGCACATGCTAAGAATTCAGATTCTACTTGGTGGAGAGATTTATGTAAAATTGGCTCTAATTTGGAAGACGATGGTGGTTGGTTTGATGAGAACATTTCGAAGGAAATAGGAGATGGAACTCAAACTCTTTTCTAGACAGATATCTGGGTGAGTCATCAAAGGTTGAAAGAGCTTTTTCCTAGATTATATGCCTTAGCTTTAAATAAAAGGGCAACAATGGCGGACTGTGGAGGTTGGGTTGATGATGTGTGGAGTTGGAAGATTCAATGGCGTCGTCATGTGTTTGATAGAGAGGAGAGTATGGTTAGAAATATGTATGATTTGATTCGTCATCACTCTTGCAAGAAGGATATTGCTGACAAATGGAGATGGGGTCTTCATGCTTTCGGGAATTATGTGGTGAAGTCGGCTTATCTCATTCAAGTTGATTCAAGTATTATGCCTCTAGGTAACATTTTACTTAAGTCTTGGATTAACTGCGTTCCATCAAAAATATGTTGTTTTGTCTTGAAACTTCTTAAATATAGAATTCCTACAAAGATTGAGCTTTTCAAAAGGCAAGTTACTCTTATGACTGGGGAATTGAAGTGCATTTTTTGCAAGAACCATGACGAGTCAATTGACCATCTTTTTCTATCTTGTGATTTTGCTTCTTCTGTTTGGAAAGGTGTTCATTTGTGGCTTCAAGATGATGAGCCGAAACCTACAACAATCATTGAATCATTGAACATGCATGATGCTATTGATCATATAACTAGCGGTTCTCAGATGTGAAGGATGATATGGTTTGCTGTTGTGTGGTCTATATGGATTATGAGGAATGATGTCATTTTCTCTAATAAGCTAATGAGTTTTATGCAAATAATGGATCTCATTCAAGTCCGATCTTGGTCTTGGTTTCAATCAAAAGTTGCTCTAACTTCTTTACTCTTTGCTAATTGATGTAATGACCCAATTGCTTGTATTTCTATATTGTCTAAAAGATTAATTTATGATCTTTCTCTTATATTGGGTTAGTACTCCTTGTACTTCTTTAATACATTTTCACTAAGAAGAGTCTTGAATATCATAGTATTATGCAAAACAACCCAAGATAGTTTAACTTTTATCTCTAAAGAGTCCCCACCTCTAGCAGGACTAGGGTTGCCTTTTGTTGCACCATGAGTGTTTGCTTTTATCCAACCGTATTAGAGAGGAATCAATCAACCTAAAGTATATAATTTCGAAACTCATTGGCTACTTGAAAAATGAAAACTAAGAAAAATTAAATGATATTTGCACCTATTAACAAATGCAGTAAGTTATCCATATTACAGCACAATAGTTATAAATGTTGTTGCATACTGTCATGAGTCAAACTATTTGAATGTTAAATATTTTCATCGAATGTTTTCAAATTGACTTGCTTGTTGTTGGAATCAAATCTGCAGGTTTTTGAACCTCATATAGAGAAGAGAAGGCTAGAATATATCAAACATGATCATTTAATATTAAGGATTTTCCAACATGTCAACAAGCAAACTCTTCAAAAGATCCTCGCTGAGGATGGAAGTGCTAATGTTGCAGCCATAAATGGGTGAGAGGAGATTTCATGAAACATTTCTCAAAGTGTTGAATAACCATTTCCCTAATTGTTTAAACAGGTGTTGTGTACATAACCACTTATACTTCATTTTGCAGTCTATATCATGAAATAAGTGGTGGGGAGGACTTGTTAGCTTCTGACATTAAAGAGATGCTGCTTCAGAACAAAGAAAATGTAGTAAACATCAAAGAGGAACAAATAGCAGACTTGTTAAGAATTTTCGACCGAAATGGCGACCAAGTAATATCTAGGGAAGAATTTGTGGATGGTTTAACAAATTATATTAACCAAACAAAGCGTGCCCTGGAGAAAAAGTACATCGCAAAAGAATCAATGAATAAGTTGTATAAGGTAAGTAACTCTTTGCCTTGTAACATAGAGTCATGGATATCATATATTATTATATCCAAGATCGATTCCTTGTACAATATACCAATATTTAAGAAAGTGCAGTGTTTTAGTCCTGGAGTCTTGATATTTGTTTATAATTTTTGCCCCACATTTATGTTTATTAGGAATAGAGGGAGCATCTTTATTCCTTTCCTTGCTGATTAAGTGCACTCTTACTATATTTTGAACAGTCATTTATCAAGCCATGGATTGAACACACTAGAAGAGAGCTTAAATTGAAGGGACATATTATATCTCAAGTGTTAAACCATGCTCAGACTGATAGGGTTGGAAGTCTTTGTAAAGATGATGGCACACCTGATGAAGATGCAATCAGAAGGTTTCTCATATTTATATCACAATCTTGAAAGCAAATGTTTGTCATATCTTCTTGCAAATAGTACACCTTAATTTTTTTAAATGTTCAAGGGCTTGGACATTCAATTATGTAGTTAAGGCAACTTGGTTGTTTAATAAGAACACAACAAGAAATTCAAATGAAGGATTAATTATGTTATTATATAACATATGAAACGCTCTGTTAGGGCTCTGCTTCATTTCCGATAATCTTGGTTCTCCAACAATCTTGGATCTCCAACAATCTTGGATTTCTTCCTACATCATGACAACAGAGTACATTCCTTGGAGGTTCTTAGAAGGAGCTACACATGTGGAGACAAATATCAAAGGAATTGACCAAGATCCACCTCCATTGAGGAAAACTTTTGCACAAGCTTTGGGGGAAACTTGTGACATCTCTTCCTCCCAACTCCCTCAACCTTGCATCAAAGGGGACACTGTGGCCATAAAAATTCCCGAAGCCGAATACTTTGTTGGACTTCAAAGACGCAAGTTACATCTTCATGGAAGAATCATCTTGTCTAAAGGAGACACTCCTTTGAAATTTCTGGATCTGAAATCTAAACTTAGTACCATGTGGAATATGATTGCCAACTGGAATATGCTCTCTCTTGGCAAGGGCTTCTATGAGTTTTCCTTCTTGACAATGGAAGAAATGAGGAAAATATGCTCCATAGGTACATGGAACCTTAAACCTGGAATCTTGAGGCTATTTCTATGGACTCCAGATTTCAACCCCAATCACCAAAAAACAAACTCACTCTCAAACTTGGATTAGTATTACTAGTTTGCCCCAGGAATATTGGAGTCCAAAAATCATTTTCTCTATTGCTGGAGGTATTGGAACTCCCCTGTCTTTAGATGGTGCAACAAGTAACAGAACTTTTGGCCATTTTGCCAAAGTTCTTGTAGAGATTAACCTGAAAATGGAGCTGCCTAACCAAATCTTGGTTGAAAGAGAAGGGTTTGCTTTTTTTGTTGGTATTGAGTATGAGAACCTGCCAGAAATTTGCACAGGGTGTAGTGCTATTGGTCATCTCCTTGCTCAATGTCGCAGGGTGACAAAGAAAAGCTTAGTTGATGAATCAACAAAGGCTAAAGCCAAAGGTCAGCAAGTCTCCAAGCCTAATCTTGAAGTTGCACCTACAAATAAGGTCAAAAAGGTTCCCATGCCTATTCAAAGGGAGGATGCCCCTAATCCTATAATAGACAATGCCTTTCAACCCAGAGAGATTAATGACTTAGTCATTAATCTGGAGATTGACAGTGGGGAGGTCAATATTGATACTCTGGGCAATCTTGTGGGAAATCCTGCTTCTCTAAGTCAAGCTAATGAGGACAACTCAGACAAAGAACAGGAGGAGCTACATGTGGTTGACTCAGATGACTCACAAGCTAATGTCATTGTGCAAGAAACTGCCAATTTGGATAATAATGTTGCCTCTTCTGATATGAGGTTGCTAGGCAGGCTCTAGGCAGATGATAATGTCTCTCAAGATGGAGAGGAGGAATTCACACCTGTTATGTCCAAATCTCAAAGGAAAAAGCAGAGGAAAAGTGATAAATCTCAAAGGATTCATAATACCCGAAGGGGTGGCTATTTAACCATTGTCCAATGAAAATCTTTTTTTGGAATTGTAGGGGATTTGGTAACCATAAAACTAGGATTTTCTTCAAAAATCTTTGTATGTCTACAAAGCCTAAGTTAATTTTCCTTGCTGAGCCTAAAATTCTTAGTAGTAAGGTGCCAGATAGGTATTAGACTTGCTTAAATCTCAAGCTTTTTGTGGTCAATGATAGAGGTTCCCTCATTCCTTCCATTTGGGGCCTCTGTAACCGTGATCTTGTTCCTACTGTCCTTATGAACACTGATCAACATATTTCTCTCTCAATGTTGGTGGATAACAAGGTTCTGCATTTTTGTGTTGTTTATGCTAGTACTACTTACCTCCTTCGGAGGCCCCTTTGGTCTGAAGTCCAACATGTAATCTCTGATAATCCTGGGCCTTGGTGTTGTATAGGGGATTTTAATGTGGTCTTGGGAGCTCACGAATGTAGAAGTCTCAGATTACCTGCCAGAATTCCTTCTGCTGAGTTTCAGACTTTTATTGACAATGCTGGCCTCATAAGTCTTCCAACTACGGGTGCTCAATTTACTTGGTCTAATAGGCGTATTGGTAATGCTAGTACTGAGAAAAGGCTTGACAGAGCTATGGTTAATGATGATTGGGTTAATGATTTCACTCATTTTGTTTGTTGCACAATGTCTAGAGTTGCTTCTGACCATTTCCCTTTGTTATTCTCTAGTAACAATCTAGTGCAGTCTCCAAAATCCTTTTTCAAATTTCATAAAATGTGGTTGCTTAACACTGACTACAGAAGATTGGTGGCAGAGGTTTGGAATGTTGAGGTGGTGGGATGTCCTATGTTTGTTTTATCAACCAAGCTTAAAAACCTGGAAAAAGAGCTTATAATTTGGAATCATAATGTCTTTGGTAATATTCACCAAAGGGTCCTTGCTGCTAAGGCCAATGTTGTTACCATTCAAAATTGCATCAATGATCATGGTCCTGAGAATAGCCTTTTGGTTGAGGAAGACTTGGCTCAATCTGAGCTGATGGATGCTCTGTTAGTTGAAGAATCATTCTGGATGGAAAAAGCCAAAATTAATTGGCACACAATGGGTGATAGAAATACAAATTTCTTCCATAAAGTCACCAAGATAAGATATGGCACTAATTCTTTGTCTATGATCAAGGANTCTTATTCATGATGTGATTCTTAGTTTGATCACTGATGAGGACAATTCTATGCTGACTAAATTGCCTTCTTACACTGAAATCAAAGTTGTTGTGTTTGCTCTTAATGGGGACAGTGCACCTGGCCCTGATGGCTTCTCTGGTTGCTTCTTTCATAATTTATGGGACATTATCAGTATTGATGTGGGTAATGCTGTTTTGCAATTTTTCAACCAGGGTTGACTGATGAAAAACTTAAACTCTAACTCAGTCATCCTGGTTCAAAAGGTCAAGGGTGCTGATAGAATTGAAGACTACAGGCCTATTGCCCTTGCTAATTTCCAATTCAAAATCATTACTAAGATCCTTGCTGACAGATTAGCTATTATTGCTCCCAAAATCATCTCTAAGCAGCAGAGAGGATTCATCAAGGACAGACAAATTAAGGATTGTATTTGCCTAGCTTCTGAAGCAATAAATATGTTAGATCATAAAGCCTTTGGGAGCAATTTGGCTATCAAACTGGATATCAAAAAGGCCTTTGACACAATAGATTGGACTTTCTTGTTGGACACTCTTCATGCTTTTGGTTTTAACCATAAATTCATTCATTGGATAAGCACTATTCATGATTCTGCCAAGCTCTCCATTATTGTTAATGGAAATAGTGTTGGCTTCTTCAAGTGCACTAGAGGGGTTAGACAAGGAGATCCTCTTTCTCCCTTGCTTTTTTGCCTGGCTGAGGATGTCCTGAGTAGGGGTATCCTTAAGCTGGTCAATGAGAAGAAGATAAGCACAATTGCTGGTCCTAATAGAATGCATTCTCCTAGTCATGTTCTCTATGTTGATGATATTCTCATCTTTTGCAAGGGTGTCAAAACAGAGCTACTTTGTCTTAAGAAACTTGTTTTGGACTATGCTCAAGTCTCTGGTCAACAAATCAACACTCAGAAATGTAGATTCTATGTCATCAATGCCAATGCCAGAAAAATTAATGATATTTCTTCTCTGTTGGGTTTTGTTAGGGGTTCTCTCCCTTTCAACTACCTAGGGGTTCCTTTGTTTAAAGGTAAACCTAGAAGGTATCATCTTCAACCAATTGCTGACAGAATTCTTGCTAAATTGGCAANTCTGTTGGGTTTTGTTAGGGGTTCTCTCCCTTTCAACTACCTAGGGGTTCCTCTGTTTAAAGGTAAGCCTCGAATGTATCATCTTCAACCAATTGCTGACAGAATTCTTGCTAAATTGGCAACCTGGAAGGGCTCTTCCTTATCCATTATGGGCAGAGTAGAATTGGTGAGGTCCATTATTCACAGCATGCTCCTTTATAGTTTTCATATTTACAAGTGACCTGCTTCTCTGATTGATTGTTTGGACAAAGGAATTAGAAACTTCATTTGGTCTGGGGACATTGGCACTAGAAAGCTTGTCACAGTGGCCTGGAGCAAAGTCTGTGTTCCCATCTCTCAGGGAGGATTGGGGCTGAGATCTATCAAAATGTTGAACAAGGCTGCCCTTCTTCATCTAGCCTGGGATATGAGATGTGACAAACATGATTGGGTCAGATTCTGTAGGAACAGGTTTGGTAATTACAAGGATCCCCCTAATATGCACTTTAAATCCTCCATCTGGCCTGGCATCAAAGAGAACTGGTCAATCACATCTTCAAACTCAATATGGTTGATTGGTAATGGTGAGAATGTCAACTTCTGGAAGGAAAATTGGCTAGGGGAACCTATTGCTGATACTATGGGAATCCCTGCTCAAATACAGAGCTCTCTTCTAGCTTCTGTGTCTGATTTCATTATCAACTCTAAGTGGACAATTCCTGTCCCAATTGAAAGCCTCTTCCCTGATGTTGCCCTTGGCATAGCAAATACAATTAGATCTAATGGTGTTGATATGCTAGTGTGGAGGCATTCTGAGGATGGTTTGCTATCTCTAAAGGTTGCTTATGATTTTGTCTCTAATTATTCTAATCCTCTCAACTGGTGCAATCTAGTTTGGTCTAAGGTGATCCCTCCTTCATGTTCTTTCATCACCTGGACGATAATTCATGGTAAAATGCCTTCGGATGCCAACTTGCAAAGGAGAGGTTGTGTCTTGGCCTCTAGATGCAATAGTGTAAAAAGGCCATAGAAGACACAAATCATATATTCCTCAACTGCAACTTTGCTATTGATATTTGGAATTGGCTTATGTCAATCTTCTCATTCCAAATCAACTTAAATTCCATAAAAGAGTTGATCATCTCTTGCAACAAAAATCTCAGCAAGCAACTTCAACAACTTTTGCTAATCTGTTCTGTCAGCACAATTGCAACCATTTGGTTTTGCAGGAACCAAATAAGATTCGAGGACATAGTGATCTCTGTAAATCAAGCAATTGCTAAGATAATTAGGGACACATCCATCTCAGGCAATTACTCTTCAATGGCTGCTAATCCTTCTATCAATGATCTGATTATTCTCAAGCATTTCAAAGTCAGTATCCACTACAATTCTGCTCCTAAGATTACTTAAGTTCTCTGGTTGGCTCCTTCGAGTGGTTGGATAAAAGCAAACACGGACGGTGCGACTTTCGGTTGTCCTGGTCATGCGGGTGGAGGAGGTATATTTAGAGATCACAAAGGAGTGTTCCTTCTTGGATTCGGCTCCTATCTTAATATTCAGTCTGCCCTCTATGCTGAGCTTTATTCTGCCATTAAAGTTGTTTCCTTGGCCTACAAGAAAGGTTGGTTGAACATTTGGCTTGAAGTTGACTCTGTTTTGGTTGTGCAAATTTTCAGAGGTGAGTCTAATCCCCCTTGGCAGCTTCATAACAAGTGGCACAGGTGTACTAAGATTTTGGATTTGCTAAATTGGAAAATCACTCACATTTATAGAGAGGGCAACTCTTGTGCGGACAAATTGGTCTCTTTTAGTGCTAAGTCTAGAAATAGTACAACTTGAAATTCAATACCTTGTTTTATTATGAATGACTATAATAGAAACTTGCTTGGTCTTCATAATTACAGATTTAGGAACATGTAACCCCTCTTTGTATCTCCTTTTCTGGTTCTTTTCTATAATATATCTTGTGCTATAGCACAGTTACTTAAAAAAGAAAAAAGAACACAACAAAATTTAAAATATTTATTGGTAATGTTTTTCAATGCACCTATGATACAACAGATTATTTCAGCAAGTTGATAGCGATGGTGATGGTCACGCCTCAAAATCAGAGTTAAAAATATTAGTCAAGGACATTAATCTTGGTGAGGTTGCAGATTCAGATGAGGCAGTTGCAAAAATCATTCATGAACTTGACCTTAACGGAGATGATGAAATCAGTGAGAATGAATTCGTTGAAGTGTTTACAAATTGGATAAATAGAAATTCCAGTAAAGCTCCTCACTTAGTACCCATGCCTCATGAAAATCAAGTATATGCTCTATTCCTTTATTCCAATAACTCACAAATTTAATGTTGCTTCAATTTCTAAGTGTCATGCACTGAACAACGTTAACTAACACACGTTCTCACTGAAATGATTGTGTTAGGCCTGGGAAGAAGTTGAAACCGTGGTAGAAGATAAGAGAATCAAAGGAATAAAAGCTTGGTTGGGCGCTATAGGATATGTGATACTGGGAATTACTATGTTATCTCTTCTTGCAGAGCCCTTAGTGCATAATGTCCAAAACTTCTCTGAAAAAGCAGGAATCTCATCTTTTTTCATTTCATTTATTATTGTTCCCATTGCTACAAATTTTAGAGAAGCAACAACAGCAATAAGAGAAGCTAGCCAGAAGAAGAGAGGCAATACCTCTCAAACAATTTATGAGGTTTGTTATACTCCTTCACAAATTTCCCTTCACTTCAGTAATTTATTCTAACCATCTATTTATGTGAAAATTGGGTTCAACGCAGATTTATGAATCAGTTTTCATGAACAATATTCTTGGCTTTGTGGTGATCTCCAGTCTAATATATATGAGAAATATCACTTGGGAATTCTCAGCTGATGTATTGATTGTGGCAATTGTATGTGTTGTGATGGGCGTCTCTGTGAGTTTTCGCTCCACTTTCCCTCTCTGGACATCTTTTCCTGCATATGCAATGTACCTTCTATCATTAGTTTTGATTTTTGTTCTCAAAGATATTCTGCATTATGTTTAGTGTCTGTTTTTGGATTTTAAGTTAGCATGGACAGTTTAGAGACAAACTGTGAATGCAAATAAATAGTCTTAATAGGGTATAATACACCAATATTTGGTGGACCTATTGGAGCAGTTATCATGTTGTATACAAGGTTTATCAATGTGAAATTTGAATTCTGAGTAAGACAATTGTTAACTTGAGATGAAGGGATAATAGAATGTTTGATTTTTCACTTTGGTATTGTATTACTGAATCTTTGTAAGTTCCTTTTAAAGCTTTATCTTAACACCATGTGTATTGGGTTGAGCATCCCTTATGCATTTTTCATATAATTTTTTGTCTATAAAAAAACTTAGAATGGGGATAACCAATTTCAACCTAATCAAGCACATAAACTTCATTAACTACTTTTGGAAGGTTGCATTTTTTCTCTTTCCCCATAAAACAAGACTTCATAAGATAAATCCTGCAACGCATCTTACCATCAGCACTTTGGTTAGTAATGTCATGTAAGACTAATAAAAAAAGTTACACTAATGTGTTATTTATTTAGTTTAGAAGAAAAAGAATAAGGGCAAAAGATATATGGGAAGACTAATTAAACTAAGTAACTTACAATGAAGAGCTGGAAAGAGAATATGTGGGATATGTTATAGAGAGAGGTAGAAAATGATTGATGGACCCAACTTTAATAGGGCATCTTAGTATAATAAAATTTGATCCCTTATTTCTCCCAACATAAAATTTGATCCCTTATTTAGGTTCAGATATATATGATACTAGCAAGTTATCCGTACATTTGCACGGGACGATATTTTTTGCCGCATGATTAAGAATACATATTACATGTGCATTTATGATTAAGAATATGTATGTTGCTCGTGCATTCATATTGTTAAAAATTATTAATTATATATAAAGTCAAACCATACGGTTTAACTGTTTAAATCGGATAAACTTAATATGGGTCATCTACTGGTTTAACATCTTGCTCGACTTTCTCAACATTGTTTTTTACACATACATAATATGATATAGTTAGTAGTATCCTATTAATCAAAAAATCATCAATAAATTTATAATTTCATTATTATTTGATTCTAAAATAAGATTAGTATAAAAATAAATATTATTTAACTCTAAAATAGCTACAAACAATATGTTATGATTCATATTATTATTATTATTTTAATATTGCTATAGTAACATTATATTTTAATATTGTATAGGTAATCATATTCCTTTTATTTTTAAATAAATCACATGTCATGAGGGCTTGAGAGATTGACACATGTCATGAGGGAGTTTTTATTATTATATAGGTAATAGATAACAAATGATATACAATAAAAAAAATTATTATTTTAATATTGCTATAGTAACATTATATTTTAATATTGTATAGGTAATCATATTCCTTTTATTTTTAAATAAATCACATGTCATGAGGGCTTGAGAGATTAACACATGTCATGAGGGAGTTTTTGAGAGATTGACACATGTCATTGAGAGATTGACACATGTCATGAGGACTTTTAGTTTTGATGAGAGATTGACACATGTCATGAGGGCTTGAGAGATTGACACATATCATGAGGGAGTTTTTTTTATTATATAGGTAATAGATATCTATTTCAATTATGCATTCAATATATGACTATAACCAATCACACACATATCCAACACAACATATAAGTGTTATATTTGAGGTGTTAATAAACATTTATCATTATATTATTAAATAAGTAAGATTTTTGATTGGGGGATTTATTATTATTAAAAGCATTATTTGGGCAAAAGCTGGCAAATTCACTCATATAGTGTACCTTGACCGAAAAATTACAGTCTTGGTGTATCTTTTAAGAAAATTACAAACCTAGTGTAAATTTCTCTGGAATCGGCAATGGAAATGTCGATTTCAATTTTTTTTCTGACTCCCCAAAATCGTCAATAGGGGGCGGGGAGTTTTTTGATTTGTACTTTTCTACCCCAAACCCGTGAGCCCTAACCTTATATATATATATCGTCAACTATATTATTTTTACACAAACATTTCTCCATTCTGTAATAGAGTAAAATTTCTTTGAAGTGAGATTTTAGTCACCAATTGTAGAGGTTAGTAGATCATTTAATTGCTACATTTATTTTATTCATATAAGTTTATATATTTTAATGTTATTAATTGTTAAATGTAGATGACTATTGTGAGAGATATTGTTAGCGAGTTTAGCGATGAAGAAGAGATTGAAATGTATAGTGATGAGAAGGAGGTTCAGTTTGATGATGGTTCATCTCGTAGTATGACATATACTATTCCATCATCATTTTTTTGAACACAAATTCTGAAGATGGTCGTGATTTTGGACATACCATTGGTTTAACGGATATTATTGATAATGATTTGTTTATTAGTATGCAATTTGAATCTAAAGAAGCCACAATAAATGCAATTAGAGAATTTCATATAAAAAATTCGTTCGACTATGTTGTTGCAGAGTCTAGACCGGACATATACGTTGACAAATGTAAACATTTTAGTGCAGGATGTCAGTGGTGAATTCGTGCTTCTTATAATGTTAAACGCGGTTATTGGAGATTAGGAAAATTAGTGGAACACACTTGTGTATCTATGTTAGTTTCCCAAGATCATAGTAAATTAATTTCGTCATTCATTTCAGACCTTGTTGTTAATTTGGTATCTGCATATCTGAGTATACCAGTTAAGGCACTGGTGAAGGAGGTTGTTAGTCACTTTGGTTATACAATCACGTATAGAAAGGCGTGGACTGCAAAACAAATGGCGTTGACCAAAATTTATGGTGATTGTGAAGTGTCATACAATGATTTACCACGTTGGATGAATGCTCTACAATTTTTTTGTCCCGACACAATTGTGAAATATGAAGCACGTCACCAAATTGTATATGGCATGGAAGATCCAAGTCGAATCATTCTGGATAGAATATTTTGGGCTTTCAAACCATGTGTTGTAGGGTTTGCATATTGTAAATCAATCCTACAAGTGGATGAGACATTTTTGACTGGGAAATATACTGGAACATTGCTAATAGCAAGTTCACAAGATGAAAACAAACGTGTATTTCCAGTTCCCTTTGCCATTATTGAGGAGAGATGAAAGAAGCTTGAGAGTGGTTCTTTTATAATCTTAAGACTTATTTTACCCCTCAACCAAACTTGTGTATCATATCAGATAGGGGGACAGGTTTATTAGCTGCACTCTGAAGTAAGCTGGCAGGATGGTCTAATGTAGAATTAGTTTATTGTATTCGTCATCTTGCTAGTAATTTCAATAAGGAATTCCGAGATTCTGATTTGAAAGACAAAGTTGTAGAAATGGGTATTTGCTATTTATATTTTTGAATTTTAGAAATATTATTATATTACAGACTAAATGAATGGTTCAATGAACATCGAAATGTAGAAATTCCCTCATTGAATGAATAAGTGAATACAAACAAAGGTTGATTGACAATGCATGCAGAGAATAATGAGTGAAAATAGTGAGTGACAATGAAGAGTGTGGTGTAGAGAAAATAGTGAGTGACAATACATGTAGAGTGTGGTGCAGAGAAATAATTAGTGACAATGCATGATGAGTATGCTGTAGAGATTCCCTCATCGAATGACCATAGATTTAAATTGATTCGTTTCATTGAAGGGGGTAGTTGATAGAGATAATATCATTGTTTCAATGCATTTTTTGTGGTAGAGATTCCCTCCTTGGAACTTATTAAAACTCATTCAAAGCTCTTTATTGTGGCAGGTATTGTTCAAGTCATTGAATGGCTCATTGAAGACCAATGATAATTAAAAATTTTGGACATCAAAATCGTCAATGGGGTAGGCGATTTTCATGTTAATTTTTTGACATCAAAATCGTCAATGGGGTGGACGATTTTGTTGTGAATTTTTCGACACAAAAATCGTCAATGTGGTGGACAATTTTTATGTGTATTTTACTTACACAAAAATCGTCAATGTGGTGGACGATTTTTTTGAATTTTTCTTGAATTGTTTTCCAACGGCAAGTCACAATCATCCACTCACATTCACTGTTAGAAAAATAAAACATCCTACACTTGATTGTGGCAATTTCACTCACTCACATTCATTATAAAAATATTGGAGTACCTCACATCCACTCTTCACACTTTGTTCACTTCTTCACACTTTCTTCACATATACACAGTTTTTAATGGAGTATATTAATTTAGGGCCAATTGACACTTTACTACTTACAATGCAAAATGATCATATATCAAACAATGTCTGGAATGACATTGAATGTACTTTTCGGCCTAGATCTTGTTTCTGGCAATCACTACCTTCTGAACCAGTGTTGAAAGTTATCCGTAACACTGTTTTTGGTAACTTGTTGACACTTGAAGCAGTAGATATCAACAATCATCTACTACTAGCATTGATTGAGAGATGGAGGTCGGAAACACATACTTTCCACTTTCCATGTGGAGAGGCCACTGTCACTCTTGAGGATGTGGCTTACCAACTTGGCATTCCGATAGAAGGAGAAGTTGTTACCAGAGTGACAAGTACGGATTGGGAAGCATTTTGCATCCGGTTGTTGGGTGATGTTCCAGTAGGTAACGAATTAATGGGGTAGAGGGTGAAACTCACTTGGTTTGAGAGGATATTTCGTGATCTTCCTAAGAATGCTAATGAAGTTGTTATTAAAAAACACGCTAGACCATTTATTCTAAGAATGATCGGTGGATTTCTCATGCCAGATACATCAGGTAATCGAGTCCACCTTATGTATCTCCCTTTCAGTTGGGGCTCAGCTGTATTGGCTTGTCTTTATCGAGGACTATGTCGTGCAACAATAATTAGTGATCAAAAAGAGATTAGAGGATGTCTACTAATCCTTCAATCATGGGCATATGATCGCATTGAAAATTTTGTACCAAGACTGCGCGACCCAACAATATCTTATTTTCTATTGGTCAAAAGGTATATATTAATTTTATATTATATGTAAAATTTTAATTAACAAAAGTGATTCAAATTTTTTTACTAACTAACAAGGATTAATAATAGGTGGTTACAACATTTAATCACTACCAACATCTCTAGACATACTGTTAATATCATACGTGTAATGTTTGACCGTATGCGTGTTGATCAGGTATATTTTATGTAGGAATGTATATTGTTTATGTTTGTATATTTTTGTGTAAAATAATAAGTCAAACTTTCATTTTGTTTGTATATTTATGTTTGACTATTTTTTATGTTAAATTTTTTAGTAACATTTTTACCAGTTTCGGTGAATGCCGTATTACCAACGACATTTCCTCCCAAACATCTCGGAGAGAAACCGATCACGCGTGTCGATAATCTGTTTCGCAATTGTGGAATAGCACCATAATGATCGGGTTATGAGGCAATTTGGTTTTGGTCAACCAATTCCACAAGATCCAGTGAATTGTGAAAAACTTCATAAAGTTGACTTACGTGGCAAAACTGATTATGACTGGTCACATAAGCATCGTCGCTGGATTCAAATATGGAATAATTAGGATAAATATGTGGTCGATGGTTTACCCGTAAATACCCTACATTTGAACCACTACTCTGAGTATATGCAGTGGTACTTAAAAAAGACTAGAAGATACATATTTAGAGATGAAGCACACTATGATGGAATGGTAACTTTTTTTATAAATTAAACTTTCTCTTTAATCATATTATTTACTTCTAATTTTCTCTAAACTTTTTAGTACACCTTTGCAAAAAGAATTTGTGATCAGAGTCGTCCTCTAGCTTCACTTATAAATCTCACACAATCTTTATGTGATGTCTTCTCATCTGCCGTGAAATGATGAGAGCATTGGCTGAACTATACCACAATGCATACTCTACTCACATTGATGAAGCTCCTCCTACTCATCATTATCATATGCCGGAAACTGACTCTCCGCAATGAACTCTGGTGGATAGTCATTCTCAAGGACATACTTCATCAATTACTCATCGACAACAACAACAACCGCATGTTATTTCATAATTCAGTTTGTCAGGTGTTATGGCTTGAAACTCTACTTGAAGAACTGAAGATAAGAAATGAAAAGAGTATGGTGTTGTTTGTGGATAACAAATCAGCAATAAATCTTGCTAAAAATCCAGTTTCACATGGCAGGAGTAAACACATTGAGACTAGATTTCATTTCTTAAGAAGTCGAGTAAGCAAAGGGAGATTGAAGCTTGATTTTTGCAAAAGTGAAATGCAGCTTGCTGACATCCTTACCAAACCGTTGAAGAAGGAGAGGTTTGAGATGTTGAGAATCAAAATAGGGGTAATGGCAGCAAAGGGAAACTGAATTAAGGAGGGGTGTTATTTCATAATTCAGTTTGTAGTTGTTAGTTTACTTTCCAACTATAGAAATACAGTTAGTTGTAAGCAACTATATATAGCAAGTGTAGTTCGTAATCTAACTAAGTCTTTTGCCTTTGCTGAATACACAAAAAGATAACTTTACTTTTCTATCCTCTACTTCTCTTCTCTTCTTCACTCGATATTCACTCTTTTCTTCCTTCTTCTTTACTTTGTTTCTTGATTTGAACAACACCGTATAGGTTCATAAGTTATAATTATTCATACAATTATTTATCATCAAATTCTCAAATTCCACTACCATCAATGTTTGCTACTACTTCAAGTACACCATTGTTGGCATACGATTCTCAACAATATTATCATCCTACTATGTCGTCTACAAACATTTTTGGTATACAACATACTGATGACGAAGTAGTGGTTGAGGATGTTGATGAAGATGAAGATGATTCAGATGATGAGGAGCCACATTTGGCGACACGTGGTAGAGGGAGAATCTCACAGCGGAATGAACAACAATTAAGAGTTCAACCGTGGAGAAAACTAACTCCATGTGGCACTTCATCACACAGACGTCATTAAAGTTTTCTGGGATTTAAACAATTAAAATTTTAATAGTGTAATGTTTTGTTTTTTGAATAATATTATTGTGTTGTGTGTTGTTAGGATTAAGGTTGACAAAAATTATTATGTTGTGTGTTGTTAGGGTTAGGGCTTGAAATACTAAACCCTAAAACTAATAATATAAGTCCCTCATTGCCGATTTAGGGGGAAGAGAAAAAAAATTAAAAAAAATAAAAAACTCCCCCTGCCAATTTAGGGGGGAAAGAGAGAAAAAAAATACAAAAAAAAAAAAACTCCCCCATTGGGGAGGAAAAAATAAAAAAAAAATTATAAATCTTCTCCATTGTGGATTTAGGGGTTGAGAAAAAAAATTATAAAAAAGTAAAATTCCCCCCTATTACCATTTTAGGGGAGTCAGATAAAAAAAATTTATAATTTTGCTAAAAGGTGCACCAAAATCATAATTTTTCGGTCATGCTGCATCACATGGGTGAATTTTTCTGCAAAAGCTTAAGAGAAAACTTGGAGAAAGCTAAAGCAAACAAACATGCAATTTTCAGGGGAAAGGATGAGGAAAAAATCTGCATGACTCATTCAGACGCGAAGTGTCAAATCAATGAAATTATTTGAACATGCTACAAAACCATTTACTTGCTCTTTATACCAATCAATAAACACATAGTCATAAGTGAGAGGTTAGCATGTAAATGACATTGGAACTCCTTCTGTTCCTGCTCATGTTGTAAGACATATTTAGTTGTTTACACAAATGACAAGAAGAGGATCATTTAGGAGAAAGCAAGGTTAATTCTTAAAAGAGGACTAAGAACCCTAGCTACTAAAACAACCGATAAAACGTATCAAAGCTGATAGAAAACTTCAACAAGAAAAATCACACACCTAATACTCATAAAAAAGAATGCCAAGCAGTTTTCACAATGTCAAGGTCATCAATCTCGGGTAGTTGGTCATAAACTCATGAAACCACATACAGCAAGTTCTGCAATCCTGCAAAAGATGCAATAACTAAGCTACCCAGAAATAAATATAAACACTTTCCTCCGTACCTATTAATTATATACAATAAAGACAGCAACTTTCAATCCTGCAGGTTCCATCAACAACTATGAAGAACCTTCTGAATTAAACCACGAATAATCAATAATAGTATCCATAAAATATTTAGAAAATCGAAACCCTATAGTCATAAATTCATAATAAAGGAAAAACCATAAATGGGGTGAACCAAGAAGTAACAAAAATTGTGAAAGCAAGATAAGACTTGAACGATTACAAGATATAGGAGCGTTTTTCAGCTACAGATTCAAGCACCAAAAACAGTACAGAAAATTTTGGGTCGTCGTCCAATTTTAATAAGTCCTCAAAGTAGTTTTTCTACATAGTTCTCCCGAGGCAACTTCATAATACCTTCTAATCTCTTTATGAAAATCCCCATACCAAGGAATTGTTTGGCTTGACCAAGATCCTTCATCTTAAAGTTTTCATCCAATTGGTGCTTCAATATGTTAATTTCAAAGCTTATAAAAAAAATGTTAATTTCAATCATATTGCATCGTGAAATCAACATGTTGCAAGGATAATATAACCGTGGGGAAATTTCTTAACATAGCAATTATGATCCATGTTACAACTGTACTATTAAATCCAGAGTTGCTCATAAACTCACATTAAAATATTTGTATCACTGTTTCGGTGTTTATTATTTGGCCGTACAAGCTTTTGTGAAGCTTGCATGCAAAATCAAACTTGCCTTGAACTTCAAAACGTTTAGGTTGTATCATATAAAAGTTTTCTTCTAAATCCCATGTAAGTATGCAATTTTAATATCTAACTATTCCAAGGAAAAGTTCTTTACAACTACAAAACTCGGGAAAACTCACAATAAATATTAACATACTAACATTTACTCATAAAAAAAATCTTTGAGAACAATAGAGAAATCTGTCAAGTTAATTTAATTTCCTATTTCTAATGAAACCCTTTCACTATATGTCTTGACCTGTATCTTTTGCCAACACTGAATTCTTCCTTCAATATACAATATTGAGGATAACATTGATAGTGGTTATATTGACAAGAGAGAAAATTTCAAAGGTATTCAGCAGGTTTTGTCCACACTCGCACGCTTCATGTGAAGTTTACTCATGTCAGAATGCTCCAAGTCAAACATGTTTAACCATGAAGTTCTTAAGTGATGGGCTCCCAAAGAAAGATGTTTCTTGTTAGTATAGATAGTGCAAACCATTCATTGTAATTCATCATCAACTATATAGTCTCGTATCTATATCATCTCAAGATCTCTCTCATCCCGGTATGAAATTGGTTCCATTGATGTGCCCCTCCACCTAGAAGCATGTCAGGAGTCTCCCATTACTCATGTCTCTTGCACCTGTGACCATTTCATCCCTTGTAAGCCCTAGGTATCACATACCCACTAACTTCAGCTTAGTTCATCCTTGAACCACACTTCTTGAAGGTGAGCGCCATCGTTGTGTAATCTTCGTTAGCCAATACCACTTTGTTTGTCCATCTCTCTCATTCTAAAAATTTCTCTTTATAACTTCGTCAATTATTTTGGAAATTTTATTTATTTCTGCATTTATTTAGTTATAAAATCGGGGTGTTATAAACTCAACTTTTACCTTATCATCCTCTGATGTATTCTTGCTTCTGTTGGCTACGTCACTTTCTAAAGTTTGTTCTAATGCCACTTTCACATAAAGTTCTGTCTGCTTACTTACACTCATATAATCAAAAGATGAAGAAAATATGTTAATATCACAATGGAACTAGACAAGGTTTGTGAATTGAAGAGAAGGGAAGAAGCACAAGGAGACGGTGGTTTGGTATAAAAACTCTTTCTAGTTAAGGACTTTGGAGCAATTATAAATATTCATCATTACTTACTATATACTAAAGTGCTAGATTCAGGTCAAGCCGAGTGCATTTGGGTGTGAACTGAAGGTAAGTATGCACTAGTCCGTTTGAGTGTTGATTATTGAAGAAAGAAGAGAAATAAAAAACTTAAGCGTCATCTTATAAATATATTTTATGGTTTTTAAATAGGGAATAAAGTATGTCCTGGTGTCAGGTAGAGGTTATCTCCTCACACCTACTCATTAATAAACACTTTTATTATTTTACTTTTTGTTTTCTTATTTATTTCAAAAATAGGCAAAAAAGTAGTTACGTGTGATTGTATAAATGATATAAGTAGAGAAGTTATCTCATACTTTACCATCTTTTAAATATTACTTTTAATTCGTACCTTTCAAAATCTAACTAGCAATCATTTCCTAAATCCTGCATGCTACCATCTTTTTTACTCACAAAATTGGAGCACTCCACAATGATACACTGGGCCAGAGACAAAAAACCCATGTGCCATGAAGTTAAAAGTCACTGGTCAATATTTAAAGCAGGTAAGGCAAATATAATCACCTACTCACTGCTCAATGTTTCACTCATGCAGATATAATCACCTGGCTCCACCACATTAACAGAATGACTAACACATGAGTTTATTGACATCCATGAACTTGTTCAATAGATGGCTCCACTTGTAGAACCATTATAGGGCATTGCCATACAACGTCAAAGAAAAAATTCTTCAATGTACACAGCACCAACATAGTAAGCATACAAAGCTCAAGAGATAACAAACTGAATCCATAAGTTTTAATGCATCATATACCGAAAAAAGTCTGTACAATTTGAAAAATTCCAACAAATAAAAGAGTTGGACAATGTGACTATCACTATGTCTATAATTGCAAGTTCATATACATAAAATAAAATATTCAAGAAGAGCACGGGTTGGAAGAGTACGAGATGTATAAACTTAATCGGTTTTTACACACTCTTCCCTCCAGGAGTCAATCCTTCTGATTTGCATATGGGGCACACATTTTTCACAAGCAACCATTTCCTTAAACAATCTGCATGATACTCGTGTCCGCATTTGAGAATCCCAATTTTCTCCCGGTTCTGATATTCATCCTGTACAACCACATAAAGTTATTCTTAATTAAAACTGGATTACCAATTAGTACATCAGGGAGCGGTTTGTTTAAGCTTTAAAAAAGTGGTTTTTAGATTGTGTAACAAATGATTTCACTTTTTATAGATTTTGGTGAAAAGCATTAGTTATTAGTGTTTATGTAAAATTAAACTAACTATTCATGTCAAGAAGAAACTACAAAAAGTAAATTCTTATTATAATCAGAAATCTGATTATTGTGAGATTTTTATTATTGCTTAAATGTGTAGAACAACCCCATAAAGTTTGGCTTGTGAAATATAAATGAAGAGTAACTTCAATATTATATAGAACCTGTACAAGTTCATACCAGGCATATTGTGCAAGAATCAGTTTTCTGTTCCTCATAAGCAACCTCCAAATTAATAGCAGTTGTGGGTACTAAATAAGTCTTTATCTTCATTTGAGTTGTAATCATTTCCTCTGATAACCCCGTGCTTACATTGCCAATCCGCTCGCCCAACGCAAGAAGCTCCTGTGGTCAAATTCCAAAGAGTAAATAATTTAAATATTCCATAAGCAATAACTTTTTTTGTATCCAAGACTTGACATCTATCCACAAAACATTAATAGAAAAAAAGAGTACAAAACAATATCCAACTTTGTCTACTTGCCTCATAAGACATTTCATCAATGTCCAAGCGCATATCTCTGTGGTGGTCGACAAGCAAGGCAACATCCTACATAAATAAGCTTCATTAGTTAGGAATATCAATATATTTAAGTAAAGCAAAATATGATTCTATCTGTATAAAGTCAAGTACCAAAAATAGTTATTAAGAGGAAAAGGAAATATTACATCAACTTGGAAGAAGCGCATAGGAGAAAGATTTTGATGTCCTAGAGTTGCCTCGCGCACGGCTTCTCTATGAGGTTGGTATCTGTGTAGACCTGCAGATGGTGCAGTCTCAACATGCCTAGCACCAATCTCAAAATCATTTCGCGGAATTGTAGCACTGTGTGAAGGATTTGATGGAACCCTATATGAAACTGCGGTAGGATGAAATCTGAAAGAGTGACCTCTCATTCCTTGCATAGGAGGTGTTGGATGATGAAAGTTATGGTGCTGGGGGATAACAGGAGGAGGATGAGGAAACCTGAAGCCATTTCTGTTTCGAGCTGTATCAGGACGCATCTGCAGACCCATACTTGCATCCTCTAAGGGACTTCCATTAACATCAACAGCTGCAGAATAAGAGGGAGAGGCAATCAGAAAGACCAAATCCATACACTTCTTCACAAATTCACACAAAAATTTGAGTGCGCCTTTGTCACTTAAACTGTTACTGTGGGAGGTACATTATGCATAGAAAGAAAAGGAAAAACAGAACACATATAGATTTACTATAATCTTAGTGGCACAACAAAGTTTCACAAAAAAAAAAATTCTCCAAAAAGATTACTGTTTGATTGAAAATACCACATCCTAGAAGCTTTTACATTGATGTGGCATAAACTAATCTAGAACACGATATCTGTGTAATGATAATATATAAATAAAGAAATAAAACACAACTTTACCTTGTATATAAGGCATTGGAAGAGACAGATTCCAGGGTGCAGCATGACCATCATTAATATTACAGTTCAATCGCTGGTCCAGCCAGGGAGGAGGAGCTGGCTGAAAGTGCTGTCCTAAATAGTTTCCTCGAATCAAATGGTTATTGTCATGTCCCATATTAGACTCACCTGATCCACTCCACAAACTACCATCTGCTCCAACGTCCACAAGTGGAGGGATGCTATTTCCTCTATACTGAGGCATTGGAAACGATGCAATATCCATCATACCATCCCCATCACTGTATCTAGCATTGGGCGAAGCAACTGAAGAACTGGCCGAGGCATTGAAATGCTGATAATTTCCTCTTATCCTTCCAGCAGTTTTCCTTTTGTATGCTCCAGATACTGCAGATGTGCTTGAACCATATAACTGACTAGATGCAGTGTGGTTTACAGGCAGATGTAATACACCAGTGCTAGATGAAGGATTCATTCTAGAATAATATAAGTTGGCAGCAGCTGGAATATCCATATCAAGATTATGTTGATTCTGAATGCCAGTGTATTGTGTCACCCCATTCATCATTACATTGTTATATGTATCTGGTAAAAAATGGGAGTCGAGATTAGTTGTGTTCCCTGAAGATGTCGCCACTGTGTGGATATTAGGTGTAGAGATATTGGTCCCACTGGAAGGGATACCCGGATCAGAATGAAAATAGCCACGCCTTTGTTGTTCCATTGCCGTAATAGTTGTTTGATTAATATAAGGATATTTGTTGATGCAATTTAATCCTGATATTGCAAGCACAGTGAATAAAATCAGTTACACACATAGGAAAGTAATTAAAACCAGATAGATGAAATAAAACAGATTCTGCACAAGAAATTATAGCATGCAATCTACTTCTTACACTTCATTTAATTTCTCATTAACCTTAACCAGTAGCTAGCCGACCCCAAAGATGAATAATTTAATATATTATGAAGACTTATATTTCGTTCATATACGCGGATAGATTATAAAGACTGAAGCCAAAACAAACCCTCCAAAAAAATTGTCTAACTTCCCACTCCACAACTGCTACACGAATGCTTAAGGGCAAAGCTAGAAGGTTTTCAATGAGGAGGAAAAAGGACATTTAGTTATGGGTGCCAAGCTAAAGAATTTATATTTGTTGAAAAAGAATATATATAAGAAAAACTTGACTTCTTAAAATTTTGGAGTAGCTATAGCTACCGCATACAAGCACGCTATGTGCATCCCATGCAAAAGCTGGTCCATGATGGTCAGAGATTAATAACAGTTTTTTGTGTAGAAATAAATTTAATAACCATTAAAACAAAGAGTTGTGATATTGTGAACTCGGATTCAATGGTGAAACCTATACGTGACAGTGTGTCCCTTCACTTCAGAACTATAAGCATGTAAATATTACATGTCATTCAGTTTGTGGACATGTCAGGTTTAGGAGTTCACCATGAACCTGAGTCTGTTGTAGAAAACTCTTGTTTGAACAATTTTTTTATACTGCATTATGAAATAAGAAATCATCCGTTACACTTAAAAACCTAGCGAATCTATCCATAAAACTACAACAGAGCGTCACGTTTTATCAGGTCACTATACATAAATTATCATGATACATTGGATCTAAATACGAAAAATCATTAAAAGCAGCTACACACTAAAGGAGAATGTATAGGCATAAGTTTTTTTTGCCCTGAATCACTTCTCAACCTAAACAAGAATTCTCTCAACCTAAACACACTGTCATGAACTACTAAATACTAAATTATTAAATCACGTTTCAAAGATGAATGCAGAGTCTTATTTCATGTCAAGACCAGTAAAAAATAGAGAAAAAAACATCTTTTAGGAGATAGCAAAATTGAACAAATGAGTAAGATGCAAGAAGCAAAGAAAGGGTTCATAACTATAAGAATTCCAAAAAAAATCAAACATGAGAGTTGAATACCACAATGAAAAAAGATTGCTTTTGATTACTACTACAGGTCATGCCCAAAAAACACTTCAAGCAAAGAAAACATGCCCATTTATTTGCCAAACTAAACACACAGACAAAATGATCAAAATGATGATAATTTTTATGGTACAGGTAACGGGTTTTGGAGTGCTCAAGAGGTAAGAATTGAATGAATTGTTGAAAAGATAAAAAAAAACTTCATTAATAAAATCATGGAACTAAAAACATCAAAAAGAGAAAACCCAAAATTGATTGGCAAAAAAGAAAGCAACTTCACAGACACCATCCCATAATTAATCACCAACCAAACAAAACACTAAATTTAAGGATAATAAAAATGTACCTCGTAATCATCAAACTCTTGCAGACACATAAAAGATCGGTGATCAATGATCAAAGGAAACCCAGAGGAACTGAAATAATTGGAGAAATAGAGAGAGAGAGAGAGAGAGAGAGAGAGAGAGAGAGAGAGAGAGAGAGAGAGAGAGAGAGAGAGAGAGAGGGAAAGGGACAAAGAGCGCGGGGAAGAGAAAGAGGATATGCCGATGATGCTTTGGTATATTGTATTCACATTCATTATCATTATATGTATCAAACGTATCTAATTAGATTAGAGGAGATATTGGTCATGATTGCTTCATTAATTTAGTATTTCTAATTTTCTATTTCTTTTTTATGCAATTTTGTTCTTTGGTTAAAATATACACATTCATATATTCTTTAAATGATACTAACAAGAATTTACCTAAAAATAAATTAATTATATTTAATTATGTTTAGGGTTGAGTTCAGGTTCAAAAGTTGACCCCGACCTATGTTTAGGGTCGAATTAGCCTTCAAGCAGTGTTATAAAACTCGGCTCGAACCAGCCGGTCCGACCAGTTCAACCATGAACTGAACGTCTAACCGGTCTGAACCTATCATCTAACTGATTTTCGAAAAATGAGTTGACTGAATTAGTTTAAGCCTAAAATTGGTGACTCGGATGGTCAGACCGGTTGAACCGGCCGAGTCAATCAAAAAATATTTGTTTAAAAAAACAACCAAATCAACGGCGTTTTTAGGTGAAAATTTAATTACTACTTATATTTGTCGTTTCTTAGCATACCTTATAGCAAAATCTTCGTTATTTAATTAAATTTTAGATTTATTGTATGCTTTTGTTGTAGTTAAAGCATAGTTTATATGTTGTTTGATGATGTTTTCAACTTATTTGTGTCATTTTATAGTAGTAAAATCTTCTTTATTGTTTGTTTAATTAGACATGCTAATGTTTTTAAATTTTGAGTATATGATTATTAAATATTGTTATATAGTATTATGAATTTTTTAGAATTTTCAATGTAAACCGAGTTAACCGATCCAACCACTGGCCCACTAGTTGGACCAGTGACTCATTGGCCCAGTGCCTTGATCGAGTCATTGACCGATTCGAGTTTAATAACACTACCTTCAAGTCTAAAGTTGAGTTCACATTCGACATTCAAGATCAAAGTAAAAGACAAGTACCACATGGGAGACATTCATCGTTAGTAGTAATTCTTTTTGTACATTTAATTAAAAATATATTTCTACAAATAAACTAAAAATATATTATTTATATTTTTCTTGTGTAAAAGTTTAAACGTAGTCAATATATTATTTATCACTCATTATATATGAGTCTATACATATGTTTCACTCGTACCATCTTTTATGAAAGGTTATCTTAGAATTGTTAAGTTTCTTAGCATAACTAAATTCATTTAATGAATGAGAATTCTAATAAAGAAATAATTTTAACAATGAAATTTTTTTATGTTCTTACTAATTAAATATTGAAAACTATGTAAAAAACAAATACTAAATCACTAAACCGTCTAGATTAATGACAAAAATAACCGACAAATAATTTTAATGAAAGAAAAGATTTTTCCCTACTATTAAAATTTATCTAGAGGGTCTTATATGTGTTTGACAATAAAATGAAAACAATGTAAAAAGATATTATTAGTATAATGTACATTAGAGTGAGTAAGATGCGAGCCTATCCGTAGATCCATCTTAAATCACTCATTATATATGAGTCCATACATATGTTTCACTCTTACCATTTTTTATGAAAGGGTATCTTGGAATTGTTAAGTTTCTTAGCATAATTAAATTCATTTAATGAATAAGAATTCTAGTAAAGAAATAATTTTAACAATGGAAAATGTTTATGTTCTTACTAATTAAATATTGAAAACTATGTAAAAATAAAGAGTAAATCACTAAACCATCAAGATTAATAAATAAAATAACAAACAAAATAATTTTAATGATGGAAAATATTTTTCCCTACTATTGAAATTTATTTAAAGGGTCTTATATGTGTTTGACAATACAATGAAAACGATGTAAAAATATATTATTAGTATAATGTAGATTAGGCTGAGTAAGACTCAAGCCTATCCATAGATCCGTCTTAAATCACTCATTATATATGAGTTCATATATATGTTTCATTCTTACCATTTTTTATGAAAGGGTATCTTAGAATTGTTAAGTTTCTTAGCATAATTAAATTCATTTAATGAATGAGAATTCTAGTAAAGAAATAATTTTAACAATGGAAAGTTTTTATGTTCTTATTAATTAAATATTGAAAACTATGTAAAAAATAAAGACTAAATCATTAAACCATCAAGATTAATGAAAAAAAATAACCAGAAAATAATTTTAATGATGGAAAAGATTTTTCCCTACTATTAAAATTTATTTAGAGGGTCTTATATGTGTTAGACAATAAATGAAAACAACGTAAAAAGATATTATTAGTATAATGTACATTAGGGTGAGTAAGAATCGAGCCAATCCGTACATCCGTCTTAAATCACTCATTATATATGAGTCCATACATATGTTTCACTCTTACCATTTTTTATGACAAGGTGTCTTATAATTGTTAAGTTTCTTAGCATAAATAAATACATTTAATGAATGAGAATTCTAGTAAAGAAATAGTTTTAACAATTGAAAGCTTTTATATTCTTACTAATTAAATACTGAAAACTATGTAAAAAACAAAGACTAAATCACTAAACCGTCAAGATTAATAAATAAAATAACCAACACATAATTTTAATGATGGAAAAGATTTTTCCCTACTATTAAAATTTATTTAGAGAGTCTTACATGTGTTACACAATAAATGAAAACAATGTAAAAAGATATTATTAGTATAATGTACATTAGGGTGAGTAAGACAAGAGTCTATCCGTAGATCCGTCTTAAATCACTCATTATATATGAGTCCTTACATATGTTTACCTCTTACCATTTTTTATGAAAGGGTATCTTAGAATTGTTACGTTTCTTAGCATAATTAAATACATTTAATGAATGAGAATTCTAGTAAAGAAATAATTTTAATAATGGAAAGCTTTTATGTTCTTACTAATTAAATATTGAAAACTATGTAAAAAACAAAGACTAAATCACTAAACCGTCAAGATTAATGAATAAAATAACCAACAAATAATCTTAATGATGAAAAAGATTTTTCCCTACTATTAAAATTTATTTAGAAGGTCTTATATTGTTAGACAAATAAATGAAAACAATGTAAAAAGATATTATTAGTATAATGTTCATTATGGTGAGTAAGACTCGAGCCTATCCGTAGATCCGTCTTAAATCACTCATTATATATGAGTCCATACATATGTTTCACTCTTACCATTTTTTATGAAAGGGTATCTTAGAATTGTTAAGTTTCTTGGTATAATTAAATTCATTTAATGAATAAGAAATCTAGTATAGAAATAATTTTAACAATGGAAAGTTTTATGTTCTTATTAATAAAATATTGAAAACTATGTAAAAAAACAAAGACTAAATCACTAAACCGTCAAGATTAATGAATAAAATAACCAACAAATAATTTTAATGATGGAAAAGATTTTTCCCTACTATTAAAATTTATTTAGAAGGTCTTATATGTGTTAGACAATAAATGAAAACAATATAAAAAGATATTAGTATTTATTAGTATAATGTTCATTAGGGTGAGTAAGACTCGAGGCTATCCGTAGATCCGTCTTAAATCACTCATTATATATGAGTCCATATGTATGTTTCATTCTTACCATTTTTTAAGAAATGATATCTTAGAATTGTTAAGTTTCTTAGCATAATTAAACTCATCTAAGGAATGAGAATTCTACTAAAGAAATAATTTAACAATGGAAAGTTTTTATGTTTTTACTAATTAAATATTGAAAACTATGTAAAAAACAAAGACTAAATCACTGAACCGTCAAGATTAATGAATAAAATAACCAACAAATAATTTTAATGATGAAAAAGATTTTTCCCCACTATTAAAATTTATTTAGAGGGTCTTATATGTGTTATACAATAAATGAAAACAATGTAAAAATATATTATTAGTATAATGTACATTAGGGTGAGTAAGACTCGAGCCTATCCGTAGATCCGTCTTAAATCACTCATTATATATGAGTCCATACATATGTTTCACTCTTACCATTTTTTATGAAAGGGTATCTTAGAATTGTTATGTTTCTTAGCACAATTAAATACATTTAATGAATGAGAATTCTAGTAAAGAAATAATTTTAACAATGGAATGCTTTTATGTTCTTACTAATTAAATATTGAAAACTATGTAAAAAACAAAGACTAAACACTAAACCGTCAAGATTAATGAATAAAATAACCAACAAGTAATTTTAATGATGAAAAAGATTTTTCCCTACTATTAAAATTTATTTTGAGGGTCTTATATGTATTTGACAATAAAATGAAAACAGTAAAAAGATATTATTAGTATAATGTACATTATGGTGAGTAAGACTCGAGTCTATCCGTAGATCCGTCTTAAATCACTCATTACATATGAGTTCATACATATGTTTCACTCTTACCATTTTTTATGAAAGGGTATCCTAGAATTGTTACGTTTCTTAGAATAATTAAATACATTTAATGAATGAGAATTCTAGTAAAGAAATAGTTTTAACAATGGAAAACTTTTATGTTCTTACTAATTAAATATTGAAAACTATGTAAAAAACAAGGACTAAATCACTAAACCGTCAAGATTAATGAATAAAATAACCAACAAATAATTTTAATGATGAAAAATATTTTTCCCTACTATTAAAATTTATTTAGAAGGTCTTATATGTGTTAGACAATAAATGAAAACAATGTAAAAAGATATTATTAGTATAATGTTCATCAGGGTGAGTAAGACTCGAGCCTATCCGTAAATTCGTCTTAAATCACTCATTATATATGAGTCCATACATATGTTTCACTCTTACCATTTTTTATTAAAGGTTATCTTAGAATTGTTAAGTTTCTTAGCATAATTAAATTCATTTAATGAATGAGAAATCTAGTATAGAAATAATTTTAACAACGGAAAGTTTTTATGTCTTTACTAATTAAATATTGATAACTATGTAAAAAACAAAGAGTAAATCACTAAACCGTCAAGATTAATGAATAAAATAACCAACAAATAATTTCAATGATGGAAAAGATTTTTCCCTACTATTAAAATTTAGTTAGAGGGTGTTATATGTGTTTGACAATAAAATGAAAATGATGTAAAAAGATATTATTAGTATAATGTATATTAGGGTGAGTAAGACTCGAGCCTATCCGTAGATCCTACTTAAATCACTCATTATATATGAGTCCATACGTATGTTTCACTCTTACCATTTTTTATGAAAGGGTATCTTGGAATTGTTAAGTTTCATAGCACAATTAAATTCATTTAATGAATGAGAATTCTAGTAAAGAAATAATTTTAACAATGGAAAGTATTTATGTTATTACTAATTAAATATTTAAAACTATGTAAAAAAACAAATACCAAATCACTGAACCGTCAAGATTAAGTAATAAAATAACCAACAAATAATTTTAATGATGGAAAATATTTTACCCTACTATTAAAATTTATTCAAAGTGTCTTATATGTGTTTGACCATAAAATGAATACGATGTAAAAAGATATCATTTGTATAATGCACATGAGGGTGAGTAAGACTCGAGCCTATCCGTAGATCCGTCTTAAATCACTCATTATATATGAGTCCATATGTATGTTTCACTCTTACCATTTTTTAAGAAATGGTATCTTAGAATTGTTAAGTTTCTTAGCATAATTAAATTCATCTAATGAATGAGAATTATACTAAAGAAACAATGGAAAGTTTTTATGTTTTTACTAATTAAATATTGAAAACTATGTAAAAAACAAAAACTAAATCACTAAACCGTCAAGATTAATGAATAAAATAACCAACAAATAATTTTGATGATGGAAAATATATTTCCCTACTATTAAAATTTATTTAGAGGGTCTTATATGTTGTTGACATTAAAATGAAAACGATGTAAAAAGATATTATTAGTATAATGTATATTAGGGTGAGTAAGACTCGCGCCTATCCGTAGATCCGTCTTAAATCACTCATTATATATGAGTCCATACGTGTGTTTCACTCTAACCATTTTTTATGAAAGGGTATTTTAGAAGTGTTAAGTTTTTTACCATAATTAAATTCATTTAATGAATGAGAATTTTAGTAAAGAAATAATTATAACAATGGAAAGTTTTTATGTTCTTACTAATTAAATATTGAAAACTATGTAAAAAACAAAGACTAAATCACTAAACCGTCAAGATTAATGAATAAAATAACCAACAAATAATTTTAATGATGGAAAAGATTTTTCCCTACTATTAAAATTTACTTAGAGGGTCTTATATGTGTTTGACAATAAAATGAAAATGATGTAAAAAGATATTATTAGTATAATGTACATTAGGGGTGAGTAAGATCCGAGCCGATCCATAGATCCGTCTTAACCCAATGACTTAGGGACGAATCTGACCCGTCCAAATAAATAAAGAAGGCAGACCTGATTAAAAGAGACAGATCTGTCGTCAAAAAAGGATGGGTTCGGATCTATGTTCGGGTCACCCGAGTCGTCCCTTATAATTATATATCAAGAATAGTTGAATAAGTACTTTTCAATATCTATTATGTTCATCTCACATAACTCAAATACTTGCATGTTCATGCAACATATTCACACCACTTATCATATGATCCTCATTCGTTACTACGAACACCCAATTTTGTCATATCCAAAAAAAATGTTCTTCAAAATTATTCAAAAAAAAAATGAATGAGTTAAAGTTTTGTCGTTATTAAGGTTTGATTATGAGATAAATCTCTCAAGAAGATGGTGCATCCATGTATGAGAAGATGAAGATAAGGGAATAACAAGTGAGGAAGAAGATGAACCTCATCATCTTGAATTCTCTCTCGAATTGAATGACAATCAATTTCAATATGCTTCGTTCTTTCATGGATAACAGGATTAGTTGCTATATGAAGGGCAGATTGGTTGTCACAATAGAGCATGATGGGGGTGACATGATGCACTTGTAAATCAGGCAGTAGATAACTGAACCATATTGCCTCACAACCAGCTAAAGCCAAAGCACGATATTCTGCTTCTGTAGAGGATCTAGATACAATTTTCTGCCTCTTATTTTTCCAGGAAATCAGGGCATCCCCAATGAGAAAGAAAAATCCCGTAATTGATCTTCTAGTATCGATACAAGTACCCCAATCTGAGTCACTAAAACCAGTCAATTTTGTTGTGTTCTGAGTTGGATAGAAGAGCCCTTTGTCAGGGTCATGTTTGAGATATCTAACAATTCTCAAACCAGCCTCATAATGTGTATCACTAGGGTTGGCTAGAAATTGGCTCACTAAATAAGAGATATCGGGTCTGGTGTAAGTTAGATAGATTAGTCTCCCAATCAATCTTTTGTATTTCCAGGGATCAGTTAGGATATGTCCACAATTCCCATATAGTTTTGTATTTGGATCCATAGGTGTTGAGCATGGCTTAGAACCAAGAAGTCCAGTGTCATTCAATAAATCCAGGATGTATTTTCTTTGACATATGTTGATCCCCTTTGATGATCTAGCCACTTCTATTCTAAGGAAGTACTTTAGCTCACCCAAATTCTTGATGTTGAACTGTTTGTTCATAAAAGATTTAAGCTGTGTGATTTCCTCCAAGTCATTCCCTGCAACCATTAAGTCATCAACATATACAAGAATTGCAGTAAAACTGTTATTGGTGGATTTTATAAACAAAGAGTAATCAACCTTGGATTGAGTATACCCGAATTTTGTTAAGATGCAGGTGAGCTTTGCATTCCATTGTCTACTGGCTTGCTTTAAGCCATAGAGAGGTTTCTGCAGTTTGCAAACTAGACTTGAATTTTGCACACATAAACCCAGAGGAGGCTTCATGTACACTTCTTCCAGCAAGTCTCCATGTAAGAAAACTGTGTTTACATCCATTTGGTGGATGTACCAATTTTTAACAGCAGATATAGCAAGCATAGTTCTAATTGTTGTCATTTTTACAACAGGACTAAATGTTTCAAAATAATCTAAACCAGCAGTTCGTTGTAGCCCTTAGCAACTAACATAGCTTTGTATTTGTTTATGGTTCCATCAGAATTATGCTTAATTTTGAAGATCCATTTGCACCCTATAGCCTTTTTGTCTTCAGGAAGCTTAGTAAGGATCCAAGTTTGATTATTATTGAGAGCTTCGAGCTCATAATCTATAGCAGATTTCCAATGCTCATGTTTTATAGCCTCTTCATATGAGTAAGGCTCAGTGTGAGCATTGATGTTCAGTAGGAAATGTCTAAAGTTGTTGGAGAGATCATCATAAGACATGTAATCAGAAATAGGATATTTGGTCCCTTGCTTATTTGTAGCAGAGGCTTTTAGGGATAATAGGCAGTGGTAGTCTTGTAAATGAGATGGAGGCCCCTTAATTCTAGTGGATCTCCTAAGACTCTGGTCAAGATCACCATTGGCACGGTCAATGTTATTGAGAGGGACATCAGTAAAATCATCATCAATGTTAGTTCTAGTGGATCTTCTAATGCCATGGTCAGGATCACTATTAGCAGGGTTAGTGTTATTGGCAGGGACATCAGTAAAATCATCATCAATGTTGTGTGTGTTTTGGTTATTATTCACCTCAATTTCAGTCTACATCAACTCAGCATTAGTGTTATTTTTTCTATCAAAGACAATGTCATGTTGTGTAGGATAATCAAGAAAGTGATCATGTGACATATAAGGGGAATTAGGTGAAGAGTATTTACCTCTGTCCTTGTTGTTTGCATTGTCAGTAGAAAAAGGAAAAACATGCTCATAAAAAATAACATTCCTGGATATAAATGTTTCCCTATTCTTTACATCAAAAACTATATATCCTTTTGTGCCTATTTTAAAACCAAGGAAGATACATTTTCTAGATCTAGGATCTAGCTTCTTTCTATGTCCTGTAAGAGTGGCTGCAAAACATAAGCATCCAAAAATTCTAATGCTCATTAAATTGGGATCATGTTTGAACAGAATTTGATATGGTGATCTATGGCTTAGAAAAGGGCTAGGCTGTCTGTTAATTAAAAACACAACATGATTAATAGCAAAACTCCAAAAGCATTTAGGAAGAGATGATTGAAAGAGGAGAGACCTAGCGACTCCTAATATATGTTGGTGTTTTCTCTCCACTATCCCATTTTGTTGGGGAGCTTTAACACAAGTTGTCTCATGTTTGATCCCTTTTAGGGCATAGAAGTCAGTCATCTTGAACTCAAGGCCATTATCAGTTCTAATGCACTTGGTCTTGATGCTGAATTGGGTTTCTACAAAATTAATAAACCCTTTTAACAGGCGTGAGGCTTCAGATTTGAGTCTCATAAGATAGATCCAAGTATGCCTTGACTCATCATCAACTATGGTTATAAAGTATCTATGATCACCTATGGAAGGAATAGATAAGGGACCCCATATATCAACATGAATTAGATAAAAAAAACATTTAAAGATTCAGATAGACTTTGCTGAAAATGTAGTTTCTTTTGTTTAGCATACAAACATGTCTCACATGGATCAATAGAAGTTTTCATATGAATAAAGGGAAACTGTTTTTGCATAGTCACTAATTTGACATGAGATAAGTGACCTAACCTTTTATGCCATACATCATTCTTGTAAGTATTATACTGATTTACATAGGGAACATTACTAATCAAACTAATGTTATTAACAGTGTATAATCCTCTCCTAATTTCAGCTGCACCAATCATCCTCAAGGTACTCTGTTCCTGAATTCTACATTTCATTTTTGAGAAAACCAGCTCACAATTAAGGGATATGGTTAGCTTGGAAACAGATATGATGTTAAAATTAAAACAAGGAATGAAGAGAACATTAGACAAAAAGAAATTGTTTGAAAACAGAACAGTTCCTGCAACAGTTGCAACAACATTACTCCCATTGGGTAATTTCACATGAATAGGGGGTATTTGTCTAAAAGATTGGATATTCGACATTGAATAGCAAACATGGTCTGTTGCACCAGTGTCAAGTATCCAATCTTTCGATATTGATAAGTTATTTGTAGTGTGTGATGTACCTGCTGGGTTGGAACTAATCTGATTGGTAATGTGTAGAGGTTGAGAGTTGTTTTGTTGTTGCTTCATCAATGCTAATATTGCTTGTTGTTGATCCTTAGTGAATGACATTGATCCTGAATCATCTGGATTTTGTTCAGCATCAGCACTGTTATTGACACCGTCCTCCTCATTGCTCATGATGTGATTCACATTGTTATTGTTTCTGAAGCTATGAGGATATCCATGTTTCCTGTAGCATGCATCTATTGTATGACCTAGTTTGTTGCAATGTGTGCATATTTTTGTCCCTCTTCCATAATAACTTCTTCCTCTTCCTGATGTAGAACCTCTAAATCCCTTCCTCTGGCTCTTCCTCTCCCATATGCTTCATCTGTATTGCTAGTCAACACTCTGGGCTCATCATAAGGGTTATTTAATTGTCTTTCTTGCTGGACAAGAAGGGAAAATGCCTTGTTGATGCCAGGGAGAGGTTCCATAAGCATAATTTGGGACCTTACGGCAGAATATTGTTCATTCAACCCTTTCAAGAACCTTATGACATAGTTATTTTCTCTGTAACCCTTCACAACATGAACCACCGTGCTCTTGCATTTGAATTCGCACATACAACATGGAATAGGTCTGAAATTATCCCGTTCTTGCCATAGGCGTTTCAATTGAGTGTAGTATGCATCAATTGAGAGGTTACCTTGTCTTAATCTGTAAAGGTCCTCTTGAACATCACATATGTGGAAGATGTCTCCTTGATAGTATCTTTCTTTTAAGTTACTCCATACCTCAAATGTTGTTTCTAGCCAAAGGACACTCTCTGTTATGGAAGGTTCTAAAGATTGGTTGATCCATGATAGAACCAAGGTATTGCATCTGTCCCAAGTAGCAAACAGATGATCATCATTAAGTGGTTTTGGCAATTCACCATCTATGAATTGGAGCTTGTTCTTGGTCTTCAGTGCCATAGCCATAGCCTTTGACCAAGAATGGTAGTTTCCTCCCTTTAGAGGAACTGATACAAGTGCTGAGCCAGGGTTCTCATTCGGATGTATGAAATAAGGGCTTGATGGATCACTCAAGACATTGGTGGCCATTTAGGGATTATTCGAGGTAGGGATGATTGGAAGATATGAAAGCAGATAGAGGCGCAGCAGAGCTTAAAGCTCTGATACCATCTTAAGAAGATGGTGCATCCATGTATAAGAAGATGAAGAGAAGGGAATAACAAGTGAGGAAGAAAGACTTGCACCTTTAATGGTGAACCGAATGTAAAAGAAGAAGAAGAAGAACAAAGAATGGCAAGAAGATATCAATGAATATACCTCAAACCTTTTATTGAATTGCTTGAATGAATTGAAAAACAAAAAGGAGAACCATATTTATATCCTACTGGTTCTAACAGAAAAGAAGAAGAAAATACAAACTTTCCAAAACTGGAAAAACTACCAAAACAGAAAATAGAATTTAACTACTAAAATTTGCCTAAAAAGGAAAGTCTGAAAATAAGAAATTTAAAGACTTTAAGATATAGTTTGTTGATCTATTCTTCTTTTCTTCTCCTCTTATTCACAATTTAACAAAATCTGTTAGAGATTCAAAAAATAATAAATCAAAGATTGCATTATGGAAAACAAGTCATATCAAATTGATTGCATCACAATATGAGTAAGGTAAGAATTACAATTGTATCAAAAAATATGATTGAGATTGAGTATTATAATATCTTTTGTGATTTGTATAAGATTTAAAAAGATTGTTTTCACCTCTATATCCTTAAGTAATGCAATAATATTAAGATGATTTAGAATTGCTTAAATATTTTTATCTAAGAAAAGAACTTCGAATAATTTTATTTTTTGGGCCAAATAATTATTTTTTACTCATTAGGAGTATTACAATGATTTCTTGCTCTTTAAAAAATATAATATTAATCACGAAACATATTTTTCATTGTACTCGAACCTATCAATGCTTAATTCGAATTTGTTGTTTCTAAAAATAAATGCAAGTTGGAATTCTAAGTTAACATTTTGTGTACTTTGTGTGAACTTCAATTTAAGTTTCATTTTTCAGTTAATACTTAATAGCTAGTTATTGTATCCATTTTGTGTGAACTTTTGACTATTGGCATGTTGCTGTCATTTCAGTTCTCATGTGTTTTTTTATCATTTACAAGAACAACTCAGCTTATGTTGACACTTACAGTTTAAATTGTTCTGAAATTTTTAATGTCTTCTATAATTTTCAGTCATGTGATTGTGATAGTTTTTTGTTTGAATGATGTAATTTATGGTATGTAGTTTAGATACTGATGTATGTGAGATACAAGTTTTAGTTGAGTTTATATATAGATTGTGATAATTTTGATTGTGCATGCTTAAAGATTTGAAAAAAATTGTCATTTTGTCCTTTTTCCAACCCGAATCTGTCCCTATCTTGACCCGTCTTATTTTGGACATGTCTCTCACGTATCTCATCCTAATTAGGGACAAGTTCATATTCAAAAGTTGACCTGAACAATATTTAGGAATGGGTGAGAGACATGTTTAACCCATCCCAACTCGTCTCATAGTCACCCCTAATGTACATATCAAACTAGTAATAGTACTAATTAACTTAACTAATAATTCATTTATTAAATCATGTATCATTAAAATTATATATATATATATATTATTACATTATATTGAAAAACTAATAAATAATATAATAACAAATTTTATTTATATCATTACTTCACAAAACAAATTGAGTGTCATAGTAGTAGGCCACGTTAGAGGTACAAATTAAGGTAGTGGTGTGTTCAATCTCTCTAATAACATCTTTATAAAAAAAATCTGCAAGTACGGTAACAATACAAATAAAAACTATCTGATTTGAACACTTCAACCATATAATTGCATAACAAATATAATTGTTATATTGTACTATTATATTATTCTGTTCACTATAGGACACGCCCCAAGCCAAAAAAATACATGGTTTGGGATAAGATGAAACATTGGATCCAAAGCTATCAAAGTTCATACAATTGACCCAACATGTGAATCTACTACACACAGAGCCAAAGCACACAAGGCTCAATAATATGGAAGAAGCAATTAATTGGAACCTTGGGGGAAGGTTCTTGCAACTGGTTCATTGCATTGGAACCACTATAAAACCATACACAAAGCATGACATAACAACTTTAAATAAGACAAAACCAAGAAGGTATGTCATAATTAGACACAAAAGACCGCAGAATCGGAAAAAGTACACCTAAGAGCATATTAAGGATGTTCTAGAGAGTCATTATTCCTATACCACATTTACCACTAGAGGAATCCCTTGATAATTCATGATGAAACATATTTATATTAGAAAAAGATGTATACATCGATAGTGTAAAAGTTTTTTACATTTCACTTTTTTATCTATCATTCATTTTCAATTATATTTGGCTTTTCATAAAAGTAATCCAAATGAATAGTAAATGATACATTGATTGTGCAAAAGATATTGCACCAACAAATATGATCGCCTTAAAGTAATAGGTAATCAGATAAAAAATTTAAAGACCAACAAAATAAAGTTTTTATAGGTTGTTATAAAATCAAAAAATTCTTGGACAATAAGAAATAAACATGTCATGCGAAAACTCTACATGGAAAAAGTTTGTTACCAAAAGAATAATGCAATGTATATATTGCATTCAGCAATAAATCTTAAGGTAATTTATTAATTAACATTGTACAACAAAGATAGTTGTTCGTTTCGAGCAAACTAAGTAGTGAATATTGATTTAATAAGTGATGAAAGTAAAATAGGTAATGAGCAATTAGAATCAGGCATTTCTAATTTGGATATTAAACTTTCAAAAGAAACATTTTGGTTAAGATACCTTAAAAAGTTCATACTACAAAAGTCAAATTAGCTAGATCACCAATAAGTGGTTGGTCTAAGGCTTTACTGAATTTCCAAGGTCGAACATTCAATTCATGAGAATGATACTTATTGGGAGAGACAACTACGAATCCCAAACAAGATTATTTACTGACTAAGGAAGGTGATAGATACTCTTGGTAGTACAGAAATTAGTCAGATTCAATAAAGTTAAAAAATGAAAAATATAAGAAAATAAAACTACAAGGAGGATCATTTTCCTCGTCCTAATTATAACTATCATTTATATTTTTAAATACTTGTATTTAGCTTATAAAAAAATTAAAAATAAGAAATAAATGAATAACTTCTAAATAAAATTTATCCCCATAAAAGAAGGTACACCAGTGATGATTTAAATAATGCAGTGGTTATTATATAAATCTTTATTTATAGAAGGAATGCAATACATAAATATTATTACATGAGCTATTTAGAATTAGATACAGCATGAAATAAAAAAGAGTTAAGAAGCGCCATTGTTTTATTTCTAGTAGACACACTTACCAAAAAAAAAATCCTGTTCTTTAATCGGGCTCCAAATTGTCGTCAACATCATACTCCTAGCTGTCACCCTCTGTGATCCCTCACTTCTCTTCGTCATGGGTCGCCCACCCAGCAATGGAAGCCCCGCTTTTCGTTTCATTCAGTCCGAGGTACGTTTTCAATTCACTGTATGATATTCCATCTATAATTTTATACTATGGGTTCCTCTTTTTATGCTAAATTTTCAATCTTTTGCTCAATTCTTCAACTGGGTCTCCTCCATGCTGGTTATAGTTACAATTATTGCTTTATTTTCTTTTTAATTAAAAAGAAGCAAACTTGGACTTTATTTTTATTCAAGGCATGCATGTGTTTTATGTGTGATTTCCTGGATAATTGGCTGGTTCATTTCGTTTATGTGCTGAGAATATGTGCTTGAAATTAGTTGGTGTACTTACATTGGGAAAATTGCATTGAGGAAAAATATAGCTGCATTACTTTTTAGTTTTTTACACACCTTGTCTTGGATTCACTTCTTTTTGTGACTAATCCTGTATACAACTATTGGTTTGTGGTGTGAAAGTGATTTACAAATCGGGGTGGCACAAGGATGAATTTTGGATTCGACTGTTATAGATTTATCAAACAGTAAAACATTGTTCCATTTATAATCGATTTAAAAGTATTAAAAAATCCAATTCATCTATGGTCCGGTGAATAAATAAATATCCTATCCATTCATTAATACTTTTTTTTCATGGATGGGTATCTAATCCATTCATTTAGGGGAAACTGTAAATTACCACCTCTAACTATAGGGGTTGTGCAAAAATACCAATGTGGCTTATAATCTCAAACCTGATGCAAAATGAACTCTATTTTGATTTTAGTTAGGATTTTTAATGGTAATGAAGCAAGTGAGCTCTCACCAGCTCGTTTTTAATCCCTAAACCCCCCAATTCCAATAATGTACTCTCCCAATTTTGTGAGTCTCTTTATAGGTCAAAAAAGCAATTCAATACAGATTTCCTTATTTGTTGTTTGGGAGTTGGAGGTGATGGTAGCTAATGCAGCTTATTTGGGGGTAAAAGTAATATTGCATACGAAGCTTTATTCATTACTGTAAAATCGCAAACGTTTCACATTAATTTATTTGAAAATTGTGTGATGCAATCTGACGATCCCCCAGGGAGATGTACTAAATCTATTCAATAACGTGGATTTAAGTGTACTAGGATTGGTAGTCAAAATTGATCTCAAGATGGTGAATGTCAGTGAGTACATAACTATCCCAATTATTCATCATGATTCATGGCCCTCACCCCTAGGAACAGGGACAGAGAGTACCAGCCCCATTTGAAATCATTTCTGCAGGCAAAGAAAATCAGAGAAGAACCACAATAATCCACAAAACCTACAACATCCAATAGCCCACAATTCCAGAGAACTAAATATACCAAATAAAAACCCACTCACCCACAAATAGTGAAAAATGGTGACTGCCTATTAGATTTTGTGCAATTCATCATTTGTTTTCATTGAATTGAATCATCAAGCCACAATTGGCAAGTTATATACAAGCTACCAAAAAAGGAAAGGCAGTTATGTTAGTTATTTAACTAACTGCCAAAGGAAGAAAAAAAACATAAAGCAGTAAAATACATCCGGCAAATTACATCATGATTCCTTGTTCATAAATAAATCCAATAATCCCCCTCAAGCTGGAGAGTAAATGTTTAAAACTCCCAACTTGGGAAGAAGATAAGAGAAAGTAGAAGTGTCCAATGCTTTAGTAAATAGATCAGCCGGTTGTTCTTTGCTGGAAATAGGAAGTAAGTGGAAAAGGTGAGCTTGTAATCTTTCTCGAACAACATGACAGTATATTTCTATGTATTTGGTGCGTTCATGAAACATAGAGTTAGCTGCAATGTATCGAGCAGAATTGTTGTCACAATAGAGAAGAGAAGGTTTGATGAAAGTGATAGGAAAACGTCAAGCAGAAAAGTGAGTCATTGAAGCTCACAAGCAGTGGCTGCAAGAGCCCTTGTACTCAACTTCAGAGGATGATCTTGCCACAGTAGATTGTTTCTTGGATTTCCATGACACTAAAGAATTGCCAAGAAAAACACAGAACCCAGAAACAAATCTTCTTGAATCAGTGCAAGTAGTCCAGTCAGAACCACTGAATGCTTTCAGTTGAAGTGAAGAATTGGATGGATAAAAAAGACCTTGACCAGGAGTACCTTTTATGTATCTGAGTATGCGAGTCAGAGCTTGAAAGTGAGTATTAGTTGGGTTGTTCATGTATTGACTTAGTTGCTGGACAAAGAAGCTCAGATCAGGTTTGGAATTAGTCAGATAAAATAGTCTTCCCACCAACCTTCTGTAAGCATTAGGATCAGTATATGCACTAGATGAATCTTGACAAAGAACAGTGCCTTTAGCAATAGGAGTGAGAGCAGGTTTGGATGCCAATAATCCTGTGTCAACCAAGATATCTAATGCATATTTTCTCTGGCTTAGTGTAATACCTTTGCTTGATCGAGCAACCTTAAGCCCAAGAAAGTATTTCAAGGGTTCAAGATCCTTGATTTTAAACAAGTCATGAAGATGCTGCTTGACAAATGTTATTTTAGTGGCACAATTTCCTGCTAATATGAGATCATCCACATAAATGAGTAGAACAGTGAAGTTGGTGTCATGGTTTTTGGTGAATAAGGAATGATCATGAGCAGATTGGATGTATCCTATCTGTGTGAAAGTATTTGAGAGCTTGATGTACCATTGTCTACTTGACTGTTTCAAGCCATAAAGAGACTTGTGGAGTTTGCATACCTGATTAGGCTTTGAGCATACAACTCCTTGAGGAATAACCATGTACACATCTTCTGTCAAATCCCCATGCAAGAATGCATTATTTACATCCAACTGATGTAAGAGCCAATTTTCAGATGCAGCAATGGCCAAAACCAATCTAACTGTTGTCAACTTGATTACAAGGGCAAATGTATTAAAGAAATCAATTCCTTCCGTTTGATCATACCCCTTAGCTACCAGTCGTGCTTTGTATCTCTCAATACTCCCATCTGATTTGTATTTAATCCTATAAACCCATTTAGAACCTATAGCAATCTTGTCATTTGGTAAGTCAACAATGTTTCATGTATTGTTTAATTCTAAGGCTGCAAGTTCATTTGTCATTGCAATTATCCACTCAGGTGATTTGATAGCTTGTAGGTAAGTTTTTGGTTCAACATGTGTAGAGATAGAGAGAATGTGAGATAAGTGAGATGATGAAATGGATGAGTATGAGAGAATTGAGGAAAGAGGATGAGAAATGTGAGAAGTAGTAGTTGTGTTTTGTGTGGCAAGGTTGCAATGAAAATCATGAAGGTATGTAGGTGGATGACGAATCCTACTAAACTTTCTAATATTTTGTGTTTGTTGAGGAGAAATTGAGGGTGTAGTGGGCATGATGTTTGGTTCAGGAAGGGGATTGATATGTGGTTCAATGGATGATGGTGAGGTAGAGATGTTGTCATAAAGAAGAAAATCAATGGATGAATCAGGGGTCAAAATATCATAAGTGGATGCTTTGTTTATGGAAGAGTAAGGAAATTGATCCTCATAGAAGTGAACATTTTTAGAGATGAAGATTTCTCTAGATTGCAGATCAAACAATACATAACCTTTAACTCCTATCTTGAAGCCCAAAAATACACATTTCTTAGCTTTGCGTCAAGCTTAGTGTTATGAGTCATAAGTGTAGATGCAAACCACAAGCAGCCAAATACTTTGAGCTCATTGAGATTAGGCTGACACTAATGTAGCAGCATATCATAAGGAGACTTATGTTGAATAGTGGGACTAGGAATTCTGTTAATGAGAAAAGCAACACGTTGCACAGCATAGGACCAAAAAATGCTAGGAAGATGAGCATGAAACATAACTGACCTAGTCACATTAAGAAGATGTCTATGCTTCCTTTCTACAACTGAGTTTTGCTATGGAGTCTCAACACATGACATTTGATGAACAATCCCAAATTTATCAAAGAAGGATGGTAACTGAAACTCACCTCCATTGTCTGTTCTAATCACCTTAATAACCTTGTGAAATTGTGTTTGAATAAGAACAACAAAATTTTGTATCAATTATCTTGCTTCAGATTTGATTTTCATAAGATATAACCAAGTGTGTTTGCTATAATCATCAATCGCAGTGAGAAAATACTTGAAACCATCAATAGAAGAAATAGACAAGGGGTCCCAAATGTCCATATGTATGAAATCAAAAGCAGCCAAACTTTTATTCATACTGTTGTGAAATGGTAATCTTGCTTGTTTTGCCAAATGACAGAAATCACAAATTCTTTTAGCATCAAATTGCACATAAGAAAAATCTTTACAGATGTGTTGTAAGACAACAATTGAATGATGTCCTAATCTGTAATGCCACAAATCAAAAGAAGAACTACTATAAGCAGAATTGACAAGACAAATTTCTTGCAAACAAGGTTTTGAAGGTGCAGCAAGGATGTAGAGATTCTTTTGCACTTTAGCAAGTCCAATCATCTTCAAGGTACTCATATCCTGGATCACGCATTGAGAATCATCAAAAATCACTTTGCAATGTAGGTCAAATGCAAGTTTATGCACAAAAATGAGGTTGAATTTGAACTGAGGTACAAATAGTACATTGTGCATAATCAAATTCTTTGAAAACACAACCAAGCCAGAATATTTAGCTGTAACAACAGATCCATTTTGCAATTTGATAATGACATGTCTAATTGATTGATATGATACAAAACTAGACAAATAAGGACACACGTGGTCAGTAGCACCAGTATCAAGAATCCAAGGATGGATATTACTTGAGTCCTTATGAATCTGTTTCCTCATAGTGCATTATGCTTAACTGATTGACATTACTACTAGTAGGACCAGTTATGCCAGCATTGCTTAAGAGGGATGCAAGCTCAGCATATTGTGCAGGGCTAAAATTCAGAGTAGGTTGTTGTTATCCTCAGTATGCAAAGATTCACTTCCACTGCTTGAGTCAATCAAATTTGTGTTTCCTATAACACTATTGACAACATTGTTTGTCCTTTGTTTTCCAAAATTAGGTGGAAAACCATGTTTGTGGTAGCAAATATTAATAGTATGTCCTTCTTTTCCACAGTATGTACAAACTTTAGTGTTACTAGATCTATTTGATCCATAACCTCTTCCAAAACTTCTTTCTCTGGCCTTTCCAAATGTATTTCCTCTGCCCAAAATACCTTTCCACTGTGAGTTGTTGTTTGATGTTCTATTTGTGCTATCAACAGGATTTCCAGCATTGGTGTTAAACAGAACTTTTGCATTGAAACCAACTATTTGCCTTTCTTGTTGTTGCAGCAAACAAAAGGCTTTGTTAATGGTTGGTAGAGGCTCAAGTAACAAAATCTGAGATCTAGTAGTGTTAAACTCTTCATTTAGTTTTAAACATGCTACATTTACACTTCATAATACATGTGCATGAAGGTACAGGTCTTAATGCCTCCAGATCTTCCCAAATAGTTTTCAATTCAGTGAAATAATTCGAAATATCTCTATCACCTTGTTTAATTGAATGTAACTCTTGTAATAAATCTGAAATTCGGAAATAATCACCTTTTGAGAACCTATCTTTTAGATCATTCCACAATTTCTGTGCATTTTCACTGTAAATTGTGCTCTGAGCTATCTGTGTTGTCAAGCATTTTGTAATCCATGAAATTACCATGGTATAACACCTTTCCCAATCATCAAAGATAGGATTATCGGAATCCGACATCGAGATTGATCCATTGACGAATTTGTATTTGTTCTTTGACAACAAGGCTCGTTTCATGCTTCTACTCCAAGAATTGTAATTCGTTCCATCCAAAGGTGTTGAAATAAGAATTGCTCCTAGATTATCTCCTGGATGCAAGAAGAATGGATTTCTAGGGTTTTGAATTTCATTGATGTGGGAGAAATTTTGTGAATCTGATTGATAATCAGCCATGACTTTAATTTAGGTATGAAACAAACGATGTAGAAGAGCTTGAAGAAAGAATTTGAAGTAGAAGGAGAAGATGAATGAATAGAAGGAAGAAAAGATGAATGAATCGAAGAAGGAGAAGATGAGAAACGCGCAGCGGTAATCAGAGCAAAATTTGCTCTGATACCATATTAGATTTTGTGCAATTCATCATTTGTTTTCATTGAATTGAATCATCAAGCCACAATTGGCAAGTTATATACAAGCTACCAAAAAAGGAAAGGCAATTATGTTAGTTATTTAACTAACTGGCAGGAAGAAAAAAAAAAAACAGAAAGCAGTAAGATACATCCGGCAAGTTACATCATGATTCCTTGTTCATAAATAAATCTAATACTGTCGGTTGCAACTCGACAAGGAAGAAGCAATGGTGACGCTGACGATGACTAAGTCTTTTCAGTCGGGGTGAATGAAGGGGTATCTTTTATTTTAGGGGGTTTTACCCTATGAAAATGCAAGTGGGTTTGGATCAAGTGGCAGTTCAACCTGAAATTTTCCTTTTCCATCCGCTTCTATGGTCGCAAAAATCACGAAGATCTCACGATCTTGCACCTTAAACCGTTGGTTCCACCAGAGGTAGCCGAATCAATAATTTCGCAGGAACTGGACTCGCTAGCCGACGTAGAAGTGTGAAATTGCATATTCTTGCAGGAAGCCTAAGATTTTGACTACCTTTTGAGTGTTGAGAAGCCACTCCTAATCATCATTGACTATAATAAATTCTCTACCTGTTTTACTTGTTGATGTAGGCCTATAGTTCTCTCCAGGTTAAAAAACCATTAAATTTGCATCTATTTTTCTTATAGAAAATTGTCATGTAAAATGAGTTCGAGAGTAAAGTATTAAGAAATAAGTCTCACATTGCCTACCTCATTCTATTAGGCATGGTTTAAATACCTATTGGGCTACTCCTCTCATTGTCAATTGGTTTTGAGATGAAACTTCAATATGGTATCAGAGCCAAAACCCAACTTCTCTTTGGTTGTCATGGTTCGAAAGGTGGCCTTTAGTCATGGGTCAAGGTAACCCTTCACCTGGTCCGACATGCATCCGTAGGGGGTATGTTGGGAGGTAAGTCCCACATTACATGTCTCATTCTCTTAGACATGATTTAAATACCTGTTGAAACTCAACCCGCGACGGGCACGATGGCCAGCCGCACCGTGATGTGCCATTCTGTTGTGGGGAGGGACGGAAACCCCCGCAACCTCCGCTATCGCACCGCTATCGTGTGCGATTGACTACCCAGTTTGAGATAGAACTTTAACGGTAAGTAAGGGAGTATCTGCCTGCTGATTAATTAAAATGCACTAAGATCTCAACTCAATTAGCTAATTAAGTAAGGGTGGATACACCCTTACTCACTTTACACTCAAGCTGACTTTAGAGGAGCCCTATCCCTTTCTTTTCCATGTTTTCTGTTTCTGCATGTGGTTATGTGTTTTATCAGTACTGATGAGTGACCACCAAGATGGCTTTGTTTACCACCAAACTGTCTTTTTTTCCCTTTTAGATGTTGTCAACTCTACTTTACCAAAATGTATTTGATCAAATGCCATATTCTATTTCTTGTTCTGTTCAATTTGCTATGTGGTGAATCTTTGTTCCAAAACAGAAGGTTTCTCTTTCACTGGCCAATCTCACCTGTTCGGAATGTGCGATATAATTAGATGTGAAACTAATCCAGGAGTGAAGGACAAATGGTAGTGGACTGGGAGGTTGTCATATGTTTCAAGTGGATTTCTTTTTTATTTTATGAAAAGTTGCCTTCCCAGCATCCAATTGAGTTGAGATAGGTCCAGCCTTATTGGAATTGACGAAGGGAATTCAACCAAGGCGGCGAGGCTCCACTAGTAATGGCATGTGATATCATATTGAAGTTCATTGAATAAACATGAAGCTTCATTTATCCACAGCATAATTTTGGCTCTTTTGGATGAATGAGATAAATTGGAATAAATAGGATTACAATTGTAATGGGACTGGATGAGATGATATCAGTTGTAATCCCTTTGTTTGTGTAAAATACCTTCATGAAAAGAAAGAGATGATCTATCATCTATGTACCTTCAAATTTGTGACGACACATTTCTGGATTTGGTGTAAGTGATCTTGTCGTATCCTGTTTAGGAGTTTGGACTGTTTCCCTTTTATTCTTAAGTTTTGTGAGGTTAAGTGGGCCCTTATCCCTTTCACGTTATGCTGCAATAGAATAGATATATGATGTCCACCGTAGAAAATGACACTCAATTAATGACAGAATTGATAAAAGGATAGATTTCATTATTCCAATGATAGATTGTCATAAAGAAGGATAACACGAACTATTGTTTATCTGTATAGGTTGCTGAAATGGAAACTATTCTGCAAGAACACAACAATGCAATGCCAGCACATGATGTTCTTCAAGCTCTTGCTGATAAGTTCAGGTATGCCATAGTTTCCATCGTATTTTTAGAAATATGAGTAGTATTTAGTTTGCTCCTGATGAGCGGGATTGGAATTATGAACTTGTTTTTAGTGAATCACCAGACCGTAGAGGGAAGATTACAGTGCAGATGAAGCAGGTATGACAACTATATTTTGTCTTGATAAGGAACCTTTCACCCTCCATTTTCTTAGTTTTATTCATCATTTTAGGTTTGGAATTGGTTTCAAAATAAGCGGTATTCTATAAGGGCAAAATCAAGTAAGACTCCTGGAAAGTTAAGTATCTCGACTATGACTCGGGATGATTCGGCTCCACCGAGGACTATGCCTCCACCAACCACTGCTCCAACTCCTGGTGCTTCAGGTTCAGGTAGAATGCTGCTGCTGTTGGTGTTTAATTTTTTTGTTTTGCGTGAATCCATAACCACACTCATTTGTTAACTCTTCCTACTTTGTAATGTGTTAACCTTTTCAACCTTTTGAAGATACTGATAATAATCTCATTCGACATTGCAGTGTTATTTTATTGAATGGCTAATTTATCTAACTTAATTCTGCTAATATTTCCAGCCTTTAGTTTATACTCATCTAAATGGTTAGATGTATATGTGATTCGTTGCATTATGTTTGATAGTCATTTAAAAAACATAGTAAAAGCTCCTGCTACATATGGGGGCTTAACTACAGACTAAAGTATCTTCTTTTTATGCTCATATTGTTATTTTTCTTTGTGTAACATTGTCTTCATTTTCTTCTACTCAGTTCCGCCAACAGGAAAAACAATCCCAGAAAGTTCGGTTATGGAATTTGAAGCTAGATCTGGAAGAGATGGAGCGTGGTCAATATTTCCTCTTTAATCATGTTTAGAGTCATCGGTTTAAGTTATTTTATACCTGTGGGCCTGACTTAAGGTCTTATTTTTGTTAGGTATGATGTGGCTAGTTTCCTATCTCTCAGATATTTGGAGACCAATGATCCGGTAATTTCTGGCTGATATTATTTAAACACACAGGTTTTTTGAGGAATTAATGAGGCTTTTTGATATAGTTTTTAACTGCCCCCCCCCCCCTGTATATTTCCTTCAGATATTTGGAGACCAATGATCCGGTAATTTCTGGCTGATATTATTTAAACACACAGGTTTTTTGAGGAATTAATGAGGCTTTTTGATATAGTTTTTAACTGCCCCCCCCCCCTGTATATTTCCTTCATAATCCACTGATTTTACTATCTATTCTCATATGCATGTTCATATGAGTGGTAGCACTACCTATGTGAAATAATGTTGTAAAATGTTCTTACTGGTTAAACCATAATTCCTCATTTTACTGTGATAAACGACACAAATGGTTCATTAATTTTCTTGGCTTAATGACTGATTTGTTTTTAACATTGTTTTCTATTTGGTCCAACTGTTTTCTGGTAAGACAAGTTTGGAATGTACTGTTAGTGTTAATTGCTTCTTGAATTATTTTAAAAAAATAGTTCAGATGGGCCATGGACGAATTTACTTATAAAGGGCAACCTGGTCCCTATAAAGCTCTCATTATATGCACGGTTTGGGGGTCAGACCCACTATGTCGGTCTATAATAGATAACCTTATCTTGCATTTGAAAGAGGCTGAATCCACGACTCAAGCTGTGACCTTTTTGTCGCTAGCAGCAACTTTAACCATTGCTCCATGACTCACCTTTATAGTGGATTTTACTTATGAATGCACAAAAAGATTTGACTCAGTTCCCAATTCACTCATTATTGGTGCTGTAATTATCTTGAGTTTTGTCCTCAAATCTTTTTGTAGGAAATATGAAGAGAGTTGTTTTGTCATGTGTCATCTTTTTATAGGTCATGTAATGTTACTATGTTTCTCCATGTTTCAGGAAGTACTAGTACGGTTTGCTGGTTTTGGACCAGATGAAGATGAGTGGATAAATATCCGAAAAAATGTCAGGCCACGCTCTTTGCCATGTGAATCATCAGAATGTATTGTGGTTCTTCCTGGTGATCTCATACTCTGTTTTCAGGTTGGAATATATGTGGCTAGTTGTCAGTACAATGTTAATTTGATTATTATGGCCATTTGTTATTTTCTAATCATATTTTGCCTTTTGAGAACATTTCTTTTCTTTCTTATCATTTATGAGTTTTGATTTTGGACATTACAGGAAGGTAGAGAGCAAGCCCTTTACTTTGATGCCCATGTGCTTGATGCTCAAAGACGGAGGCATGATGTAAGAGGCTGTCGCTGTAGATTTTTGGTTCGTTATGATCATGACCAGACAGAGGTATTAATTTTCAATATGATTTTGTCTTAAGTGATTTTATATTGTACTTTCCTTTTCAATCGCTACCATTCTTTATGAGAGGATCAAAGAATACATAATTACTACATAGCACTGAACTAAATGATGTATGACTGCGCTTGTTCAGTACTTCAGTCCTATCTTCAAGATGGTGCCATTTGCAAAAAGAGGCAAGATTATGTGCTTTACAATATTTTTTACCAACCTATGTTTTTTTATAAATCTTATGTGAATATACTGACCTATAAATAACCATATAATTGCACTGATAGCCTTCATTTGGCAGAGAAGAAAAATGAGGGAACAAAAGAGAGGGAGCGAAACTATGGATACATGAAAAAAAATTCTCAATTTGAAGAGAGAAAAAATGTTTGAGGCCCGCCTTAAAAGTTCTCTCTAAAGAGAAGTGGAAACATGGAAATCCAAACATATTATGCATATTTACAGTCTTCTCCCTCAATTTCTCTTATCTGGCCATGTGCTATTAAATAGGGGCATTTTTGTTTTTCTAATGTAGCTAGTATGTCCCTCCTGTTGGCTTTGGGACAGTACTTAATATTTCTTTCTCTTCATTCTCTTTCCTTTTGTCTCATACCAAACATCAAAATCCACTGATGTTCTTACCTTTTACTTTTTCACTATTATCCTTCTCACCAAAATCTTCCATGCTTCTAGACGAAATATTTAGTCACTCATTTCATGCATTTTGTTGATTCACCCATCTTTTATTCTTGCCAGGAAATTGTGCCACTTAAGAAGATTTGTCGAAGGCCTGAAAGTGAATACAGGTTACATCAACTCAAAACTGCGAATGAGGCAGCACCCGAGGATCAGCAGAAGACTGCCATGGATCCAGCAAATGTTCATCCTACCAGGGTTACTGGTTCTTCTGAAACAGCACCAAAGCAGCATCAGAATGTGAACATTCCTATCACAACACCAGTGCCACAATTAAATGTTCCTCAAGTCTCACAGATTATGAATCTGGATCCAAAGAAACCTGAAACAGCACCAAAACAGCAACATGCAAACATTCCATTCGTAACACCCATTTCGCAGACAAATCTTTCTCCAGTCCCATGTGTGATGAATGTTGAGCCGAAGAAAGCTGAAGCAGCTCCTACTGTTCTATCTGGAAACGACTCCATCATCCCCCCTGGCTTTGGTGGCCCAATTGTTACTACAAGCAGTGTTCCTGAAGTCCCCAGTCAGAACATGGCTGAAGGAAAGTAATTGAGTAGAAGTATTTATTTTTCCCGTCCCTTTTGTTGTGGTTCATTTTCCAAACCTGTTAGAGAGACATCAGTGCATGTTTTTTTTCTTAAAACTACTAATTAAGTACTAACTTACTGGACAGTTATCTTAAGTAAATGGTTGTGCATGAGTTTATCCCGCAGTTTGGTATGAACTTCAGAATTCTCTGATTTTCGTATGTAGAACTATCATTTTCTATTATGTTTCAACCTCAACTATATTAACATAATTATTTTTATTTTAAAACCATCAAACAAACTGTTAGGAAGATAATAGTAGAGAGTTATATTTTTTTAGGAATAGTGTGCAAAGAGAAAAAAATTAAAAAAAGTAACTGAATTCATATATGCTTGCTTCATTCATAGCATTTCCTTACAATATAAAGAAGGAGAATTGAAAATATCTAAGATAGTTTTGATCTACACCATACACTTGGGTGGATTACAATAAGGGACAGTTGTCCTAACAACCAAATTCATTAAAATAATTATTTAACCAAGATGGCCTAACAGACTTTCTTTTTTCATTAACAATTTGGGCCCTATCATTGCCCATCCCATCATGAATAACCTTGTCTTTAGGGTTGGTATGTTGATTGTGTGTGATCGGCCCAACAATTTGTGGACGACCCGATCCAACAAGGGAGTGGAAAGTGGGTGGGCTGATGGAAACTGGAGTGGCCCGTTTTTCACCTTTGTTTGAGCCACGTGGCATCCTCTAGTGGGGCAAAAAGGAATCCAAAGTTGTGAATGGTATTTGAATTTGGGTTGCTGCAGAATCATTAATTGTTGGACTCACTTCATTTGTATCCCACGGTTGGGAGAGCAACTTGATGCCAATTGTAACCAGATCTAATGGTGAAGGACTGGGCTTGCTGGAACAGACTGTCTTCACGTGGCTCGTGTTTTAAGATTAATGCTGGGTGAACACGAAATTGTAGCTAGACCGTTCGATATTGATTTTGCAATATTGGAACCTGATGTAAAGGACAAAGGCCATGCGGGCATGTCCTTTGAGGAAGATTTAATTAAGTAGACACATTTTTGTGGCCAAGTGGACGGTGGGATATGTGCACCTTTTCCCCGTCTGAATCCAATGGTGCATTTTGAGGGAGGCAATTAATTAGGTGGTCCTCACTAATAAACCCTTCAAACTCGAATGTGGAGATATGTCTTTGGAGGGTTCATTTTGTTTGACATGAACCAAGTGCTTCTTCTCTGAAAGAATTATCTCATCTCACTCTTGTGTTTTTCTTTCTCACTTTTCTCTCGGAGATGGAGACGCCATTCCCTCCTTCATTCTTGTGTTCTCTCACGAGTCCATTGTCCTCTGGTTGCACCGATTCATCTTTATGGAGTGTGACCAGACCCATCAGCAGAGGAATATATTGAGCTCCGAGATCCCCATGAAATTTTCGAATGAGGGACACATGAAAAACATGGTGGATCCGTGATGAGGGAGGAAGAGCAAGCTCGTAAGCCACCAACCCAATCCTTGTAGTCACTTAGGACGGGCCAAAATACTTCGGAGCTAGTTTGTGTGAGCTACGATGAGAAAAGGAGAGTTGTCTATATGATTTTAGTTTCAGCACCACCTAATCACCCTCTTGAAAGGTAATATTTGTTCTCCCTGAGTTAGTTTGTACAATCAATCGTTGTTGTGCTCGTTGAAGGTTTTGTTTGAGTATTGAAAGTAGCTCTTGTCGATTTTGAAGGATATTCACAACTCTCTCGGATGTGGTAGACCATGGCATAATATCCAAAAAGGTTGGAGGCTTTCGGCCATAAAGAATTTCAAACGGCGTGAGTTCTGTTGCTGAGTGTTGATTAGTATTATACCAATACTCAACAAGAGTGAGGTGGCGAAACCAATGTCGCGGTTGTGACCCAGCAAAACAACGAAAGTATATCTAGAGGCACCTATTTACGACCTATTTCTGACCATCAGACTAGGGATGGTAGGCGATGCTAAAGCATAGAGAAGTACCCTAGATTTGGAAGAATTCCTTCCAAAAAGAACTCATAAAGAGCTTATCACGGCCAGACACGATAGACCGTGGGACTCCATGTAGTTGTGCTATTTCGGTCAGAAACCACCCAGCAAGCACTTCGACACTGAACTTGGTAGGTAAATCTATGAAATATGCATATTTTGATAATTCATCCACTACTACCCATATTACAGTGTGGCCAAGAGACATTGGTAAGTTGAGACATATTTATTATGCTGACAAGTAGAACATTGTTTAATGTATGCCTCTGTCTGATTGTAGATTCACAGCCAATAATAAGAGGGAGCCAACCTGGCCAATGTGGGCTTGAGACCCGCATGACCAGTGTAACGCCCCGAAAAATACTTCTAAAAAACATTGCGAAAAATGAGTAAATTTTTTTTTTTGAAATGGTGATGTATAAAATTGTTTCCTTTTAAAACCTTCCTTTTCTAGGACATCACTTTAAGTAACTCGAATGCGGAAAATCAACTTATCGTTATCGAATGATAACTTAACCTGATTCACAATTTCCTGAATAACACAATGTATATAATCAGTTAAGTCATAATTAGTTCATACAAACTACATCATCAAAGGCGGAAACTACATCGCCACTAACATACACAAAATCCAAAAAGAATAGGCGAAAATATTAATCATCGCCAAAAGACACTAAACAAAGACATGAACAACTGAAGCCGTCAGTGTTCCAAAAGTCCCAAAATGATAAGCAACTCCTAGTGGCTCGCTCCAAGACAAGGGTACTGTCTCTCCTCAATTCCTCATGCCCCCTCCTAGAACATCACGGACGGTAGCTCCAAATCTGAGCCATAACCCAGCGACATAATTTGGTGAGGATGACATTCTCAGACTCGGAGTCTTCTTGTAAGGACCTCATCCAAGAACCCGGCTCATCTGGGCTCTACTGGATGACGGAGCATCCAAACAATCTGCCCACGTCCTATGATCGTGGAAGGGAACCACACCATCACTCCTGACTGGCGGGTGTCGGAATCCTACATCTAGAGACATCAGTCCCTTTGGCAGTAATGTGAAGGAAGCGTCAATGTAAGCGTCGGGGTGAGGAATCATCATCGATGACTCGTTGCACTCCATGTGCAACGACAGACCGCAGGGGCCTGTATAAGTGTATCGGTGCCCATCGCTGACCCATTGTCCCGCCGGGGACATCGTGAAGTGATAGCCGCGAATGTGGGTGCTGTTGTAGGCCATCTGCATAGTAAACATATACAAAACAAGAAACAATACAACAGAGAGAGTAAGACATCTAATGAACATAAATTCATTGACGGCGTGGACTTACTCAGAATATCACACTCAGACATAAAATATATTTAAACATATAATTCATCAGTTATCATCAACATCATGAAGTAATACATAACTTACCAATTATTCCAACATTACCAATATATCAAATCACATAATCAATATTCTACTCATAACCATCTCACAAACATAAACGTAGAAATACATTATACCTGTAACTCACAAGTCGTAGGAATACACAATGATTGTAGCTCGTATGTAGGAATTCACTTCCACAATGATAATGTATGCATGATATGTCATGATTATCCACCTTACACCA
>NC_032016.1:20549883-20551183 GCF_001865875.1 Lupinus angustifolius
ACAACACTTTCATACCTTTGTGGAGTCATGCTTCACATCTAAGCCACGATCTCATTCCACAACATTTATATCACGACACACCCTACCCGGGTTCATCACATTGTTCACAACATCATTTGATTCTAATCTTCCCACTTCGTCCCTCGCCCAAGCGGGGACTAGTCACTCAAGAGACAATTCCTTTTTAAATCCCAAATAAACTGGAACTTTCCTCGCCCAAGCGAAGGTATTATCGCCCAAGCGAGGTCTCTTCTCGCTCAAGCGAGACCTCTCTCGCCCAAGCGAGAGAGTTATAGAAACTCATTAAAATCCTGGATCATTTTTTTTTCCGCCCAAGCGAGAGAATTCCCAATTTTCAACGAAATCCTGGGCCTTTTTCGCCTAAGCGGGACCCTTGCTCGCCTAAGCGAGGATTGGTCGCCCGGGCGAGGAGTTCCATAACCAAAACTTCCCCTCGCCCATTCCCTCGCCCAAGCGAGACGTGCTTGTAACACCGCGAATTTTACGATTTTGAATTATAAGATTTTATTAATTATATATTCGAAAATGAATTTCTGGGAATTTTCGGTAGAGAATTAGACGAAACTCTAGTTGAGTTTTAGTCTTGTAATTATATTTCCAATTTTATGCTAAATTTTGGTAATTTTCGGAGACAGTCGGTTCTGAACCACTGTCGGGGCCGAAATCCACGCGGTACGGCTCAAAAAGTGGTTTTTGAGTTCCGTAACTCGTAATCGAATTCTGATTGCACCGTTGGCTTCGTAATCACATTTCGAGTCAAGATAGACCCTGAGCTGGTCCATACCTATTTTCTAAATATTTTTCACTCAGAATGCCGAAATCCAAAATTCTAATCGGATATTACGATCGGGTGATTTATAATATCCGATCGAGTATTAGCCAATAATACTCGAGCATGTTTATCGCACGTGTCCACGTAGTGGTCGTTTCGCATTGGGATGCGAGATTTACCTTTCCATAAAGCAAACCTCACATCACTTTAGCAAATCACTCAATCTCACCATTAGCCACCCTAGGAAGCCACCCTAGGAGATCTTCATGATTTCCTAGGAGGGAAATCAGATTTCCCTCTCCCCTTAAGCACTCCTCACTCCACACTTCTCTCACACTCTCTCATTTTCAACTTTGCAAGGAGAAGGTGAAACTCTCTTCTCTCATTTTTCTCCTTTCTTCTTCAATCTTCAATCCTTGATCTCTCAACATTCAACCAATGGATGTTGATGAGATTTAAGTATGATATTCATGAGCATGTGAAGAACATATTCAACCGTTGAAATTT
>NC_032016.1:20551283-20552325 GCF_001865875.1 Lupinus angustifolius
AAAAAGGATGGTCAAGAACATGTGATGTTGGACCGGATGGATGAAAGGGATGTACAATCACGATGGGAAAAAGAGAAATGATTTTTAAGTATTTCGTTAACGATTTTAGAAATATCGGAAACTAACGGATTTTTATTGTGGTAGTTACGAAGATTTCGGTGTTTGAATCTTGAAACCAATCCACCCTTAACCGACAAGTTAAAGCACGCTTCATCAAGGTGAGAGAGAACACATTGTGACATAGTGGTGTCCGAATATGACACCCGGATCTCCTAAACCATCTCAAAGGTTTTGGAGTTAACTTGGGTTTTAAGAAACCCAATATTTTTATGTTTGAATGATTTTGAATATATGTGATTGTTGAGGATATATAGTGAATATTGTATGTGAGAGAGAACATATCTTGACATAGTGGTGTCCGAATATGACACCCGGATCTCCTAAACCATCTCAAAGGTTTTGGAGTTAACTTGGGTTTTAAGAAACCCAATATTTTTATGTTTGAATGATTTTGAATATATGTGATTGTTGAGGATATATAGTGAATATTGTATGTGAGAGAGAACACATCGTGACATAGTGGTGTCCGAATATGACACCCGGATCTCCTAAACCATCTCAAAGGTTTTGGAGTTAACTTGGGTTTAGGCGAGCCCAGTCTCGCTTGGGCGAGGGAGTGGGCGAGGGGAAGTTTTGGTTCTGGATACCCCTCGCCCGGGCGACAAGTTCTCGCTTGGGCGAGCAAGCCTCGACCGGGCGAGCACGGGACTCGCTTAGGCGAAAAAAGCCCAGGAATTCGATGAAATTCTGGAATTCCCTCGCTTGGGCGAGTAAAAGTTTCGCTCGGGCCGGAAAAAAAAATTTAAAAAAAATCAGGATTTTGATGATGTCTCGCTTGGGCGAGGTAGGCTTAAGTTTATTTGAGATTAAAGATAAATTGTCGCTTAGGCGAGAGGGGCTCGCTTGAGCGAGAGATGCCCAGTTTTAAATGGTATTGTTGATTGAACTTTCGCTTGAGCGAAGGGTCCTCGCTTGGGCGAGA
>NC_032016.1:20552425-20553570 GCF_001865875.1 Lupinus angustifolius
GAGGCAGTACCCTAGCTTTGGAGTTAGCTACTAGGAGTTGCTCATCATTTTGTGACTTTTGTATCAAAGACGGCTTCAGCTTGTTCATGTCTTTGTTAATGTCCTTTGGCGATGATCAATATTTCTGCCCTTTCTTTTTGGATTTTGTATATGTTAGTGGCGATGTAGTTTCCGCCTTTGTTGATTTAGTTTGTATGAACTAAAGATGACTTAACCGTTTATATGCATTGTGTTATTCAGGAAATTGTGAATCAGGTTAAGTTATCATTCGATAACGATAAGTTGATTTTCCGCATTTGAGTTACTTAAAGTGATGTCCCGGAAAAGGAAGGTTTTAAAACGAAACAAGTTTATATCATCAATTCAAAAAAAAAATTACCAATTTTTCCGCAATGCTTTTGAGAAGTAGTTTTTGGGGCGTTACAACATGGTATCAGAGCGGTTTTTTCCTAATCGGCCTTGGGCATGTCCTTACATGCTTTCTTGTGTGACTTTGTTTGTTAGTTGCTTGTCTGATTGATTGATTGTGTGATTGTTTGATCGGAGTATGGCCATGGGATAAGTTTGGTGAGGAAGAGTATCTCACCTAGTCTATTGGTCACAGATTCAGATGGCTGGAAGAGGAACCGCTAACCTAGATTTCATGGCGGCGATGACCGCAGCTAATAGATGCAGGCTCTATGAAGAGAGCGTCGAGGTGAGGAATGCGACACTGGAGAGCAAGTTAACTCCAAAACCTTTGAGATGGTTTAGGAGATCCGGGTGTCATATTCGGACACCACTATGTCACGATGTGTTATCTCTCACCTTAATGAAGTGTGCTTTTTCTTGTCAACTACGGTTGGTTTGGTTTCAAGGTTCGAACACCAAAATTTTTGTAACTACCAAATTAAAACCCGTTAGTTTCCGATGTTTCTAAAATCGTTATTAAAATACTTAAAATCATTTCTCTTTTTCCCACCGTGATCATACATCCATTTCATCCATCCAGTTCAACATCACATGTTATCGACCATCCTTTTTCATCGAAAGTCCGTTCACGATTTCCATCCATTTTAAACATACGGTTTTTTAGTAAAACTACATATTCCGATTTAAAACATTCTTTGATAATCTTACCACTTTAAAGTAAGTTATTCAAAGTA
>NC_032016.1:20553670-20553920 GCF_001865875.1 Lupinus angustifolius
TTTGGCTAAAACAACAAAAAGTATGTAATACAACATTATAACAACTCCATGAACACAAATTGTTCATGGTTTCAACAAAATATTTTCATAAGTTCAAGAACACCACCATTTTCGGTTTTGAGGAGAAAATGAGTTAGAAAGCGTTTTAGAAAATTTCAACGGTTGAATATGTTCTTAACATGCTCATGATTAACATACTTAAATCTCATCAACAACCATTGGTTGGATGTTGAGAGATCAAGGATTGAAG
>NC_032016.1:20554020-20569517 GCF_001865875.1 Lupinus angustifolius
AGGGTGAGTGATGTGAGGTTTGCTTTATGAAAAGGTAAATCTCGCATCCCAATGCGAAACGACCACTTCGCAGACATGTACGATAAACATGCTCGAGTATTATCGGCTAATACTCGATCGGATATTATAAATCGCCCGATCGTAATATCCGATTAGAATTTCGGATTTCGGTATTCCGAGTGAAAAATATTTAAAAAATAGGTATGGATGTATTCAGGGTCTATATTGACTCGAAATGAAATTATGAAGCCAACGGTGTGATCGGAATTCGATTCTGAGTTACGGAACTCAAAAACCACTTTTTGAGCCGTACCAGGTGGATTTCGGCCACGACAGTGGTCCAGAACCAACTTTCTCCCAAAATTACCAAAATTTACCAAAACATTGGAAATAAAATTACAAGACTAAAACTCAACTAGAGTTTCGTCTAATTCTTTACCGAAAATTCCCAGAAATTCATTTTCGAATATATAATTAATAAAAATATTAATAAAATCTTATAATTCAAAATCGTAAAATTCGCGGTGTTACAACCAGAAGATGGTGAATCATGATAATCTACTATGAGTGATTGTCGAAGGTGGTCTATGTCAGGTATAAAAATTCTCTGTTCACAAAATAATAAGTCATTAGAAAAATGGAATTTTTGTTTCATAGATGGTTTTGTTTCACTTTTTTTTTTTGACAAATTGCATTCCTTGTGGTGAGAGATAATACGCACGGAATTGAGCCAGTATGGTTGGCAGTGGTGAAGTCAATGAAGAGAAGATCAAGACTTCATCGGAATGGAGACAAGACAGAGCCAGATCTATATTTGATTTCATATTGAAAACCAATAAATTTAGTTGCCCATTTTTGTTGTTCGAGTATGTGCAGCCCTAGTGTCATTAAATGTTTGAGACTTTGTTGGTCTGTTAAAATTCAGAATTTTCGTCCGAGCAAATACTGACGCCATTTTTTTACTACTTCTATAACAACAAACATATCTCGGACATATGCGGATGCATATTGCATGCGGGTCGACATTTTCTTGCTGAAAAAGGCCAAATGATGACATGTCTGGGACAGAATGACACCAATTGCTACCGATGATGCATTAGTCTCTACACCAAATTCTCCATTGAAGTCAAGCAGTCGTAGCACAGAAGTTTTAGTCATTGATGTTTGTAAAGTTATAAAGGTCTGTTGAGCCTCTAGAGACCATGTAAACTTGTGATGTTTAAGTAGATCGGTGAGTGGAGCAGTGAGTGAGGCGTAGTTCTTAACGAATTTTCTGTAAAACACGGTAAGTCCCAAAAGTCCTATGAGTGTCGTGAGAGAACAAGGTGGTGGCCATTCCACCATCGCCTGGATCTTATCCGGATCAGGCTGCACACCGACAAAATAAATTATGTGCCCTAAGTAACCAACCGACTCCACTCCAAAAGTGCACTTACACAACTTCGCATAAAATTGATTAGAGGGTAATAACTCCAACACAATAGATAAATAAAGCAAATGATCATTGATAGTGGCACTATAGATCAAAATATCATCAAAGAAAACCAATACAAACTGACGCAAATGTGGTCAGAGTAGATCATTCATGGCCGCCTGAAATGTAGAGGGTGCATTAATGAGCCCAAACGCTATCACCAAAAACTCATAGTGACCATCAAAAGTGCGGAATGTCGTCTTATGAGTATCCGTTGGATGGACACGAATCTGATGGTAACCTGGTCGCAAGTCAATTTTCGAAAAAATCGAAGCACCCCCAAGTTCATCAAGCAACTCTTCAATGATTGGTATCGAAAACCGATCAAGTATAGTGATAGAGTTCAAGGCTCTATAGTCAACACAAAATCTCCAATTACCACCCTTCTTTCTCATTAGTAACACCGTAGATGAAAATAGGCTCGTGTTAGGGACCATAAAGCTCGTTTGCAGCATCTCATTAAGCATAGAGGTCATTACTTCTTTCTAGGAGTATGGGTAGTGGTATGGTTTGTTGTTCAGTGGGTTAGAGTTTGGGATTAAGGGAATGTGGTGGTCGTCGGCTCTTAGGGGAGGTAGGTTGGAAGGGGTCTGGAAAACCGTGTCATATGTTTGAAGGATGGTTTGTATGTCAAGGTGGGTAATGTGTGAGGAGGTGTTAATTTGGTCATGGGAAGATATAGAGTAGGGAATGATTGTGGTAGCATGAAAAGTGGAGATGCTAACGGTTTGGAGTAGTCTAGAAAATTGGTGAAAAGAAGATGGTTGAATGGAATAACCAGTTTCACCAGTGACTGTAATAGCATTCTCATCCACCGTGAATTGCCTGGATGGAACTGTAAAATCTGAAATGAATGGATCGAGGGTATGAAGCCATTCGATACCCAAAACAACACCAGCTCTTTTAATATGTATAAATAGAAGGGAATCAGAAATTCCTGGTGTTGGAGAGTAATGGGTGTGTTATCACAAAACCCACTGCAATAAATATGAGCTCCATTTCCGACCATGATTGGAAATTATGGTGTATGAGTGATAGGCATATTTAAATGAGTTGCAATTCGGGGTTGTAGAATATTCTGAAAGTTGCTCGTGTCAACCAAAAATGTTACATTGTGATAAATAATTGAGATAGGGAATTTTAGAGTTTTGGGGGGAATATGTCCACCCAGGGCTTGGTCAGAAATGTGAAAGTGTATGATGTCATATGAAAGATGATTTAGGGGATCCTCAATAGTGGAGTCTAGTGAGTGTAGGCTAGTGTCTTGTGTAGGAAAGTAGTCATCATCCAGGAGTAATAAGAACTTTTTTGGTTGACATTTATGACCAGGGAAGAATTTTTCATCACAATTGTAGCGAAGACCTTGGACACGTCGCTCCTGCATTTGAGTAGTGGAAAGTCGACGAATTGGGATAGTGGAAGTAAAGGAATTGGAGGATTGGGTAAGAGGGTTGGCGTTGGGTGGTTTTAGGTTGTATATGGGTGAGGTTAGGGATTCAAAACGTGAGGTTTTGGGTAGGGTGTGAGATGAGTCTCTTAGTTTAGCTTCCACTAATTTGGCTGACCCCAATGCTTCTGAAATCGAGTTGGGGCATAAAATAGTCAATTCTCGGTTAATCTCAAGCAGCAATTCAGATAGAAAACAGTTGAGAATTACTTCTTTGGATAGACCCCAGATTCGGTTGCACAACCGCTCAAATTGATGTTGGTAGTTTGTGACAGTACCTAGTTGTCTTAGTTTAAACAAATTTGCTTAGTGATTAGCGTAAGAAGAGAGTTCAAATTTGGTCTCCAAATCTCTAGTGAAAGAATTCCAATTTGATAACATGGAATTATGGAACATCCATTTGTATCAACTGAGTGCCTCCCCATGCATATAGAAGGAGATCATGGGTAAGTGTTGATCAAAGGGAACCATGTAGAGCTGAAAAAATTGTTCAGCTAGAAAAATCCAATCAAGTAGTTCAGACCCATCAAATGGTATAAGTTATAATTTGGGGGGTCGAGGGGGGATTGTGGATGGATGTGTGGTTGTGGGGTGGGAAATGGTGGTATTGGGGTTGGAGGTGTAGGGGATGTGTGAGTGTGGGGGTAGGTGGAATCTGAGGGTTAGAATTGGTAATGTGAGAAGAAGAAGGGTGAGGAGGGGTTCCATGAAGTGAATCTGAATATAGAGAAGGAATAAATGAGATATCAGCCAATTTATTTGTAATGTTATGCAGAACGGTGACAATTGTAGTATGTCCAACATCATGTTGTTCTTCGTTTTCCAGCAATTTCTCCATAAGCAGATGAGTGATAGAATCATCTGGATCCTTTTGGGGAGCTTTGAGAGGCATGTGAGAAGAAATGAAAGCACCAAAATGTTAGGAAGATAATAGTAGAGAGTTATATTTTTTTTAGGAATAGTGTGCAAAGAGAGAAAAATTAAGAAAAGTTTACTGAATTCAGATTTGATTGCTTCATTCATAGCATTTCCTTACAATATAAAGAAGGAGAATTAAAAATATCTAAAATAGTTTTGATATACACCATACACTTTGGTGGATTACAATAAAGGGACAGTTGTCCTAACAACCAAATTCATTAAACATAATCATTTAACCAAGCTAACCTAACAGACTTTCTTTTTTCATTAACAATTTGAGCCCTATCACAAACAAATAATTTCATGTAATTTTTAAAAAGAATAATCTTTTTCATCCCAAAATAATAATTTCATTATGCATTCTTGGGTACATGAAGTTGTGGAAGAGAAGAGGTTGTTCCATTCAATTTACTATGCGTTTTTTGTCTTAAAATGTTGATCGGTATTTATTACTCAAAATCCATGTCAAGTTGCAAATGAAGACCTTCTCCATAGTATCGAGTACAGTTAGCTAGCTTAGAAGACTCATTTAATTTGAAGGAACATAGCTCTACCTTACCTATGATCAAATAAAGTTGAAATGTGTGTGTCATTTTTTCCTATTGACTTTTGTATTTGAATAAGAACTAACGACATTGGTTGAACAATACACTGAAAGAAATTTTTTTATTGGAAATTTAAGTCAATTAGTTTCGTATGTCTTAAAATTTATCATTTCCCAATGTAAAGTTACTCCTTTTACATGTATGCTTTACTTAGGGCTTCTTTAGTATTGTATTTTTATGTTTTTTCTCTAGTAACCCCTCATAACCCTTTCTTCTAGAAAAAATGAAACAAGGACTTATTTAATCATTTCCTGTTACCCACTCCATCTTTCTCATCAATGTTTTGTGTGCATAAATTTCGTTATTAACTACCAGCAGGTTGTTTATCTAAGTGGTCCACATTTGTATTTTTTATTCAACTTTAGAATTTAAATCTTACATATGGAGAAAACCCCACCAAGAGAATCAATACCACCTTAAAAAATATATAGTAATATAAAAATGTAAATGAAATATCCAAATGAATCATATAGCTTTACCTGTATCGCATTTCAGAAACTCTATTCAAGTCTTCAGCTTATCTGGCTCTGCTCAAACTAGAATCTTATTACTTCATGTGTCAGTGTCTCCTTCAATAGTGCATGTTCTCTTTATTTGTGACACTTTAAAACAACATTGCTGAATCATTAAAAAACATGTACATTTTTAAGCTTTGGTGCTAGGTGTAGGCATAATTTGACGTTAAAATAGTGAGATCTAATCAACATTGTTTGGCAGCATTTGTATGTTTATTTATGTATTATATGAACAGCTAGCCATAATCTTTTTATGTTCTTTCTATATCTTATGTTGCATTTGTGATTTGTATACCATATATAAAAAGTGCCTAGAATTAAACTTATAATCACGTTGAAGACATTATTCAATTTTTTGATAGACAATTTTATGGGAAATGAGATGAGAGAAATTAAAGCAAATTTAGATTTTCCGGGTTTTTATATCAAAATCAAATTACAATTAAAAGACTAACTCAACAGGATAATTAACCACATCTTGGAGAATGATGCCACGATATAAGATTCATTTTCCAACATCTCCATAGAATTCTGTTAGATGAAGTGATGAGCGTACCATGAAAATGAGAGAAGTTGGATTTTAAGTATTATACTATGTTAGAAATATAGACAAAAGAGCAAAAAGGACCAAACTAGTACAAGATTTTATCATATATTCCTAGGACTCATACATAATCATATGATAACATAATCACAAACCAAGTATAACTTAACAGTATATGAAACTAAATAAAAATGTTCAAATCATATATCTACTAGCATATAAAAAAATTCATATATCTAATTATTTATAAATCAAAGCTAAATATTGCTCCTACTATATTGTATCCTTCTGGAACAATCATATCATATACTAACTAAAGTTGTATGTATCTCCTACCACACAAATAAAGTCCTAATTTTCCTTTTTCTTGTTGGCTTTTGGCTCCCATGATTTACAATTTTTACCAATGTATAATCTTGTCTCATGAGTAAAAAAATTGATTAGAAGTTGAAGGAATTGTTGCATCCCTACCAATGGTTATCTTATCTCAAATGCTTGCTTTTTTTTGCTGAACATACATAAAAAATCTCTTCTATGTGCTATCAGAATTTCTTTTCCATCACTAACAATCAAAAACTAACCTCCAAAATCTCTTTTCCACTATCTTTGCCTTTCCTATTATTTTTCCTCCACTTTCTGTTATTACCAACAAAGTTGTTGATTCATGCACGGGTGTGATCTCATGATCTTTCCTTTTTTATGAACCCAAAAATGAACTTCACTTTTCACCTTCCATTATCAACTCCCCTTGCTTGTTACACTATATCCTAAATTCCTAATTTTCAAGAAAGATACAAGGTCATTAAGTGATTAGGACAGAAAATTTAAGGAATGAAATAATAAAGATATTGAAAGTTCGAATTTCATTTACTATAAATACTTACATATTAATATTTAACTATAAAAAATCCTAATTTCATTTTGTTTTTTGTCCAAAAAAACAAGGGTATTATTGTCATACAGACAATTATTAATTTGTTCACCAATAGTGACCACACCAGCCCCTATCTCCACTTGTTACATTTTGCAAAAAGACAAACAAGCATTTGCCATAATCCATTTAACTCTTCTATTTCTTTCTCTTTCATTGTGCCCTGCAATGTGTACCTTGCAAAGGGTACCCCACCCTCCAACTAAGCAAAGGTCTTTCATTCATATATCATCTATGTTCAATCAAACCCTTATTGACTTTGCTTAGGATCCCAAGAAAACTTATTTTGTCACTCAATGCCCTTATCTTTGTGAGTCACTCTTTTTAACTTTAAAAAGAGAGAGAGAGAGAGAAAATAGGCATACATACCCTATTGCACATGCACCACAAGTAAGTATCAAGAGCAACAACAGCATCACAAAGGGGATCTCTTTATTCTCTACTTCACTTCCCACTTCTGTCTTCTCAATCCATATGAAGCTTTCTTCAAAGTCTATATTCAGGTCATGCTATAAAATGTCTCTCTCTTCATCTTCCTTCAACAAGAGGGTAGTAACCAATGGCCAAGCCTCTCCCATGTTCCCAAGTACTGCATCTATGGGAAGAAAAAGAGGGTCTGGAGTTGAGAACCCAGAACCTTCATCTCCAAAAGTAACATGTATTGGACAAGTGAGAGTGAAAGCCAAAAAGAGAGGTGCAAGAGCAAAATCCAAGAGAAGATCAAGTGGAGTAGGAGAAGCAAGTTTTAAGAGAGCAGAAGAGAATGTTCAAGTTGGTCTGAACCCAGATATTAGAAGACAGAAATCACATAGAAGCCAAAGTTTTAAGCATCAAAATCAGATTTTGAAACAAGAGCAAGATAGAAAGCATAGATGGGTTCATTTTCATTTGACAATATGTGAAGCCTTGAAGGATTTGAGTTGCTTGTTCCATTGCACAAGAGAGAAAGAAGAGAAGGGAAAAGATAGAAGATGGATGGTGACTATGGAAGAAGGTAAGAGGGAGAATGAGATTAAGTTGGTAATGGGAGAAGAAGAGGAAGAAGAAATAGAAGAGAGAACAAAGCATAGAAGGAAGCATGTTTTTGAAGACATTGATTTAAATGATATAGAGAAGAAGGTGAAAAATGAAGAGATTCCACCAAAGAATGCTCTATTGTTAATGAGATGCAGATCTGATCCTATCAAAGTTGCAGCTTTAGCTAACAAGTTTTTGGACCCAACTCTTCATAAACAAGTATCAATGGAAGAAGATAGACAAGTTCATGAAAATGAAGAAAATATTGAACTTGTTGATACAAAAGAAGAAGACAAAGAAACCAATGAAGTTGCTGAACCAATTGAAGACATAGCAGAGAAGGAAAAAGATGAAGATGAAGATGCAAAGGGCAGTGACATAGTTGGAACCTTGACTGAGAACGACATCGTAGCGAAAGCGACTGAAGAAGAAGAAGAAGGAAAAGGGTCAAAGGAGAGAGAAAGTAGGTCAAATCTAGATAGAGGAAGTGGAAGCTTACCAGAGTGCTTGTTGCTGATGATGTGTGAGCCCAAGCTTTCAATCGAGGTTTCTAAAGAGACGTGGGTTTGCACCGCCGATTTCGTAAGGTGGCTTCCGCCGCGTCCGGCAGCGAAAACTGGCGGTGGAGATCGCCAGGGGAAGAAGAGGGTCACTGTGGAGTGTAAGCCGCCACTGGCGCCTATTCCTCCGCCGGTGATTCAGCCGGGGAGGTCGTCGTGCTCATTTCCGGAGCCGGTGGTGGGGCCCAATGGAGATGTTCTGAAGCGCTGTAAGTCGGAGCCGAGGGGATCTGCGGCTGCTAAGTTTGCGCCGGAGGGTTGTTTATGGAATAAAAGGAAACTCGTGGATAGGGAGTCGTAAAGTGATCTGATGATTAAATGAACGATTTAAAGAATGAACGAAAAGAGCTGGGAGTTTGAATCTCACCTCCAACAAAATATTATCACTATAAAAAAATCGATGGAGCCATAGTGGCCGGCTCGGCTTGGGATCCGCGCGGCTGAGGTTGGATTTTGATCTCAATTTGTAGTTTATTTTTCTTAAAATGTTATTTTTTATCATCTCAAATATAATGGCTGCAATGCATGACTACTTGATGTGAGTTTCATAAGACGTTTTTGTACATGAAATAAAATGTTATGTAGATGCCATATTACGAGAAATTTTTTTCTGGTTTGATACATTATAAAACTTAGTAAACCACCTTTTATGGAAAAGTAGAATTTCGCAATCATATTTTTATTATTGTTTTGCTAAAAAGAACTTGGCAAGCTTTAGTGTACACGTTTGTAAATATGTTATGAGGTTCTAACCTTTTTTCAATATATTTTATGATGACAAAATAGAGTATGAGTGATATTTTCTAGGCTGTTTAATAATCATATAAGACATATTCTGAAGATTAATTTTATAAGGTATTTTTTACTAAATATATATAAGTGAAATGGTTGAATGTCATATTCTGAGTTTTGGAACCATAATTTTTTTTCTTGCATAATCAAAAGAATAATGTTCACATCTGTATACTGACAAGATTAGCTGTAGTTAAAAGATTAAATACTTATTAATTGCATAGTGATTTCACTTTTTATTGAATCCATTCATAACTCCTTTTTAAATCTTTGGGTACATAATGATAATAGATAAAAAGATATATATATTAATAATGTAAAAGTATTTTACATTCACCGTAAAATGGGGAGACAAGATAGACATTGGAACTAGGAAGTAAGCATTCAACAATCGCACATGGATTATCTGTGATTCTAAAGTGCATTGAATTGAATGGATGGAAATAAATAATTAATATCTGGTGCGTCTAGGTGTTAGTTCCCAAAATTGAGGTGGAATCTGGTCAGGTCAATATCTATTCATTTTATTTAAGAGAAAAACTTACAATGATACACATACAAGTTACAACACATCATATTTGAATATAAGTATATTTATATTTTTTGATATTATTATTTATGATTAATTTTTTAATATATTGATAAGATTTTAGGAAAGTTAGCATTTTATGGTAAAATGTTTTGTAACGTACAATTCTTAAAAAGGAATATTGATTAAGGAATCAAATGTAAACAAAACATGTATTAAAAAATTACTATATTCAATTATAATACAATAGCGAGTTATCAGTGCATTTGTATGAGATAGTATTTCTTTAGTGTATGGTTAAGAACATACATATTATATGTGGATTGTCTCTCTCAGTATAAGAAAGAACTTAAAAAAAAATATTTTGAAATTTGTATATCCTTCGAAATTCAATGTATCTCGTTGTTCAATTTGACAAATTTTAAATATATACAATATCATAATATCATAATGTGGAATAACTTAATTTTATGATCTCGAAAACCAAAAATTATAAACGAGTTTAAAAATTGATGAGTTAATATGTTGAATGTTTGGCTTTCATTAGCATTACACATATCATTAGAATCAGAATTGTTGTGTTTTTTACATCAATAACTTAATAACTGATTGAATTGAATTATAAATATTTTTACTTGGAATTAAACTCAAAACATACTCATGTATTTCATTAATAATTGATTCAAATATCGTTCATAAAAACTTTTCATTTTTTAGTGATCTTGTAGATTTGGATAAGTACTTTGAACTATAACATCTATTGAATTATCAAAATTAACAAATGTATATGTCATTAGATAGGGAATGACGTAATTATGAGAATTGTACAGAAAAAATAAATAATTTAACTCTAACTAATACAGACCAATGTTATTATATTTTTTGTTGAAGCGATTATGTACAATTATTAATAGTTTATTATAATATTTTAAAATTGAAACATTGTCTTGATTATATGTTTTCATGCGTATATTTTTACACAATAATATTTTAATGATCTGCAGTGAATGAAAGATAACACATAAAACGGTTAAATGATATTAAGTGAGACATTTTAAAATCTATTTAAATATGTAATTATTACATGTTCATTTACTATATTTTAAATATATTTTCAAAGTTTCATAACAACTTTAATACAGAATTTTAAATTAGACACTAAATCATCCTAATTAATGTCAATAATTCCTTAATTATAGGAAAAGACGCATTTGGGAACTATCAAGTTTTCTTTTTAATTAGTATTAAAAATGAATATTTTTTATGAAATAAATTAAATATCATCAAATTTCCTCATTAATTGTAATATCATAGTTCATTCTATTAATAATACGATCAGATTCTTGATATTAACACACTTTAATGATATTAAATGAGACCATTTTAAGATCTATTTAAATAATTAGTATTAAACATTGTTATTTTTATGAAATAAATTCACTATGTATCATTTTTTAGCCAAACATAATAACAACAAAGTTCCTTATTAATTGTAATATAATAGCTTATTCTTTCTATTAGTAATAAGATTAGATTTCTGCTACTTAAATCTTAAAAAATGATTAAATAATATTAATTGAGAATATTTTAAGATCTATTTAAATGCATAATTACTACATATTTCATTTACTATTTTTAAAATATTTTTTCAAAGCTTCATAATAACTTTAAAATATAATTTTTAAATAGAAACAAAATCATCATTTTTTATCGGCAATGATTAGGATGTTAGTATTTTTTATGGGCGATACTCGAATCCTCAATTTCCTTTGCTCAAACCTTAATCATCAAACTACCTTATAACTCATTTTTTATTTTTTTAAATTTGCTATGGGTGAGGCTTGAACCCAAAACATCCTTCATTACATTTCTTAAAAAATTTCACATTAATCATCATATCACTTTACGACTCACAATCATCGTTATATATTTGTTAATATTCATTAATTATGTTATATATTCCATAATTGTTACGAAGATTCCTTATATATGTCATAATTGTTCTGATAATTTATTTATTGTTATAGTTTTTAATCTTCTTAATTTACTATCATTAATATTTTGTTTATGTCATATTTTATATTATTACTATTATATTATAGCCATGGTAAAATATAATTATAAATTTCTTAATTACATTATATATTTCATAATTGTTACAAATATTCCTTATATATTCCATAATTTAGTTGTTCTTTCTGATAGGTCTTGGTTTATCTTGTTAATTGATTCTTTCAATTTTGTAACTGATCCACAAAATTATATTATATTTTTGTAACTGATACAAAAAATTCCAACTATTCTATTTCTTCACGAGGTTCGAATCATATGTTATAATTCTGAGAATTGCTTAAAATTTGGAAATCGTAAATAATTTAAACAAAATATATTTTATATTGTTACTATTATAATATTGCAATTGTAAAACATAATTATAAATTCTTTATATACTCTTTAATTACATTATATATTCAATAACTGTTACGAAAATTCCTTATATTCCTTAACTTAGTTATTCTTTTTGATAGGTCATGACTATTATATTTCTTCATGAGTTTTAAATCATATGTTATAATTATACTGATTTATATCGATAATGAGCATTGCTAAAATTTTGGAAATTATAAATAATTTAAACAACATATAAATCAGATCAATTGGTTATTACAATCAAAATTCATTAGTTATATTTCTGCAAATTTATCTCCATAATGAAAAATGTCTAAAATTTGGAAACCATAAATAATTTAAATAAAATATAAATTAAATAAAGACATTATTCTTCTTCTTCTATGAGAATGCCAAAAAATTCAGAAGCAAAGAACAAAGATATTATATTATGTTGTTGACAACCCAAATAATAATTTTTTTAAGTAAACAATAAAACAAGGTAATGATGTTTAAATAAAATTTCCAAAAGCACAAATATTGAGCCAAAATGAACGTGTTAAACAACATTTATATTAAAAATCATCGCATAGAGAAAATAATATACAAAATCCACAAGTGAGTGAATAATTAACCACGAAACAAAAAAAAGTATCAATAATTAACTATGATTCTTACCTCGTTTTAGAGCCTAGATGTTTCTGAAACATGCAAAACAAAACAAAAATTAAAATGGTGATTCTTTGAATAAAAAATATATAAGTAAAATAAAAGATGCATAGAAGAAAATTAACGTGCAAAAATACTTTAAGGGAGAACCAAACTACAAAGAAAGAGAAAAAAATTATAAAAGTAAGATAAGATGAGGAGGTAAATATATCAATAACAAAAATAAATATAATATTGTAAGTGAATGCATATATAAATGGAGATTGAGTACATATCATAGGGTTTGAAGGTTTAGTCTTCTTTGAGGAATACATCATTGTTTATCAAACGCTAAGGAAAAGAAATGTTGGAAGAACAATCTACAAAATAATGAAATAAGTGAGAACATATCTACAAAATAAGGAAATCAATAAAAAAATAACCAAAAATATCAATGAAAAAATAAGAACAGATCTACAAAATAAAAACATATCTACAAAATAAACGAAAAGATCAATGAAAAATGTACTTTAAACATCATATTTATAAAATAAGAATAGATCTACAACACAACTAAAAAATGCACTTTAACGATGATGATTGGAAGATAAAGAAAAGGACAATAATGAAATGAAAGAATGAAACCAAAGAAAAAGAAGATTATTGACAGAGAAAGATTGTTTGGGAGAGAAAGATTGTTGGAAGAGAAAGAGAAAGTCTTGAACTTCAATAACAATTCAAATGCAATTTAAGGTGTAGTCATAAAAATTGTAATAATTATTTATTTAATTATTACTATAATCAAGAAAGAGCAAATATAATGTGGCAAATGATAAGGTGATAGGAGTTTTTTATTATTATATATAGGTAATAGATAACCAACAAAATTTACGATACATACAAAATTACTCATAAAGTTAAATTTTCATAGAAAACTTTCTATTTGTTGCTTCTTTCCTATAACTCTTACTAACATGATTCAAAAAGAAATTAATACTAAATTATTTACATTGCTTTATGTTGGCCCCCCAATTAAGAAGGTTTATCAGAGAAAAAGAGACAAGTTTATTGCACATGCTCCTAACCAACAAGACATGTGGCAAGCAGTGATTGGAGAAGTAAATCCTGGGTTAATATGAGGCACGAGGAGTGAAGGCAAGGACAAGCAATCATTTGGTGGAAAGGGAAGAATGACATCTCTGTCACGGGAAGGGAATTACTCTCCAAACACCCATTATATTTTCTTCTTGCACTTACTGTATTATTTCTAGAATACCTTCTTTTGCTGTAAATGGATACTGAGAATATTTCTAGTGGATTAATATAAATCGCTGCACTTTCTTTGTTCTATGAGCACTTATTTTTTCTACATACTGCTGGTACCTATCAAGTTGGTATCAGAGCTCCCGATCTTGGGAGCATCTGGATGGTATCTACGAGGATGGAAGGAAGATTAGACAATGTGAAAAGGAAATTGGAAGGGATGCAATCTTCATTACAAGAAGCTCTTAGGATGCAGATGGAGACGTTGATGAAGACGATTAGTAACCGTTTGGAAGAGGCAGTTGGCGAAATTAGAGAATTAGGAAGGGAAGGAGTAGGAGAAAAACAACAGCCGAGAAAATAGGTACCGGAGAGGAGATTTGCGGGGGAACGACGAAATTAGGCGGGATGAAAGAGTGAAAAGGGTGGAGGTACCTTACTTCACATGTGAGGATCCTTACGGATGGGTCTACAGAGTAGAGCGGTACTTTGAGGTTAATCGTATTCCCGAGGATGGAAAGGTGGACACAGCGGTGGTGTGTCTTGAGGGGAAGGCACTTAATTAGTACCAATGGTGGGAATCTCGCATGGTGGTGACGGTAAGGTGGTCAATGTTCCGACAAGCCTTAATGAGTCATTTTCAGACCGCTACGTCAAAAAATCCATATGAAACCTTGATGGGGTTACGACAGAGAGGAACTGTCATGGAATTTAGGGAGAAATTTGAGATTCGTTTAGCTCCGCTTCGATTTGCAGATGAAGAATTCATGAAAGGTGTGTTTATGAATGGGTTGAAGGAAGAAATAAAAGCTTAGGTGAGATTGATGAGTTCTGGTAACCTTCATGAGGTAATGGAGATGGCTCAGAAGGTAGAAGAGAGGAACAGAGTGTTGGGTCGGGCTTCTGGGTATTTAAGTAGAGGTGGTGGAGTCGGGTTTGCCTGCACCGCTCTATTTGGGTGCTGGACCGGGGCTCCAGTGTAACGCCCCAAAAAATACTTCTCAAAAACATTGCGGAAAAATGGGTAATTTTTTTTTTTGGATATGGGAATAAAGAGATTGTATAAAATTGTTTCCTTTTTAAAACCTTCCTTTTCCGGGACATCACTTTAAGTAACTCAAATGCGGAAAATCAACTTATCGTTATCGAATGATAACTTAACCTGATTCACAATTTCCTGAATAACACAATGCATATAAACGGTTAAGTCATCTTTAGTTCATACAAACTAAGTCAACAAAGGCGGAAACTACATCGCCACTAACATATACAAAATCCAAAAAGAAACACAGCCCCATCAAAACAAAAAGGGGACATCGACTGGCCCACAAGCTGACTAGCGTGGACTTACTCAGAATATTACACTCAGATATGAAAATCAGTTTATATATATATATATATATAACATATTACATTATAACTCATCAGTTGTCCTCATAAACAATTGTCTAATTTACATGAGTAATATAACCAGACTCATAAATTGTTCTCATAAACAATTATCAAATCAACCTATGTAATTTAAACAACACTTATTTCCATCAATATCATAATTCACCATTTATCAATATAAACAATAATATATCCACATACATTTCATAAACAAATATCATAACTTACCATTTATTTCAACATTACCAATATATCAAATAACATAATCAACATTATACTCATAATCAAATCACATACATAAACATAGGAATACACCGTACTTGTAATTCACATGTGGGAATGTACTTCCACAATGATAATGTATGCATGATATGTCATGATCATCCACCTTACACCAATATCCATCCAACATCCTAATCGGAAATAATCGAGAGTACAGGTCCCGTACCAAGCCGTTTTGTACCACCCGAA
>NC_032016.1:20569617-20572698 GCF_001865875.1 Lupinus angustifolius
ATATATACAAAACAAGAACAATACAGCAGAGAGAGTAAGACATCTAGTGAACATAAATTCATTGACGGCGTGGACTTACTCAGAATATTACACTCAGATATGAAAAACAGTTCATATATATATAACCCATCAGTTGTGCTCATAAACAATTGCCTAATTTACATGAGTAATATAACCAGACTCATAAATTTGTTCTCATAAACAATTATCAAATCAACCTATGTAATTTAAACAACACTTATTTCCATCAATATCATAATTCACCATTTATCAATATAAACAATAATATATCCACATACATTTCATAAACAAATATCATAACTTACCATTTATTTCAACATTACCAATATATCAAATAATATAATCAACATTATACTCATAATCAGATCACATACATAAACATAGGAATACACCATACTTGTAACTCACATGTGGGAATTTACTTCCACAATGATAATGTATGCATGATATGTCATGATCATCCACCTTACACCAATATCCATCCAACATCCTAATCGGAAATAATCGAGAGTACAGGTCCCGTACCAAGCCGTTTTGTACCACCCGAAATAACATATCCTCGCAAGGAATTAAAAATAGATCGATCGGTTCCCTCAGGAACAGTCCTACCCGGACCTAGGTCGTATAAACGCTTTCTGGGCATCCCTCTCATCGATCTCGAATGCAATCCAGGGGTTGTCAGAGATTGCCTAGTTTGGCCTGTGAGAACTGTCCGATCCAACAGGGTACCTCCCCAGGAATACAAGGGACTCGTCTCACCCAGACTCTCCCTCAAGACAATGTTGGCGAATCACCGTCCAATCAGTGCCGTCCCTGCTTACATCACGGTGCTCTAAGACGTCCCGTCATTTCCTCTCCACTACTTCATGGTCACAATGCAATGCAATGCATTCTTAATCAGAATCAAATGCAAATGTATTAATCAAACACATGATCGACCCATCCTTAAGCCATCTCCCGACAAGGAATGCTTCTCGTGGGACCCGATAGTACGTCAACCGTACATGCTCCAGGTAACATCTCAATCACAACAACCCATCACCGAATACTCCTGGACGGTCACATGACCAATCCTCTTACGGTTGGTCGATCGTTGTTCAGTGATATCATGTATCCTTACTAGGGTACCCCCTAATTCACGACCTCAAGTCGGATACTTGCCCAACAAGGCATAAACACAAACAATACTTTCACAACATCATCTTTATACCATTTAAGACATGATCTCATTCCACAACATTTATATCACAACACACCCTACTCGGGTTCGTCGCATTGGTCACAACCTTATCTCATTTCAATCTTTCCACACTGTCCCTCGCCCAAGTGGGGACTAGTCGCTCAAGCGATAATTCGCCTTTAAATCTCAAATAGACTAAGGCTTTCCTCGCCTAGGCGAAAGTATTATCGCCCAAGCGAGACCTCTCTCGCCCTAGCGAGAGGGTTCCAAAAACTCATTAAAATTCTAGATTTTTTTTTTCGCCCAATCGAGTTTGTGCTAGCCTGGCGACGCCTCGTTCGCCTAGGCGAAAATCCTGAAAATTTTTTATTTTTTATTTTTTTTCGGCGAGTCAAGTTTTTGCTCGCCCCGGCGACACCTCGTTCGCCCAGGCGAAAATCCTGAATTTTGTTTTTTTTTCGGCGAGTCGAGTTTTTTGCTCGCCCGGGCGGACTTTCGGTCTCGCCCCGACGACGCCCTGGTCGCCCGAGCTCGCCCTGATGACTCCTGGTTCGCCCAGACTACTGGAATTTGGACAGAATGCTAATTTTTGTTATTTTCAACAATCAAGACACATTCAAACATGGTTTTTCAACCACCTGCACTCAGAAAATTTCACAACAACATTCATATACAATATTCAACACATTTCATCAACAATCACATATATTCAAAAGCATTCAAACATAAAAATCTTGGGTTTCTTAAACCCAAGTTAACTCCAAAACCTTTGAGATGGTTTAGGAGATCCGGGTGTCATATTCGGACACCACTATGTCACGATGTGTTCTCTCTCACCTTAATGAAGCGTGCCTTTACTTGTCAACTACGGTTAGTTTGGTTGGGTTGCAAGGTTCAAATGCCGGAAATCTTCGTAACTACCATAATAAAACTCGTTAGTTTCCGATATTTCTAAAATCGTTACCAAAATACTTAAAACTCCATATTCCGATTTAAAACATTCTTTGATAATCTTACCACTTTAAAGTAAGTTATACAAAGTATCATTTAAGAGTTTCATGAGACCTTCATGTACTCATAAACCTCAACATCATTTTTAACAAAGATTTCTATTTTTCCAACTTGATTCAAGCCATGGTTTAAGGCTAAAAACAAATAGAAATACATACATTCTCATTTTTACAAAACATTTCCTAAAGGTTCCTTTGATTTTATCATCATCCCCTTTGGCTAAAACAACAAAAGTATGTAATACAACATTATAACAACTCTATGAACACAAGTTGTTCATGTTTTCAACAAGATATTTTCATGAGTTCAAGAACCACATCATTTTCGGTTTTGAAGAGAAAATGAGTTATAAAGCGTTTTAGAAAATTTCAACGGTTGAATATGTTCTTGACATACTCATGAACGACATACTTAAATCTCATCAACATCCATTGGTTGAATGTTGAGAGATCAAGGATTGAAGATGGAAGAAGACATGAGAAAAATGAGAGAAAAATGGAGAGATTTACCTTCTCTTTGAAAATGCAAAAGTGAGTGAGTGAAGTGTGGAGTGTGAGGGTTTAAGGAGAGAGGGAAATCAGATTTTCCCTAGGCAATAATGACAAATCTCATAGGGTGGCTAATGATGAGCTCATGAGATATGGTGAAAGTGATGGGAGATTTGCTTTATGGAAGTCAAATCTCTCATCCCAATGCGTAATGATCACCTTGCGGACACGTGTGATAACCATTCCTGAGTATTATCGGCCAATACTCGATCGGGTATTTTAAATCGCCTGATCCTAATATCCGATTAGAATTTCGGATTCCGGCATTCCGAGTGAAAAATATTTAGAAAATAGGTATAAGTGTAATCCGAGTCTATTTTG
>NC_032016.1:20572798-20579376 GCF_001865875.1 Lupinus angustifolius
ATCCAATGGCGCGATCGGAATTCGATTCCGAGTTACGAAACTCAAAAAAACGCTTTTTGAGCCGTACCGGGCGGATTCGGCCCCGACAGTGGTCCAGAACCGACTGTCTCCAAAAATTACCAAAATTTACCACAAAATCGGAAATAAAATTTCAAGAATAAAACTCAACTAGAGTTTCGTCTAATTCTTGACCGAAAATTCCCAGAAATTCATTTTCGAATATACAATTAATGAAAATATTAGTAAAATCTTATAATTCAAACTCGTAAAATTCGCGGTGTTACATCCAGAACACTCACAAACAGGTTTGGACACTAATACTAGTGTTGGGCCTAAACAGAACAACCAAGCCCATTCTAATAGATCTGAATATGTAATGCTTATGAGAGGAAATGGGGTTCACGAAGGAGATAATCTTTCTGTGAACAAGAGAGGAACGAGGTTTAAGAAATTAACCAAAGAAGAAGAAAATGAGAAGAGAAGCCAAATCTTTGTTTCCGGTGTGATGAGAGGTACCTTCCGGGCCATGTATGTCGCAACAACAGCTCAATGTCATTTTGTTGGGTCAAGAAGAAGAGAAACCGGAAGGAGGTGAGGAACCAAAAGAAACAACACCATAGGAGGTCAACTTGCAATTGAATGTGAGTAGTATTGTAGGAATGACATCAAAGAACTCCCTCAAATTACGGGGCACTGTGAAGGACTGAAAAGTCATAGTCATGGTGGATTCCGGAGCTTCCCACAACTTCTTAGCACCCGGGATAGTGGAGGAACTGATGATCCCTACCGAAAACATGCAAGGGTACTTCGTGGAGGTGGGAAATGGGCAACGTCTCGGAAGTCAAGGGGTTTGTAGGGGTGTGGAATTACAACTTCCTACCTTGAAGGTTGTTCAAGAGTTTTATCTATTTGAATTGGTTGGTGTTGATGTCATTTTAGGCTTCGAATGGTTGAAAAGTTTGGGCAAATTTAGTGCTGACTTGGGGCCGTATTTGCTGGAAATTCAAGAGAATGGGAAAACAATTAAAGTGAAGGGTGACCCAACTCTGTCCAGAATCGTGGCATCCATGAAAGCAGTGATGAAGGAGATGCATAATGAAGCGGAAGCCTGTTATGTTGAGTTCGGCATGATGAGTGTTGTATGTTCTCCGACACTCAACATTTCCAATAGCATCCAGCCGATTATTGAAGAATTTGGGGATATTTTTCAGGAGCATAAGGGGCTGCCACCAACTAGAACATATGACCACGCTATTGTTTTGAAAGAAGGATAAAAAATTCCACATATTCGACCATATCGGCATCCACATAGTTACAAGGAAGAGATTGAGAAATTTGTGAAAGAAATGTTGGCAGCCGGGATGATTAGACCAAGTGTGAGTCCTTTTTCGATTCCATTGATCCTAGTGAAGAAAAAAGATGGAGGTTGGAGGTTCTGTGTTGATTATAGGGCCCTCAACAAGGTCACCGTAGCCAACAAATTTCCAATTCTGGTAATCGAAGAGTTGTTAGACGAGTTGGGAGGAGCCACACTTTTCTCCAAGCTGGATTTGAAGACTGGATACTATCAGATTCGAATGAAGGAGGATGACATACCAAAAACAACATTTCACACTCATGAAGGGCACTATGAGTATGTGGTAATGCCATTTGGGCTTACTAATGCTTTGTCTACCTTTCAAGCATTGATGAATGATGTGTTTAAGCCGTACTTGCGGAAGTTTGTTTCAGTATTTTATGACGATATCCTCGTTTACAGCTAAGATATGGGGTCACATTGTGAGCATTTACGGGTGGTTTTCCATATTCTCAAGGATCATGTGCTTTGTGTTAATTTCAAGAAGTGTTGTTTTTGGGTCGAACAGTTGGACTATTTGGGGCATCTTATCTCTGGGAACGAGATCCAAGCTAATCCAGACAAAATTTCAGCAATGTCACAATGGCCTTCTCCCAAGGACATTCACGGAGTAAGGGGATTCTTGGGTCTTACGGGTTACTACAGGCGATTCGTAAAGAATTATGGAGTGATTGCTCGGCCTTTGACTCAACTTCTAAGGAAGAACAAGTTTCAATGGTCCCAAGAAGCCCAGATGGCGTTCGAGGAGTTGAAAATGAATATGGTAAGCTTGCCTACTCTAACTTTACCTAATTTCAATATCCCCTTTGAGATTGAATCAGACGCTTCTGGGTTCGGAATCGGAGCTGTCCTTATGCAGCAAGGACAACCTCTAGCTTTTTGTTAGCCAAGCCCTGTCGGAAAGAGCAAGATTAAAATCGGTCTACGAACGTGAATTGATGGCAATTGTGTTTGTAGTTCAAAAATGGCGACAATACTTGTTAGGTCACCATTTCATTATTCGCACCGACCAAAAATTTTTGAAGTTCTTATTGGATCAAAGAGTATTGGCAGGGGATCAACTAAAATGGGTAACCAAGCTGTTGGGTTACGACTTTGAAATTCAATATAAGTCGGGATCAGAAAATAGGGTGGCTGATGCCTTATCATGAGTAATGGAATGCAAGTCAATTTCAATGGTTACCAATATGGACTTGATGGAGTTGGCCGACGAAATTCTGCAAGATCCACAGTTGAAGCAGATTATGCACGAGGTTGTCTTGGACCCAAAATCGCATCTGATGTATTCGGTGGCAAAAGGTTGTTTATGGTACAAGGGGCGCTTGATGTTGCCCAGCAAATCACTTCGCATTCCCCTCTTGCTGGCAGAATTTCATGCATCACCGTGGGGTGGACATTCCGGGGTGACATGGACGTATAAGCGGTTAGCTATGGTCTTTCATTGGACGGGTATACGCCGGGACATAGAGCGGTTTGTGGCAGAATGTAACATATGTCAACGCAACAAATACCAAGTGTTACAGCCAGCAAGACTCATCCAACCTCTTCCAATTCCTAACCATGTTTGGGAGGATGTGTCGATGGATTTCATTGGTGGGTTGCCAAAGGCTAGTGGGGCAGATACAATTTTGGTGATCGTGGATCGTCTCAGTAAGTATGCTCATTTCATTCCATTACATCACCCGTATACCTCTAAGGAAGTGGCTCAAGCATTTGTCAAAGAGATTATTATATTGCATGGTTTTCCCATCTCGATTGTGTCTGATCGTGATCGTGTCTTCATGAGTATGTTCTAGAAAGAGTTATTTCGTTTGGCTGGTACTTAACTGCATTTCAGTTCGGCATATCACCCACAAACCGATGGTCAGACGGAAGTCATTAATAGAACACTGGAAACTTATTTACGTTGTTTTGTGAATGCGCATCCTAAACAATGGGTGAAATGGTTGGCTTGAACTGAGTTGTGGTTTAATTGCTCTTATAATGTTTCCACTCGGATGTCTCCTTTTAAGGGCTTTGTGTGGTAGAGATCCACCTTCTATTATTCCTTTTCGCAGTGAGAGCACTGTTGTGGCTGCTGTGGACAGCCTACTCCAGGAACGTGATAAAATCTTGGAGGAACTCAAGGCGAATTTAGCTAAGGCTCAACACCATATGCGTATCCAAGTCGATAGGAAAAGAAGAGAAGTAGAGTTTCAAGTGGGGGATTTGGTGTTTCTAAAGGCTCAACCTTATAAACTTCGTTCCTTAATTCCAAAGATCAATGAGAAGTTAAGTCCTCGCTTTTATGGTCCTTTTGCAGTTTTGGAAAAAATAGGAATGGTAGCCTATAAATTGCAATTGTCGGATTACTCAAAAGTGCATCATGTTTTCCATGTTTCGCAACTAAAAACAGCCCCCCTACTAGCGTCCCCTGCCAACAGCTTCCAGCAGGACTAACAAAGGATTGGGAATTAATGGTTGTGCCGAAGCAAGTATTGGCAAGTCGTAAGTTGTTGAACGGTAAAACTGAAGTTCTCATTAAGTGGGCAACCCTTCCTGTCCATGACAATACATGGGAAGATTTTGAGTTATTGCAGTCCACTTTTCCTGATTTCCACCTTGCGGACAAGGTATTGCTCGTTGGGGAGGATATTGTTGGGGCCCCAATTAAGAAGGTTTATCAGAGAAAAAGAGACAAGTTTGTTACACATGCTCCTAACCAACAAGACACATGGCAGGCAGTGATTGGATAAGCAAATCCTGGGTGAATATGAGGCACGAGGAGTGAAGGCAAGGACATGCAATCATTTGGTGGAAAGGGAAGAGTGACATCTCTGTCACTGGGAGGGAATTACTCTCCAAACACCCATTATATTTTCTTCTTGCACTTACTGCATTATTTCTAGAATACCTTCTTTTACTGTAAATGGATATTGGGAATATTTCTAGTGGATTAATATAAATTACTGCACTTTCTTTGTTCTATGAGCACTTATTTTTTCTGCATACTGCTGGTACCTGTCACTTTACAATATAAAAGATTAAGTTTTTTTCTTTTCAAATACTCATCAACTAATCATTGTATTGAACCTAATTCCACTAGATCTAATTTTTTAATAGAGTTTGTACACATTTATCACATTCAATTACATGTTGGAAGGTGAATCATGTCACATACTACAATGCAATTGAATAGATTCAATTTAACAACATCCTTAAAAAAGATAGCAGAACTTTCTAATTAGTATATCTAATCTTACTCAAATCTCATTTAATTTGCTTATAAAAATTGGATTGGGATATTTTAAAATGAAATTCTCTCTATTCTTAATAAAAATGAAATTCTCTCTATTCTTAATAAATATGGTACAATGTATTAGTCTATGCTTAATAACCGTAGTTTATGGAAGATCAGAAGAGTTGATAAAGTACCATATTCTTCATATAGCTTAACTTAACCTGTTGAGTTCCTCCACTGAATGGCTTTGATCTGTTCATACTTTCTAAAGTCTTCAGAATTAATCACTGACACTAAACAACTTCACAAAGAATGCAAGCACTGCTTCTTTTGATTTCCCCCACTTATAATTTACCATATATTTTTCCAGAATTTACAAGCATTTTCTCAATAACATATGTATATCTGCATTAATCAACATTCACAAGGCATCAAATCCCATTGCATAATAATACCATTACTATTAACCTGTTGGAGATTTTGTCCTTCATGTTTTCTTTCTTTGTTAATACTCCTTCACCTCACTATTAGTTTGACAGGGAGTATTGACATTGAAACAACAAGGAATGATGACAACCTCATATTTGTTGAATTGTGTTCGTGATTTCCATGCATTATTTTATTTGTTCTCCCATCTTCGATTCTGATCAATATCACCTCAAACACTGGGTCAATTTACCAACAAATCATAACTCCAAATGAAAAATAGTTCAATATTCAAATTTGATTTGTAATACGTTGCCAAATGAAGAATTAGTTATGCCAAATGGACACATGGTAGTGGATCCTTGTGGAGAGGTCACACGGAAAAGCAGATACATCAGAAAGGAGAGTGTGAATTTGAAGGATTCCGTAGTGAATGGAGTTGTTAAGCAATGATTGAGTTATTCTCTACTGAAGTTCTATCATCTCTGCCATTATACTATTCTATCTTCTTTCATACTTTTATTTCTTCATTTTCATTGTAATGAACACTGATGTTAAATTCTAATATTACTCTTCTTCCTCTTGCACTTCAAACTCTTCATTGTTTCCTTCTTTTCATCTTTCTTAAATTTTAAGTTGTTTCATTGTGGCAAGGGTGATGATAGTTGTTAACGATATCATTAGCAATGACAATATATTGATGATATAGACAATTTATTTATACATATGGTGGTAGAGATGATGATGATAACAATATTGATAAGTGGTGATAATGTCTACATTGGCAGATAGAAGTAGTAACAATGGTGACAAGATGGAGATAGAAGTTGTCACGGTGATAAAAATTAGGATGATAGTAGTGACGATAACAATAATAACTCTTAGAACGATATTGTAGTATGGCAAATCAATTACAATTATTGAGTTACAATTTTTAAAACAGTGGGTAATAATTGGGATGATTTAAGTTTGTTATTTGATAATTAAAAATTATGATTCCAATTTCCAACTCACTTAAAAACAATATTTAATTTTTATTATATTGAAGTGCTACAAGGTGGTACTACAGAGAACTCCACAAGTGTGATAATATATATATATATATATATTATATGAGAATAAATTCATTTACACTTAAGTTAAGTTACATTAGTTAGATTCAATCTCAATCATTTATTTTCTTAAATTCAACGGACTAATTGAGTGAAACTTAAAAATTATTTAAGATTTCTTTTTTTTCTTCTCTCATCTTTCACTCACTCATTTGGTCAGTTGAATTTAAAAAATGAACGGATGAGATTGAGTGTAAACGAATTACTCCTCGTATATTATATATATATATATGAAGTTATTAAAGTGAGAACAATTTTCATATAAAAATTGTAAGAACAATATATCTGGGTCTTGCAAACAATCATGAATGGTTATGATTAAAAGTTATTTATTGGTCACATGATAATCAGGTGTATGTATATTTTAATCTTAATTATTTAATCAAGACATATTGATTCATACTAAGTGTTCTTATTTTTTATAATAGCACATTATTCTCATGTGAGTAGTTATATATATATA
>NC_032016.1:20579476-20594783 GCF_001865875.1 Lupinus angustifolius
ATATATATATATATATATATATATGAGATGATCTACTTATTTTAATAGTAAGTTTTATAAATTTATTTCACATCCTAACTATCAATTTTATGGAAATCCAATTATTTATATTAATAAATAGATCTAAACCATTAAAAATTTTCTAGAAATGATGGCTAGTTTGATTTTTAAACTTACTCTTAAAATAAATAGATCATTATTATATATAAGAATTTATATTAATTTAACAGGAGGATATGTTAATTTCAAGAAAAATAATGAGTGTAATATTCATTGATTAGAAAGAAACCTGAAGTGAATCCCCAACAATGACAAAGAATGCATTGGGATCAGAGGTAACAGGAATCCAAAACCCATTGCGGTTGTAGATTTGAAGGCCACTCACATTATTGGACCGTAGAATGGTTAAGATTTGAGGGTCAGAATGTTCCCCAAAACCAATATTATTATGTTTGGATAATTGGTTCTTCTGTTTCAGCGGTGGGTAGTGATTTATCCTAAACACCGAGTCACTATTGAAGTCTGTGATCAACTTGCTCAATGAGAACTTGTCAGGAACACATAAACCCTCCGCCACAAGATCAAGAATCTCAGCTGCTACTTCTCTAGCTGCTTTTATATAATCATTAACTGCACAACTGCAATGGAGATTATGGCCAAAACTAGAGTAAGGACACTCGGTGCATGTTACCTTGTAGTGCTATTTGACAATTTATCTTTTGCACCAAAGTTTTTTATCAACATTTCCTTAACTCATTCCACCCGTTTTTTGATACAATAAAATTTATTCTGTTATATATATGCTTGATTTGGTTGTTGATACCATTATGAATTAATTAACATTTGGGATTAAGTTAGTTTATGGAATTAAATTAAACATATTTACCACGATTCTAATAATAGTGGCTTACACGATGACTATGTCATCCAGGTAATGCATTTCTTATGGCCAAATGATTACATTGTTATTGTCACTGGCACAGTACAAACATGCTAAGGAAAAGTAGGCAATATGCTTGTCAATCTTGTTGGTAGAAAACTAATAATTGCATGAACTATATAATGAGGTATTCGTGCATGCACTTTGAACTACTTTTTATTTTAGTCAGTCTATTAGGAATATAAGTGAATCTTCATATGCAAAAGTAGGAGGAGACCATGAGGGGGGATCCTCTTAGGAATTCTTAAAAAAAGAAATAAAAATTATACTCCTCATATAACAAAAAAATATATATTAAATTATCAGAATATTGACATAATAGTATAAGGTCTTATTGGATTTTCAAAATGACCAAAAATTTAAAGGTTTGATCTATGATTATAAGGATGGCCTTAAATGTTCATTAGTCATTTTTTGAACTCAGACTTAAACCCAAAGCTAATTCGACCCTAATGTCAAATTGGGACAGCAATTGAATATAAATCTAACCATAGACCCAATTAAATATAATGCATACTTATTTTAGATTAAGTTTTCTCAAATATTATTTATTATTATGGATATGTAATTTGACATATGAAATTATATATGTATATATTGTTAATCATGTATATATGATGAACAAATCAAAGAATCAATTATACTTTCGAACATAGAGATGTCATTACTCTGCACATAATTGAATAGAGACACATACAGACATGATTAATAAATAACTATGGGAAGAGTCTAGGTCGGGTCATCTTTGCCGCCTGCTCAATCCTAAATATTGACCAAGTCTAATTTTTTAACAAAAACTCAGACCTAGACTAATTGAGACCCCACCCTATTTAAGCCTGATTATGATCGGGTCAAGCTGGGTGAGCAAGTAGGGTCAGGTGTAGAGATGGCAAAACGGGTCGTTTGGCCCGTTTCGCCAACGCCCGCAAATGCCCGCAAAAATTTAAGCGAACACGGTCAAACCCGCATCGGGTTAACGAACAAAATTCAATAACCTGTCTGTTTTAAAACGGGCTTGCGGACGGCTCGGGGCATTTTGAATAATGTAAAATTCATAATAAATAAAATTAAATTAAATAAAGTTGTTGAAGATAAAAATTAACAAAATTTAATATTTATTACCTATATAAGAAAAAAAATGTTCCTTATGACACATGTCACTTCCTCAACCAAAACTTTCCTTCGAAAACATGTTCATGTTATTCCTATGTACTTTCCCATACTGCATTTTCCCTTTTTATATATTTTATATTTTAATAATTTAATGTTAATAATTGATTGATCCATTTGTTTTTAAATTATACATCATATTAAATATGATTTGAATCTCATTTCACATTCTATTTACTTCTCTATCCGGTTTTATTTCATATTCCTCATGTTCTATCCCCCTCTTCCATTTTAAAGTTAGGAATGTAGGATTTAATAAGTTAGAGATGCTGACTTTGTAAAGTTATTACACAATATTGATACATATATATATATATATATATATCTTTGATAAGATTAATATTTATATGATTGTAAACATATGTTAAAATCAATCAATCTCGCGCGAATACGCAGGTAATATGTGAGTTCTTAATCATCTGGCAAAAAAATATTGCTCTGTACATATATGCACGAGTAACTTACTAGTTTTATATGAAGTTTAACAAATCACATTAGAATACAATTTTTTAAGGATTAAAAATCACATTACATCATAATTTATTTGAAATCTTCTTACTTTTCCCTTAAATTATGCTTATGGGTCGCTCACGGGCCGCTCACATTGCCCAACGGAAATGCACGTGGACTTGAGCGGCAAAATAGGTCGGGGAAACAGGCAAATGTGCAAAATTTGTAAGCTCTACTCGCAAATAAATGCAGGCTATGCGGGCGCGCTTGCGGCCATTGCCCATTTTGTCATCTATAGTCAGGTTTTGCTCATCCTATATGAAAGTACTGTTTGTTGGGGAAGACACTTATATTCCCTAAAAAAAATTAATTTCTTACCATAGAGTGAGGAAATCCCCTTAATTATATAAAAATATTAAAAATAGGTGAGATGTGTATATAATGAAGATAAAAGTTAAATGAGAGATGAGATCAAGGGAGAATAGTTTATGCAATAATGTAAGAAGTTTTTATAATGTATACCTAGCATATATCATTCATGTATTATACTCTATTGTAGAAATAATTTGAAGGATAAGTCATTACTTTATACAGAAAAACTTGCATAGAGATACGTATATTATATTATATTTATAGATAAATGTGTTTTATGTGTTTTGATAGTATTTTTTATGACTAAATTTAAATGAGAATTAAATTCTTAATATGTTGGCAATGTTTTATTAGTTGTCTTCACATACATATGTCTCAATACAAGTTTTTATTTATATTATTACATAGTCCCCATGTGGTTTGGGCCTACCATTTACCGAAGGTAGGCCGACGTCATCAAAAAGTGTCCACTTGTTTGTGATACAGCCAATTTGCCATACAAGTTAGGAAGAATAATATTTTTAGCATTACAATTATTATTTGGGTTTTCAAACCATTCCCCTCAATAAATAAGTAGACTAAAAATCAATGTTAAAAGTTGTGTATTTAATTTTTAAGAGTCAACATTTGAAAATTTCCAATATTAACTCCACACTTTGGTTTTTTATTGGGGAAATGCAATTTGCCTTCTCAACATTTGGGGCATGTCCCATGTGCTAGTTACACTCTGATATTTAAAATAGTGTATATCAGCCCAACATTATTAAAGTGTGTGAATCATTTAAATTTTCTATTAAATGTTAATAAAAATAATGACATGCCGATTCATGTGAACGACACATGTTAGAATAGATAATCATATACCGTAAAAATGATTAATTCATTACGCAAAAAGATAATGAAATATCCTTGGCATTACTAAATAAATCACATAAGCCATTTTTTCTTCCAAAAATACCCCTCATAACATTCTTCACCCAAATTCTAATTCTATTCTTGTAACCATCTCAAAGGCCTCTAGGAAATCCCATACTGAACCAAGAAATAAAGATACCAACTATTTCATGACTTCAGAAATGATATTTTATTCTCTTCCCATTGAAATAAAGAAACAATGCTGTGGTTATCCTTACCATTGAAATAAGAGTATATGAACTTTGTTATCCCTTCAATTGAAATAAGGAAAATAGTGTTTTCGAAATGTCTTAAGGTAGCACCCAATGGGTTGACATAAACTGTAAGATTAACATAATATGCTATTCACACACTTTACTAGCGTTGGGGAAAGAGCATGGGGTAAATTGCACATGATAAAACTGTCAAGGGGGTAAATTGCACATGATAAAACTGTCAAGGGGGTAAATTGCACTTTCTCTTTATTCATTGCCAATCCATTAAAAAATTTAAAACTTTGTCAACACAAATAATTAGGAGGATTGTTATAAGGATGATTTATAATTTATAATTATTCAAGACTAAATACACATATGTTATCTTAAAAATATAAAATGATTTTGAACTTTCTTTGAGATAGGATAGAATTTTACCAGTTTTTATATAGTTTAATAATTCAAAACTAATTCATGAATGTATCGATCACGACTAACGTGATCAGATCAATAAGTGATCCACTTCACGATCAAATCATATGGATTTAGTGACCCGGACAACGATCATCTGTCCTCAATCGTGTCTTATTCTCTGTCCTAAGCCTATTACATATTGTCACATGAATAAAAGAAAAATTTTAACAACAAAAGATAACAAAAAGTCACATTTTGATCGGTTAGGAACATGAAATGGAACACCATTCGAACAGGTTTTTCCATTACACAGTGGCCCAAGTTTTTACAACATTAATATGGATGTTTTCTTGAGTCATACATGCTACTCATAACCTTTCAACTCTAATATTGCATTTTATTTTAGAAAATCACAAAATAATGAAATTTTTTTGTGAGCATCAAAATTTTGGACAATATAGTCAGTTATTAGGCTTTTTAGGTATTTTTGGAAAACTTCACAAGTAAGGAATAAAAATAAATGTGATGTAAAAAATTAGATATTTAATAACGGAACTCAATTATATAAATCTTGTATGCTAAATAGTTTCATCAAACTTGAAAGCTGATATATTAATTAATTAACATAGTAAAATTCATAGTGTAGGTGTAAAATAATAGGCGACCTAACTTATAATCATATTCTATCTTAATTGTTTAACTTATCAAATACGATAAGTTTATATATATGAATAGTTAATTTAACTCGTTTCATAATCTTATCAAACACACCCATTCTTATTGAAGGAAAGAATGAGAAGAAAAATACCTGAACTTGTTAGCATCATTGGCAATGGTTTTTGAACCCTCAAAGATGGAAAGAGGATTGGTATGAAGAAGGAGATACTCAAGGTTACCCATATCGCCATTGAGGCCAATATTTCTGCAGCCATAACCAAAAGGAGTGGCAGGTCCAACTTGACACTTCTCTGACGAGGGTTTGGCGAAAAACTCAGCACTTTCTTCTTCCATTCTTAAAATGACATTTTTTGGAACACTATGGTTCACCACCTTGAAGAAACCATATTCTTCACATGCTTTGACAACGTGTTTCGACAACTCTGACCTATGCATGGAAAGATCAATGGTTGGAATCCTCATGGCCTTTGTTTTGTTGGTTCTTATCGTTATAGAAGTTGGAGATGATGCAACCGTTGCTATATCTATATATGGGAGTATGAGTTAGCTCTGGTATGTGACCTCACTGGCCTAATAATAAAGAGGAACAAAGGATCAATTAAATATTAAAAAGGAGAAAAGAACACAAGAAACTTGTTAATAAGATTGAAACATTTCTCTCTACGACCTAATGGTGGTTGTTATTGTTGTTATTTCGTTAGGTTTAACCCATAATTTTTTTACTTATATGTAATTAATTAATTTAAGAAGACTTCATCTACTATTAAACATGTAAATAGTCACCAACAATATATTATTGGCCTAGTGATGTGATTTAGAGGGAAAAAAACATAGATCAGCCCAAACCAAATTATTTTAGATTATCCGGATGTCAATCTAATATTTGGTATAATTAAAGTACTTTGTTATCGTTGTAATCTACTTCTAATCATATCAGGGCAAGTCAAACTTTCTATCACTAGAAAAACAATTACAACCACGGTTAATTAGTACTGTGCGTTATAGGTTGTCTAAAACTAGTAACATAACGGCATAGGACAATAGAGCATAAAAGTGATGATAGCAAAAGATCAAATTAAGAGACAGAAGTGACACGATATAAAAAGAAAAAGAGAGACAGATTTGATATATGAATAATCACCATAGAAAATGACAATAGGAAGACTGAAACCATATGCTATGTATATTTCGAGAATCTTGTGTGAAATATGAGCAGTTTGTTGGATGATTGATATTTGAATTTTTAAAGGATTAAGTTGTGAGGCTACGAATATGAAGGACTAAAGTGATGTTTTGTTAAAGAAAAATCTGTTTGTACTTTGATAGCAGGTGAAAACCAAAAACGGAAAAGGATAAATGATGAATGGTGATTGGATGAGATGGGTACCACCCCACTATAATTTAGGACAAAGATGATTTGTTTCATAATTCTCTTCTCCATTTGTCCTATATTAATTAAACTTCACAAAATATTATAAAAATATTAATTTTTGTTTATACAATTTTTTTTAAATAAATGAAGATTTATAATTCTCGTGAAACATAAAGTGAGACATAAATTCAAACTTGTGATCATCATCTACAATTTAGTCCATATCCTTTGTGTTACTAGAGAGTACGACTAATGACCGGAGATATAGTATTAGTTTTGGAATCGAGATCGTCTGTGCCTTATTTTTCATGTCCTGGTGTTCCAGGCTAGTCAACATTTACAAACAAATGAAAAATAATCTTTCAATTTAATCTTATTTTATAAAAATAATTTATTAAATACACGTATCTAAATATAAGTGGTTGAGATAGGATTGGGGACACCAATTTGGGATAGGTGATCTCCATCCTTAGTTTTGACTCATCCAAATTGTTGGTAACTATAACAGTTATGTAATAACTTCCTGTCAAAATTCTATTTTGAAATGTAACTTTGCATAGTATAAAGATAAAATCTAACTCTCTTTAATGCGCATGGGTTAAAATATATATTTTCACATTTTGGGGTCAAATGTCATAGTCTAATCCACTTCTACAAAGGGCATATTTGTCTCATTATCTTGGGTATGAGATAGCAAGGAAAAGTGACATGTAGAGTGTAGTTTGACTACACTAGTATATGTTTCAAATATTTATGCAAGTAGCGTAGGTTTTATGGAACTCGTGGATGAGATCCATGATTTTAGGGAAGTCATGAACCAGGAATGCGACTTCCCAGACACATTCTTTCTCCTTCATGGAAGTGGTGTTTCACATCCACGACTTTCATTTTTTTTAGAAGTCATGTACCATAAACACGATTTCCATTGTATATTAGTAATAAAAATATTAGTTATGTACAATGGAAATCGTATATAGAGTACATGACTTCTAAAAAAAATTGAAAGTCGTGGATGAGAAACACGACTTTCATGGAGGAGAGAGAATGTGTCAGGGAAGTCGCATTCCTGATCCACGAGTTCCCTACAAAATACACTACTTCCGTAAATATTTTAAAACATATATCAAACGTGTGATAGTGTCGTTTGACTATACTATCCACGTAATTTTTCCGAGATAGCTGTTACCCGTCCCATAGTTTATTCAAGTGTGTATAAATCATGACATCATTTTGATGTAAAATAGTGTATTTTGTGGTAAGAACCTATCTACTTCTAACTTATATTTTTTAATAGTATTTTGTCAATTGCTTTATTTTCCTATTTATTTTTGTTACTCTTGCAAATGATTTATTATAGTGTTATTAATAGTGTACCAATTATTATATTAGTCAATGTATTACTATTGTTATAAATGATTCAATCATTGACTTACTAATTAAATACATATTGATTGAGTTATATATCTATATCTATATTATATATATTTTTATACTATATACTAGCGTGTTGACATACACTGTCGTGCCTGTCAATCCGCTAAATTCAAATATAATTTTTTGCGCTAAATTTACGGTTGAATTTATTCAATTGGTCTAATATTCACTTTTTTAAATACACTTTTAAAATAAGAAGATAATAAGGATAAAATAAAATAAAAATAATATTATATGGTTTTTTGGTAGAAATAAAAAGATATTGAGGGCAAAATAGGAAAACACAAATTACACCATAATGTGTGGTTATTTTGTGTTTTCCCTTTATTAATAGTATAGATAAAGCCAAAAAATATTATAACTACATATATGGTATAATTTCACTTACCTATTTTGCCCTTATAATTAATCATTATTACAATATTTTTTCATAATAGAGGAAGTTACATTAACTAAATATATAAAACTATCAATATATTTTTAATAATATCACAATTCATTTTTATATTTTTATCAAAAAATTATAATATCATGTACAAAAAAAAGTAATATAATTCTCTAAAAATAAAATATATCAAAATTAAATATTCAATACTAAAAAGTAAAAATGCGGGTTGGCAGACATGGAGTGACGGCCGACACGCTAGTATTATTAATAAAGGCAAAACAATAAAATCACCACCATGATATAATTTTTATATTTCAAACATATTTTTTTTGTATTATTAATAACTACTTTAAACTTCCAAACATTATTTTCATTGTATTCATTTTTTATATTAATATATATTAATCTTCTATATATTTTCTTATTTCTATATTCTCTCTTTCTCAACCCAAGTAAAATAAACAATAACATAAAAAAACATCTATAATGATTATTAGAAGCACCAAATGAGAAATTCGCACAAGTTTTATGTATATCATATTAACAATCACATGTTATATTCTAAATTTTCACGTTCTATTTGAGTTTATATATTGCATTCTATATCTGAAAAAATAAAAATATAGGTGACCGGCACCAAGTGCCGGTCGACACGCTAGTTATAATAAACATAATATGTTTATGAATATAAATATTATTATTTGTAATATAAAATTTAATTATTGAAATGATTCAGTGACTAAATATATTACAAACAACTATTGAGTTATCAATAACACGTTGATTTAGTGGTATATCCCGCTAGATTCACGGGATAATCAAAATGTCAATGATTTGATTCTTGAGAGTAACATTTGCTGTGAGGGGCAACCACAAAACTAAAAGTGATTAATATCTTACGATAAGGTGATGAGACATCATTAGTAATACCAAAAAATAACTTTTAAGTTTAATGTTTGAATTTATGTTACTTTGAAAAAATGAATGATGGATACGGAAACAAAAATTAAGTAAGTAATGTAAAAAGTTATTTATATTATTATTACATCATTAATCAATTATATTTAATTATTATTAACTCTTAAACATAAGTAATATAAATGAATAATAAATATATGTTGATTATGTATAAACATTCACTATATATGTAAATAATTAAAAAAATATAATTATATATATGATTGATTATATATTTATAAGAATAAGTAATATTATGGTGAAACTTTGATAATAAAAACTCATTAAAAGAATATTAGTTTATACAAAATTTGTATGCTTCTCAATATAAAGCTGATTACGTTATCACTCGCAAATAAATAACTAATATAATTAAAACAAAATAGGTGATACCAAATATTAATTAAAAATACAAATTAAATTCGTAATGTATCAATGTTAGGTTTTGTTACAGATAAAAAAATATCCGTAAAAGAGAAATTTGGTTGCAGATAAATCATTATCTTTTACTTTTCAATTTCAAAATTAATTGATCTTCTTCACTGAAGAGACAGATTTGACATACAGATTTGATATATGAATCGTCCGCATGGAAAATGATAGTGGAAAATTATAGATTATTGTGCTACTTGCAAAAGGAGAAGGTTGTGGATGAAGTATGAGTTATGTGTTGTCCCAAATTGTTAAAATAAATTTGTTATTTCCAATTATGTCTTGCACTAATATTATAGTAATTAAAAAATTAAATGTTATTTTTTTATTTTAACATTATTAGTACAATTTGATTTTAGACATAGTTTAAAATAATAAATTATTATTCTCTGAATTATCATATCAGTGGAACCGAAATCGGAACAGTAGAATCAGGTTTTCGGAATTTGTGCCCTCGTCTGATTCCAGCTACCACTTGAACTTTTTATTATTCCATTTCTATAGTATCATGCATGGGTTTTACCCTATTACATATCATTATCTAATTAAGAATATTATTTAAGAGAATAATAAAAAGAAAGTCAGTATTAATTAGGAGGTGGTGAATATAATAAGTTTTTAAGGTACAAAAAAAAACTATAGCTTTTTAAGTTATGTGGTGAATATAATAAGTTATTCTATGGACCAAGTAGCCAGAGAGAGAAAAACACTGTAACACCTAAATTATTATGTGCAACTTCATTTGCATGTTCTACATATCTTCAATAATTATTTGAACAAGATGTTTTATTACCACATATTTTGTTTGATTGAAAAAGCAACAATAGAAACTTTTGAATAAAGCTATGCGAGCATTTCAAATCAGGAATCATCTTTTGTTGTTTTGTTATCTAATCATTCCTGAAAAGAAAATAGAAAACAAAACTTTGTTTTTTTGTACTTTTGAGTGTGTAAGACTGTGGTCCATACATTTTTGAGAGAAAACAGAAAATCTCTTCCTTTATAAAAGGAATTCCAGCCGTGGGAGTTTATGAAAAACAATACTTTACTTTATTTTAATCTTTTCTTCTTCTTGTCCGTTAACAAAAAAAATATTTTATGTTATTCACTGTCCTAAAATTTTTTGTCCTCGAAGCTAATCAATTTCATAATTAACATAAAAAAATATTTTTGTATTTGTATAGTTTTTCAGCATGTGATAACTTTAATTGAATTAGGATACAATAAGATATAAAAAATGAGATAAATGATTTCCATTCATTCTTAATACCTTATTAAATTATTTTAAAATAAAACCTAAAGACTCAGTTAATAAATGTGTTAATAAAAAATTAGATCCCTCCTTCTTGCCCACCCCTCACCTTATGGTGTAACCGATTGTAAATTAAACCACAAAATTGATGAAATTGAATCAAATCAATTGTAATTAGTTTTTAAGAAATCTTTGTAATTGGTTTGATCTATGGTACCATAAGGTCCAAAAAAAAGTGAGAACTGAATCATGAAACTATTGAAGAATTAAAAAATAAGTGATACTGAATAGAGAACTGGTGAAGGATTAAAAATTAAGTGATACTTGATAGTTCAGTATGATTCCCCTCGTTTATAGACTAATATATAAAGAAAAAGTGACTAAACAAATTCTATAACACTTGAATAAAGATAAGTTTATAGAGGAGGAATGATAAGACAATGTCAAAAATATAGATATAAGATAAAATTTAGCAAGTTATATATATTAAAAAATAAATCGATGAACCAAATCATGGTAATCTACATGACGATGCTTATAATAATGTTCGACGAGGAAAAATGTAATTAACTAGATTTTTTCTCATTCTTAAAAATTCGAACTCACTATAATTAAGTTAGAACAATTCCTCTCAATTTGATTTATACGTTTTTTAGTAGTACCAATAGTACCCTCTCACTCTTTTGGTAATGAACTAATATCTTTTAGGATGTGTGAGTCATCCTCCTGATAAGTGTCGCTCTAAAAAATTAAACTCTTTACTTTTTACTCATATTAGGATCTATCGAGACCTTAAACTACTAACCAAATACTTTGTTGGTAATTTGATTTAGAGGTTTAATTGTATAAGCCGAATCACTTAAACTATAAATTAAACATGATAACTTATTTTTTAATGTTTTTTATCCTAATGTGATGTTAACAAAATCTAAATAACTTTTTTTGTTTATAAAAATTTTTTTTTCATAAAAGATATATTTCACGGAAATGTTTTCACAATACAATATGTAGGTAAGTTTGAGATATATTGATAGTGTAAGAGTTTTTACACTTACTATATCATTTATCATTCATTTTTAATCATTATTGACCTTTTAAAAATAAAAAATTGAAATTATTAAAAATATATTAGAGGTTATTTTTGGAATATGGTTATTAGTTAGGAAGTATGGAATTAACAAGTTAGGTTTGTATTAGTTACTTGTTTTATGAGTTTTCTTTTCATCTTTTCTCTCGTATAAATAAGTCATATTTGCTCTCTTCTTATTAATTTAATTTAATAAAATAATGAGAGATGTTACATTTCAATGGGAAACTTTGATTCTCCTTTCTTTCCACTTCTTCAAGCTTTTCTTTCTCTTTTCATTATTTTCTCATCTTTCTTGATTTATCAAGAAATCTTTTTCATGTCTCCTACCATTTTAATATAAATAAAAAATAAAAAATACAATCATTATATATTATTCTTTATACTATCAATTGATAGATGTTACAGTCTAACAATATCTGAGTTGATAGATTTAGTGAACATAAAATGTGACTATATGATTTTAAACCTGGACAACTGTGCCTACAGGGAAAAAAGGAAGATAGACACATAGGCATAGTTGTTGATAGATAGAGTGGTAGGTATTATTTAAAGGCCAAAGGTAAGCGTGTCAACCCCATATTAGTTCATTTGGAAGTGAACTACTTTATACCTGTTGAATAAAAAAAATTGGTAATTTTATACATCTTTAAAAGTAGTGGTGATATTATACGACTTTATTATAGAAGTCATGATGGTGAAATACAACTTCTAGTAAAGGTTAAATCAGGTAAAATGAAAATGACTTCATGGTTTAAGTCGTTATCAGAGGACAAGGTATGAAGTCATTATCATATAAATGGATCTAAAAAAAATAATATATTCTCCCTTAGCTCATTTGGCAAAAGACAACTTAAATATCAAGGACAATCTGTGTTTGACTCTTTCCTTCTTTATTTTTTTCATTTACGTTGTTAATATCTTTCACCAGACTATAAGCTAAAAAGACAGAAAATATGAAAAAGATGAATATGGAAGGAGTCAAATCCAAGTTCTACTTGATATTTAATTTATCTTTTACCAAATGAACTGCAACGTAATTTGATATTCATTGAAGTTGTCCTGACCGACTTCTATATGCAAGGGGTAACCAATTACAAATTTAATGACTTATATCAACACTCTTTCCATTCAACGGTTGTTCAAACAGTTCGCTTGGATACGAACTAACTTTACAAGTTAGTCACACCCTTATTTAAAAAGAGTAAAAGACATTAAAAAGAAATTACCATTTTAATTTATATATAATGTCAAGTTATGTGTTTATCTGTGCTTCTATGTCTCGAAAAGTTATATACATAATCTTGGCTGATTTTACTGTTTTCTTTGATTTTTGTGCATTATTTTTTAATACATTTGCTAACTTCTCTCTTAATTTATAACCAAAATTCTTTTAAAACCCTGGATTATTAGAGTATCAATATAACTAAACTTCCTAAAATGCTTTTACATTTTAATTAGATAAAAAGTTTATATTTGTTGTGCAATTACTCATATCTCTATATAACAACAATATAAGTTATGGGCTTGGGCTGATGTAAAGGGGTTGGAGTAGAAGGCTTTAATATATATTGATGTTATGTAAACCTATTGTAACAAGGAGAATAATAGTAAAACACTAATCCTTATTCTCTAATAATATATAGTGGTAGCCGATCAACGCTCCCGGGGACGTAGACACAATTGGTTGAACCTCGTTACCAAATCTCTTGTGTTATTCTCTTGTCTCTATACTCTTTACTATTTGATTGTTCGCTTGTTCCCAACAATTAGTATCAGATGACTCTTAACCCAGGTGCCAAATTCGAGGTGGGGAAGTTCGATGGAACTGGTAATTTCGGATTGTGGCAAAGGAGGGTTAAGAATGTGCTGGTTCAACAAGGTCTATCAAAGGCGCTGCGTGAGAATAAACCAGAGGGTATGGATCAACTGGATTGGGAAGAGTTGAAGGAGAAGGCTGCGGGAACCATACGACTCTGTCTATCAGATGAGGTGATGTATCATGTTATGGATCTGACATCACCAACAGAGGTGTGGGAGACATTAGAGAAGCGGTTCATGTCCAAGTCTCTAACAAATAAGCTGTATTTGAAACAGAGACTCTATGGCCTGAAGATGCAGGAAGGTGCTGATTTGCAACAACATCTCAACAGTTTTAATCAAGTGATCAATGACTTGCAGAAACTTGATGTGAAGGTTGATGATGAGGACAAAGCAATAATATTACTGTGTTCTTTGCCAAATTCCTATGAACACTTGCTGACAACATTGACATACGGGAAAAACTCAATCAAACTGGATGAGATCACATCTGCACTTCTGTCCCACACTCAACGAAGACAAAATGTAGGTGAAGGGTCTCAGGGTGATGGTCTGTATGTGAAAGGGAGCCAAGTGCGTGGGAGGAGACAAGGCAGAGGAGGTCCTGCCAAAGGGAAAAGACCAACTTCCAGGGGCAGAACACCAGTAGAGTGCTACAAGTGCAAACAGACTGGGCATTATAAAAAGGATTGTCCCAATGAATAGAGTCCTAGCAAGCCGCTGTCAAAAGATGGAGTATCTACATCTGCAAATGTTGCACAGAAAGATGACTCTGGTTACAATAGTGAAGTTGATCTACTATCTGTATCATCAAATTATAGTACATATGAGTGGATACTTGACACTGATTGTTTCCACCACATGACGATACTTGACACTGGTTGTTCCCACCACATGACGCCTAACAGGGAATGGTTCACCACATACAGGGCAGACAATTTTGGTTCCGTGTATATCGGAAATAATAAAGCATGTGAAATTATTGGTATGGGAGAACTCAGAATTGTGATGGATGATGGTGTAGTGAAAACGTTATGTGAGGTTAGGCACATACCAGATATGAAGAAGAATTTGGTTTCTTTGGGGACATTGCAGGCTAAAGGATTTATCTATAGAGCTGATGGTGACAGTGATATTCTTCGAGTATACAAAGGTGCTCTTACTGTGATGAAGGGTAAAAGGACTGCAGGGAACACTTACAAGTTGTTAGGGAGAACAGTTGTAGGTGGAGTTATTGGAGTGGCTGAAGAGATCTCAGTATATTCAGACCATGGTGCTACAAAATTATGGCACATGCGTTTGGGACACATGAGTGTACGTGGTATGACAGAACTATGCAAAAGAGGACTGTTGAGGGGAGTCAGCAAATGCAAGCTAGATTTGTGCAAGTATTGTGTGCTTGGGAAACAAACACGAGTTAGTTTCAAGGCT
>NC_032016.1:20594883-20610458 GCF_001865875.1 Lupinus angustifolius
TCTGTGAGGAACATGGCATTCAGAGACACTTTTCAATGAAGAAGACTCCTCAGCAGAATGGTGTTGCAGAGAGGATGAATAAAACTCTTATAGAGAGGGCCAGATGTATGAGACTAAATGCTGGACTTTCCAAAGGATTTTGGGCAGAGGCACTTAGTATGACATGTTATGTCATCAATAGGTCACCACGGGCTTCATTGGATGGTAAAGTTGCAGAAGAAGTGTGGACAGGTAACTCAGTCAATTATAATATGTTATGCATATTTGGTTGTCCTGCTTATGTACATGTACCCAGTGATGAACGATCTAAACTTGATCCTAAGTCAAAGAGGTGTATCTTCATTGGATATACCAAATGTGTGAAGAGGTTCAAGTTCTGGGATCCAGTTTCCAGAAAGGTGGTGTTGAGTAGAGATGCAATGTTTGATGAAGATTTCATGATGAAACAGTCAGTTTTGACAGAGGTGCCCATGTCAAATGGAGAGACTTTGGGTTCAAATATGATTCCAGTGAGCAATGAAATGGTTAAGGTGAATAAAGGCAAGGAGCCATGCACTAGTTCAAGTCAAGAACATGATGATTCTCAAGCAGAGAGTTCAGGTGTGCAAGAGTATCTACTTGTTAGAGACAGGGATAGACGTCCTATCAAACATCCAGAGAGATATGGCTTTGAGGATATGACTTCAGTTGCTCTCCGTATCAGTTCAGGAGATCCATGTAGCTTTCAAGAGGCTAAACAGTCAGGAGAAAGAACAATGGATGGGTGCCATGATGGAGGAAATGTAGTCTTTACAGAAGAACCAAACTTGGGAGCTTGTTCCATTGCCCCTAGACAAGCATGCAGTTGGGTGCAAGTGGGTGTACAAGAGGAAGCCAGCAGTATCAGAAAAGAAGGGGAAAAGTTCAAGACTCGTCTTGTAGCAAAAGGATATTCATAGCAGAAGGGGATCGACTACAATGAGATTTTCTCCCCAGTGGTGAGACATACTTCTATCAGGGCAGTGCTTGCCTTGGTAGCCAGCCGGGATATGCACTTAGAACAGATGGATGTGAACACTGCCTTCCATTGGCAAATCACTTCAAGCTTTCCCTAGATCAGTGTAGATGAAGAGAAGAAATACATGTCAAAGGTTCCATATGCCAGTGTAGTGGGTTGTTTGATGTATGCTATGGTTTGTACTAGACCGGATTTGGCACAAGCAGTTAGTCAAGTATGCAAGTACATGTCGAAACCAGGGAAGCAACATTGGGAAGCAGTCAAATGGATTTTCAGATATTTGAAGGGGACTATAGGTCTCGGTATCATGTTTGGCAGCCAATAGAGTAAGCCTTCAGTTATTGGTTATGTTGATTCGGACTATGCAGGAGACTTGGATGATAGAAGGTCCACAACAGGGTTTGTCTTCACCCTTGCAGGGTAACCAATGATGTGGAGATCATAAGTTCATTCTGTTGTTGCTATGTCCACAACTGAAGCAGAGTACATGGCAGCTGGTGAAGCTTCTAAGGAAGTCCTGTGGCTTATGGGGCTAGTAAATGAGTTAGGCATTGAGCAAGGTGGAGTTCCGCTGCATTGTGACAGTCAGAGTGTTATCTTCTTGGCAAAGAATTAGGTGTATCATGCTAGGACCAAACATATTGATGTGAGATTTCATAAGATCAGAGAGTTGGTAGCTTGTGGGCAGATACTATTGCAGAAGGTTCACACTTCAGAAAATGCAGCTGATATGTTAACCAAACCGGTTACCGTGGACAAGTTCAGGCATTGCCTGAGCTTGTTGAACATTCACTGATGATGGACTATGGAGCGCCCCCAACCAATGGCTGAAGATGGAGATTGATGATATTCGCCAAGGTGGAGATTGTTATGCAATGACTCATATCTCTAGATAACAGCAATACAAGTTATGGGCTTGGGCTGATGTAAAGGGGTTGGGGTAGAGGGCTTTAATATATATTGATGTTATATAAACTTATTTTATCAACGAGAATAATAGTAAAACACTAATCCTTATTCTCTAATAATATATAGTGGTAGCCGCTCAACGCTCCCGTGGACGTGGCACAATTGGCCGAACCTCGTTACCAAATCTCTTGTGTTATTCTCTTATCTCTATACTTTTTACTTTCCCAACAATATTTGATAGCTAGCTTTTCATAATAAGCGTGAATTGTTAGATATATATATATAAAACCAATGTCCCACATGCTTTTGATATAGATGATGTTCCTTTCTGAACATGTCTAAGCTATGATTTCAATTTATCAAATGGTCTGAATCAGTCCTTTCTAAACATGCTCTAGCTAATATTTGAATAAAGATAATGCCTCACTTTGAAGAAAATTTCCTCTGTGATGATGTTGCAGAGTTCTGTAGATTTCTCATGAAGCTATATCTCTTATTGAAATACAAATTAATCTGTAATTCTAATGACTTCTTTTGCAGGATACAGAACTATGGGCAAGTACATTTTTATTAGTCTTTATTTGTGGATTCACTATTGTTTTGAACTTTTTCTGGCATGCCTTTGATAGAAAGATTTTATCCTTTCCATACCCTCTCTAACAGCCGATGAATCCGCCGCGAAAGTAATCCGAAGCCAATCTTTTAGCCCTACTGCAGTTCCTGCAATGAATTGTCATTTTTACTTGTTAGAAAACTCAACAGCAAATCTGTGATACCATGCCAAAGTCAATTGGTTTTATTTGATCAACTAAGGTTTAATTATTTTAGTTATGCAGCATATTTTCGTGTAATAAAATCAATGAGATGTGTATTAAATGGACTGAAATCTGTGATAAGGATAAAAATATTTTATGCACATCATTTAGAATCACATCTTGGTATAAGTGATAAGTCTGCAGAAAATAGGTGAATCACCTATAACTATATCAGTACAACAGATTTGCACATATTTTGAAGATTCAGTCCTAGACATTCTCACTATAACCCAATGTAAGCTAAATATCAACATAAGTTTTCATGTAAGCTAAAAAAATTCAGTATCCCTACATTTATCCCAGCTATAATAGTTAATCTGGGTACGTAACTTTCTATTACAAGTGGTACTTGCTGAAATTAAAGCTAGAATTTTAAGGTTCCATAATCAAGTATTGTCTATGTTGTTCCTATAAAAGTGGTTTACACATGACAGAATTGAAGATATAAATGCTTTAACCAAATTGAAACATGATTTGCACAATGGTACCTGGAAGAAGGATAACAGATTCCTCCTTTGCAAGTTTGAAACAAAAATCAATATCATCGCTAATATCTTCAAGAAGTGAAAGATTTAGTTTCACCTGCATGTCATTTAATAATATATAAGGAAAAGTGACATTATAGAGAAAGTTATTCTGTTCTGAAAAAAAAAAACCGAGTTTTATCCGAAGTTCCTCACCATCATAGCCATGGAACCTTCTGGTTTGTAAGGGCAGAAAATGCATGGAATATCTTGTATCTCTTTACAACATATTTCTAATGTATGCTTCAAATTGTCAATGGTTTTCTGGAAGAAAACCTCTTCAGTCTGCGAAATTATGCGAGGTACAGCGGCCTACAAGACCAGAAGTGCTACCAATCAGATAGAAGAAATAAATAACAGATGAATGCATGTCATGTGAGAAAATTATGACGGATTTATATTTTTGGTTAAATTCAATCATATATCATGACCAAATATCTCGGATTTGACTTAGAACATACAGCAGCATATGAAAACTAAGAGCAACCACGAATTCTCCCTTCTTGTTTAGTTCTGATATATTATTTTATAATTCACTACATTGCTCATAGAACATCAACTACTTTTTATTAGATCATAGAATCATCATTTGTTCTTACAATCTACCTTACATTTTTATATTTACTACAATATACCATTTTCTACCCATTCTTTCTCCTCCTTTGTGGCTCCACTAAGCAACAAGAATGTTGTTATTGTTAAGAATGCTCCCGATGATAGACGAAAACAAGGGTATTCTTATTTGTATAAAAATGGCACAAGAACAACCATTGTGGTTGCGCTAATTACGTCACAGTGACTATTGAATTCTCAGCGCATAATTGATTACTTTGTCAGTAAAAATGACTTTGAAATATTTTTTTCTGATTTAGAGATAAATCTAGTCTGCTGTAGCGACATTTTTCTTCATGCTTTTGTGGTTTTTGCTTATAAGATGGCAGTATAAAGAAGTTAAGTAAAATTGAGTTGCTTCAATTAGAAGCATTATTATTAGGAAAAGAGCACATGCTTCCATTTCTGTACTTGAAAACAAGCATGCAGAGAGAATTAAAAAACCTGGATGAAGGTGGCTGGACCTCCCAAAAGATCAAAATACTTTTTAATGCGCTCAACTACCTGCATAAGGAACATATGGTTTATAACATCTACATAAAAAGGTGAGTGACTCAATACCATGAAGAACCATTTAGAATCTGAATTACCATGAACTCAGTCTACTACTCTACTATGGATTGTTTACATTTTTAAGTACCAATAGTTGTTAAGGTTTGAAAACCAATGGGCAATCACAGGAGTACGCCGGGAGGTATTTAAAGCATTCTCGAGACTATGACATGCCCCTTCTAGAGAAGTCTGGTAAACCAAGTAATGGGTTACCTTTTACCCGATACCGAAAGAACATCACTTAACCAGAGAGAGGTTGAGTTGGCTCTGATACTAAACTGAAATATTTGGTAAAGTCATTGATACACTATACAAGCCTTCCTCTTTTTTATAGAGGAAGTTATACTAGAATCAAGGAAGGATGGCCTTAAGTTAAATTGAGAACCGATGGTAATAACAAACTACCTAAAACATACTAAATATAACAGTAAACATGATAATTATATATGAACGAAATCATTTACTGCCAATTAACAACTTTAAATGCTACACTTTACAGTTTACACCCTCTCAACAATAGGTTGATTCCCTTGTTTAGAATAAAAGAACACAAATCACAGATCAGTCATAATAGTAATCAATTGTATTTTTATCCAACCTGATAAAGAAAAAAATGTTTATCAAGTCTTATGAAGCCACTTGAAGCCTGATAAGTTTATCCTGGATCATAGGATAAAAATGAGTGGACTTTAAAATATTATTCTATATGTCACGCCAAATTCATGATAAAAACAGGCCATATAATAAGATTATACTATCATGTCTTATACTACATACCAATTGGGTCCTTCAAAATATAAAATAATATATATTATAATGCAGGTTAAACAGAACAAAGAGAGTGGGAGGGAAGAAACCTTGGGTTTTCTATAAGTGCCACAAGGATCATTTATGACAAACCAACCAAGCCTCCATCCAGGAACTATCCATCTCTTAGACAAGGACCCAAGAGTGAGAACAGGAACAATAGAGCCAAAAACTCCCATTGGCACAAAAGGTTTGTCCCCAAATGCAAGGTGACTATAAACCTCATCAGCAATCACAATAGTTCCAAGTTTCCTTGCAATTTCTGCAATCTGAAGAATAACATAATACAGATAAGTAATTCAGGGGAAAGCTTTTTTCTTTCTTTCAAAAGCTCTCACACTACGGTTTTGATAACAATTTTTTGAGTAAAAGGCCCTCCACAAATTCATGGGTGACCAACTTTTTCTTTCAAAGTGACACTAAATATGTTATGAAAGTTTAAAATATCATCACATAGTGTAAAATTAAGTCATGAAAGATTTAAAATTTCACCAATTAAGTCCCTAGAAGGACTGTGATGGCGTTTTTAAACTTCGATATTTATTTGGACACTTCTCTTTAAAGAACCAAGTGACATTTGTATCTTTGGAAGATCGATTTAACGTTTTACTAAAACTATTTCCACTGAGAATAAGCTAATGCAACCATACAAATAAAAATGCTGTCAATTTTATAAGCATTTTTTCTCTCATGTATTTGGTTTGAGGCCATACAGAAGACAACTAACCTTCTCCAAATGATTGTAACTGTATACATTTCCACACGGATTGCCAGGGTTTATAATAACCAATGCAACTGTATTCTGATCTGCAAGAGCTTCAATAGCATCAAGATCAACCTCCCAGCCTTTCTCTGGAAGCAGATCATAATGTCTCACTTCAACATGTCTAAATGCAGCACTAAGTTCATAGATTGGGAAGCCTGGTCTTGGAAGCAAGATATTTGCACCAGGGTGAGCAAGCATTGCAATTGACACATCAATGGCTTGTGTGCATCCACAAGTAATAAAAACATCATCAGATGATAACTGGTAAGGAAGGTCATGTGACAGATATTCAGCAATTGCACTGTCACCAATATGAAAGTAACTTTAGATTGCATTATATTTAGAATATAAGATATTACTGGAAGATGAAACAGAATTCAAGCATGTAAAATTCATTCAACTGCAGGAGCAAAAGGTACTAACAGAAGATGTTGTCAAAGTATACTCAACACATGTTGGACTATAACACTTAACCGTAGTTATGCGGTATGGCTATAGGTATGTGTTTCATTTGGTTTCGTTACTTTTTATATTAATTTTATAAGACCTTATTTACAATAAATCCAATACATGATATACGATATAATAAATTCAATATGCGGTACATATGGTATATAAGCTATGCACTTAACTTTTGGCTTAATTGCAGTTTTGGTTCTCATTCTTAGTCCCTCTATTCTACTGACTTTTACTCTAATTTAGTATTGTTCATTCCTTCCTCCATCATATTTTAAGACATTTGCCAACCTATATTATTACCGAGATTATATTATTAATAGTCTTTAAAAGTCAACATGTAATTGATATCAAATGGCACTCTTAGTTACATAAGCAATTTTGTGAATTAAGATAGATGGATACACTAATGATGCACAATTTCAAAATTGAAGAACCAAAAGTCATGGCAACAAGCAAATAAATTGACTAAAGGAAAAGGGGTACTTCACCCAAGCATATATACAAAAGTTCAAAAACACTTCAAGAACCGGATGATGGAGCATGAAGTAGACAATTGCAAAGATAGACTCTAGTGACATACAAAAAAAGTAGCTCATAGGGATGCAGGACTATAACACTTAACAAATTGTAAAATGATGCCAAATTAATATAGAAAGATGCATCCACTGTCATATTGGACATAATTTGTTACAGTTAAAAGTATAGTAACCCAGAGAAAACTCATATCGAAACCCAGAAACAAAAACAAAAACAATAAAAACAAGGAGAAGAAAGATGAAACTTGCAACAGAGAAGGAAGGAAACATTACTTTCTGGCCTGAAGAAGACCAGCAGTGGGAGCATAACCATTAAACTTGTGAGAGTAAAGTGTATCAGCAACAGCTTCTTCAGCAACAGTGGTGGTGTGGAAACAAGTATAAATTGTTGGGTCACCCATACCCAGAGATATAACTCTCTTGCTAGTATCATTATGCTCATCAACACTTGCCATTAGAAGGCTGAGAATACCCTTAATGGTGATGGTGGAAGTTGTTTTTGATTCATGTTTCACACTCACAAGAGCACCATTTTCCATGGCTCTGCTCTATAACCACCACACCTCTGCTTAGTTTATGGGCCTTGGAATTTCTCTTGTATTGCATGAATATGCTTTATATAAAGATAAAATGGTGGGTTTGTTCAGTCTACATAGAAAGGATTTTGAGATTCATACCAAATCCTTCTTTATAACTCATGGAAAATACTATATTACCCCTTTAAAAATATATTTTCTCTTTCCCTACCTATGGGAACCATCTATCTCATCACGTGTTGTTTGATTATGTCTCAATCCAATAAAAAGGTATCATTTACTTTAAAATAAAAATAATAATATTTTTATGTTATTTGATAGGATGTGATTAGTTTGAAATATAGGGATATGGAGTTTTGGAGATGCCCGATTCTGTTTCCTACCTTCTAACTTCATTTCTTTCCTTTTTCTCATCTTCACTTCTTAAAATTCTTATCTAAATCACTTCTCAACATCTCAATTATTCACTTCAATATTTTAATTTTTTTCAACCTTCCTCACTTTATAAGTTTCCATCCAATTTTTTTAATGATATTCAATGTATATCTTGCATTAATTGTGTTTCTATTTCATTTTTAGGTGATACAGTCATATAAATATGATCTTAAGATTACATAAAATGATCAAAAAAATATATCATGTTACCTAAATATGACAAAAAAATTTAAATGATTAAGGTCACATTTCATAAAACAACTAACTTTTTTGAAGAGCCATATACTTAATTGTTACATACATCCTATGATAAGAATGAGACTTTGGAAAAAAAAAATATTTAAGTTAAAATTTTAATTATCAAGTATTTTTTTGACTAATTACATCTCATGACATATGAAGTGACACAATATTGTGGGACAAAAGATATGATCTCAGTAAGAAGTTCACATGTAAAACAAAATTAATACGTGGATAATGATTTTTACATAGTATAATTTATTTTTGGATTTGATGTTTTAGTACTATGGATGATGATGAAGTAGAGTGTTGAGAGAAAATAATTTGTGAAAGGATAAAGTGAACAATGAAGAATAAGGGAAGTGAATGTATGAAATAGAGAAAATATTATTCTTGACATTTTCAAAGAAATATTGAGTTATAAAATCTTGAAGAAAAAAGCCATTATAAAGTCAAATATCATGTTTGAAAGCAAGAGATTTTTTTATAAGCAATGTGAAACTAAATGTTTTGTTTCCCCAGGACCACAAGTTAAGTCGTTGGTCCTAAGCTTTAAATTAAAACAAAATTTTGGCGACTTCTGTTTTGAGCCATGGACAAGACATGTAAATGTACAAAGCATTGCGTGCGAAAAACAACGTTATCGTGTTACAAAATTTGTGGAAGGTAGCTAATCATCATGGTTACCATGGGATCATGACATTATAATTATAATGAGAATAAAATATTTTTTGGTATAAAAATATAAATTATCTCTTTGAAATTATGACATTGTTATGTTTTATCAATTTTTATAAAAAAGTTTTTAAAACTAAACAAAATAATACACATATTATATTTTTACGGATATGAGAAGATAAGTTATCTCCTCTTGTATGAAAAAAGACATTATTGTAGGACCAATTTGCAAATATAACATAAAGCTTGAAAAGTTTTTTTATATTTTAACATGAATAAACTCTAGGACCAATTTGATAAAAAAAAGTTATGCGCCACTGTGAAAAATACAATTAACTTGAAGAATTAATGGAGGAATTTTACCTTAGAAATTCAAATAGGAATAATACCGTTACTCTATCAGTAAGAGGAGTAAGAAAATAAACTAATATCAACTAAAATATACACCACCACACCCAAGTGTATTTTAAGTTATTAATATTGTATTGTTAGAGTGTTGATATAGTGTTATAGTGATTTACTAGTTAAATATCATATTAATTATGTTATCTATACTATTAATAAAACCAAAATAAGTAATAACTATCGTGCATGAATTAATTTTTTAATTTTATTTTATATGTATCATTTTTAACTGATGGGGATCACCTGTTCCAAAATGGTGTTCTCAATCATGTCTCACACCATTTATATTTAAACGCATGGATTTAATATTTTATTTTTTATAAAATGAAGTGTTATTTTTATTTGTTGGCAAAGTGTGATTGGATTGGGACATAGAGACAGGAACTCCAAGGGACAAATGATTCAGTTCCCTTTTTAACCTCTCTCCTTAATAAATAAAAACTTCCATATTTTACTTTCATTTTTTTCATTAATATATTATTACTCATCCACACATTCTTTTTTATCTTCTCTCTTTCTCAACTCAAAAATAAAACGATAGCACATGGAAAAAATATATCCAACAACTCAATAATGATTATTAGATGCTCGAGAAATTTATAAAATTTTTGTGTATATCATATCAATTATTACATCTTATATTCTTAAATTTACATTTTATATTGAATTTATATGTTTTATTTTTTATACTTATACACTTATATCAAAAAAATAAGAATATGGGTCGACCAGCACAAAGTGCCGATCGACACGATAGTATATATTATGGAAAATATAATATATTCATGAATATAAATATTATTATTTGCAACATATAACTGAATTATTGAAATTATTTAATTTAATGACTAACTATTGTGTCATTTTAAAAAATATTAATTTTTTTATATACAAATATATTTTGACTGATTTAATTACATAAGTGATATAATTGTCATATGGAACCAATAAGTAAACCGGTGAAGTATTTCTGATTAAACTAACTAGTGCTATTGGTTTTTATAACTATAAGTAGAAAAATGTACCTTCTTAAAAATAAAAATAAAAAGTACCAAGTTATTATGTAAAACTCAATCTCAATTGTGCATGTTAAACTAAACTCTACATGAAAATTTTGTTCACTTTTTTACGATAAATTAGAAAAGTAATACGTGCCTTTGACATCTCTAAATTCGTAGTAAAATTTTGAGAGCTTCTTCCCCGTTTAGCGTTCAACGTCTTCTTCCAAACGACCAAAACATTGTGTTTAATTTGTACCCAACACTCGACAACACCAACCAATAACACAGGATTTGTTTTCTTTACGAGTCTCTCCACTAATAGTCTAATAGATATATAGTTTTATTGAGATAAGCTTGATGATTCAGCCCATGTATTGGCCATGCATGATGCTGACCTACAATACTAAGAAAGTATTTTTTATCATTCATGCATGATCCAGTGCTATGAGTAATTATCCTAACACGTCAGTTCATGCTTTTCGTCTCTCAAATTTGTTAAGGTAGTAGAATCATAAGGTAGGTATAAAAGAATTAAATACAATTAGCTAAAATCAAATAGTACAATAAATAAATATCTTCGCCAAAATAAATTAATAGATATACAAATATGAGTAAATAATACCATTCTATGTGTCATTTTTCCATCAAGAGTGTCCTCGTCACCTATAGTTAGAATAATACTTTTGAGACGTAAAGTTCATCTAAATAAATTTTGTCTTTCGAAAAACAATTTTTTCATATATAGTTTTTTTCTGCAATCTTAACTTAAAAACTCATTTGTACTTCATTTGTATTGGGTCTTCTATCTTTTATATATCATATCGAAATAGATTCATTTCCTGTACTGCAAACGTGAGAAGGTATAGATTTTTAAAATATTTAATTTAAAAAGAAAAAAGAATCTGGATTATTCAAATTTTGTTTTTACTATGTATCATAAACTTAGCTATATACTACTCTCTTCCGTAATGGAGATGAGTTAGACTCATAATACATCACACATGACACATCTTTTCTTGATAGATGTTAGACTTGCAACTCGTTCTTATCGCTTAAAACTAAATGATATGGGAACTGGGAAGCAAGTTGGCACCCAACCTTCTGTTTTGTACTCTTGTCTTTTAATTCAAAGGTTTCTCGTACTATTTTGGTGGAAGGTGAAACTTAAAAGGAACAATTTGTTAAGTTAAAATGCGTTTAGCGGTAAAAGAAAATCAATAAAATAGAAGATAGGAATAAGTTAGGTCGACATAAGTCGTAGTATGAATAAGACCGACATGTGTTTCAAATTATAGTCTAGACTTGGCTCATGAATAACTTAGATCTGAACCAAGTCTATGAGCTTGGTATAGGCTAAATTTTAAGGTCTATCGTGACCAATTTCAAAGTCTTCATAGCATACAAAGTTATTTAAAGGCATGGGAAGACTTTGCATATATTCAGTAAAGAATTATAGTAGTTTTAAGCAATGGTCGAGAAAGATGGGCATAGGAAGACTTTGCTTAAATGAATACTTTCTCATAATCTTCTCTAAAATGCACATAATTAAAAAATTATTTTAATTGAGTAAACGTTTATGAAAAATCCAATGAGACTGAACCTTGAAATAGAAAAGGAAATATTATACTAAATTTTTATAATTATAATAAATATATTACTAAATTTGACCACCTTTAAGCTAGAAAGATTTTGATAGTTATGTCTTAAATCATTTAATTAACAGGGTTTAGAAAAGTTTGAGATTGTCATAGGCCTAGTCTAGTTTGAAAGGGGTCCATGAATAAGATTTGCTCCATCATAAATGATGATATTATTTTTAAATCTAAATTTGACTTTATACTCAAAGACTAACTAAGTCTTAAATGTTGATTATATTAATTAACTTTTAAATTTGAATATGATCTTAGACTCACTTAAATATATGTATTTCACACAATCTTATTAATTTTACTTATTATTCTATAGTTATATAATTTGACATATAAAATGATATGAGGAAAAATATAGAGAATAAATGGCATAATAAAATAATATATACATTATAGTCATAAATCATATGCATAAAAGTATCCCAAATAAGTGAATTACAAAATATTGTTAATATATGAAATTATATCAATAGATAGATTTTCCCAACTAAATGTACTTTTTAATTTGAGCCAAAAAAATGTCATCTATACACAATTGGAAAAGCAATAAACACTAACTGGGTCTAATTTTTGAAAATGAACTCAACCTTAAATTCGATGAAATCCAACCATATATAATTCTAATTATAAATAGTCTATATCAAATAAGTCAGGGTAGAATCCTGCTCACCCCTATATTGTATCTTCCCCATGTATGTTATGGCTTATTCACACCCTCGTGTTGATTTATCATTTTTTGAGGACGTTGGCGAGCTTTTCTTAATGATTTCTTAGGTAAAGGTATGGTTCTATGCCATAGAGTTGTTAAAAAAATAATATGATTTTTCGTATAAAGCTCTGATAGTTTTTTGATTCATTGGGAGTTGGGTTTCGGGTGGTGTGGTCCATTATGTTGGGTTTAGGGTGCTGTGGTCCATCATGTTACAACAATGATTAATTTTGTCCATACCTATATCTATCAGGAGTGAACATCTGATGTCTCATAAAAGTGCATCACTTCATGTATCTTTATTTATGATTAGTCAAAAAATACTTCATCATTATTTTTTTAACTTAAATGCATTTTTTATAACCAATCATAAACAATGTTATATAAAGTGACATACTTTATAGTATATCAAATGTGTTCTCATCTATTAATAAGATAGATAATAAATAGAAATGGGTGCATTCAATTATTATATGGAGATAAAAAAACAAAGTAGTAGAACACTATATAAATATAATATAATTAATATATTTATTAATATGTACGCTACAACCTTGAAACCAATTAAATAGGAAAATATTGTATATTATATTATTAGTTATAAAAAATATTAAATTTGTTACAAATGAATACATATCTAGAAATGGATCACCTAGAAGATTTTAGATATTTTGAAGGAATTAGTGTATCCCACGGCTGACAGCTTGTGGTATAATAATGGAAGGAATATTTGATTGAGAATCTTATGGAGTTGAAGGATTATAAAAGTGTCATGGAGAAAGGGTTCATAATGCATGGGAAAGTTGAGTTATTTCAGCATCCATTGAACATGTCATTCTATCATTGTTATAAAAATTATTGAATTGGACTCGATATTGATATACACAATATATCAATTGTATTCATAAGAAAGGGTTCATTATGTATAGGAAAGTTGAGTTATTTCAGCATTCGTTGAACATGTCATTTTATTATTGTTATAAAAATTATTGAATTGGACTCGATATCGATATACACATTATATCAATTATATTCATAATATAATCATGATGGTCAAAACTGTATAGTTGATTTTGGTTTATATCATATTAGTTATAACGATTGATTTTCATTTAAAAATAAAAAATATTAAATGAACACATTTACATACCATCATTATATTTATTAATACTTCTTAAACATGATCATGAAGGTACATATTTTTTGTCAAATGATGTAAACAAAAATATATTTTTTGATATGAGTAAATGTTAAAATGTTAGTATTTTTTATGGATGAGATTTGAATCATCAACTTTCTTATTACTTCACTCAATAAGCCCTCTCTTATCACTACCACTTCATGACTCTCAAATATAAAAAATTTGTTATATAATTTATTGGTTTTTCAATATAAATATTAGTACATTATATATGTATATCTAATTTTATAGGTTTTTTTTTATTAGTGAATCTTTTTTTTATCAAATCTTGTATGATTGTCTATTTAAATCTAGTAATTTGTAGTATGATGATCCCTAATCTTTACATGTGCAATAAAGTTTTGTTCATCTCTTATTAAACATACATTTTATATACTTCATATTACTTCGACTTATACAAAAGTTATAAGCTTCTAAAGCTTGTCTTCACATATCTATATCTTCTCATTTAATATGCCTTTTAACTCTCTCATTAAGATAATATCACCGACAACGAAAAATATGCGTTTATTAATACATATCATAATGATTAGATAAAGTTTATATTTCATCAATCACATTAAGGTTTATGAAACCACTTAATAGAGGGTAAAAAGGGAAAAACCTTGGTAGAAAAGGAAAAACCTTGGGCTTGGGTGTAACGCCCCGAAAATCATTTCATATTTAATATATTTAATCTTTTAGAAAAATGAGTAAATTTTTCTTTCCATTTTTTATGTAACCTATAACTTACAAATCATTTTCACTTTTACCTTATTCCACTTTCAAGACGTCACATTTTCAAACCCTGCGAAAATAAAATTCTTAATACATTGAAGATAATTAAATGAACACAATTATTTTCTGAATATTTCTCATTCATAATTTTTTTGAATAAATATAGAATTGTTTACAAAGCGAAATCTAATCATCGCCACAAATAAAAAAACTGAAAATACAAAGAAAATAATGTTCGAGCATTGTCATTACAAAAAGTACATCATGAAAGTGCGCATGTCAAAATAGCACTTTAGAAAGCTTTCTCACTGTGTTTAGTTTTGATGAGGACAACTTGTGATTATGAGAGCTTGAAGATCATCAACAAATCAACATGCTTAAGTCTCTAGATTGGTATTAGACTTAAGACTAGTAATTAGTTTAGGTTGAGTCTAAGGCTTAGGTAAACTCAATACATGTCTCATATGCATAAAACTTTAAATCATTTAGTTTTGAGATATATCATTTATAATATGTTCATGCATCACATAAATACATGTAATCTGTGCATCCTAGGCATAAACTTAGTGTTGAACATGTATAAATTAAGTGCATANATAACGTATTTGAGTTTTGCAATTTGAAAATACACTTAGAAATATGCTGTTAATCGATTAAGGCATGATTTAATCGATTAACACAAATTTTTGAAAAGTTGTTGAAACTGAAAACTTGAAAAACAAAATCAGTTACGTTTTTAAAACACGTTAATCGATCAACCAAGGTCTTAATCGATTAACTGGGCTGCTGAAGTGATTCTTTATAAACTGCATTTTCAGAACTGAAGCCATAACTTGCATGTTGCATTTTTTAGAGAGTTAGAGCATATTTCGTGTTAATTGTTGCATCTATATGACATTGCATTTGTGAGATTAGAAAAGAGAGAATTCTATACTTTAGGGTTGAGAGGCATTTCATGTTTAATTTCTCATCATTTCACCTCACATGTTCATGCATTCATTGATGTTTTTGTGAAGATTTAGTATTC
>NC_032016.1:20610558-20610888 GCF_001865875.1 Lupinus angustifolius
GCTGGGGCTACACCACAAGAAAGGTTTTCTTGGGCGGTAGGAAGTGAGTCAAACCAAGGAATAAGGTACTTTAGTTTCAAGTGAATATCTAAGTGTTGTAATTGGAAGAATTGCTTGTAAAACATTATTTCAATTATAGTGAAGAAAAATCTCCCAGATTAGCCGGGAGGTCTGGATGTAGTTTGCAAGTGGACACGCAAACGAACCAGGATAAAAATCGCGTTGTAGGATCTTTTTCTCTCTTTATCTCTTTATTACTTTAATCAGTTAGTTTTGTATAGTTGTGTTAATTGCTATATTCTGTTTCTATACTATACTGTTGTAACTCTG
>NC_032016.1:20610988-20611353 GCF_001865875.1 Lupinus angustifolius
AGATTAAATGCGCTGACCCACGAGTATGAGTTATTTCGCATGTTACCTAGCGAATTAATCAGTGAGATGCAAAAGCGATTTACTCATATTTTGAATCATTTAGTTGCTCTAGATAAATCTTTTGCCAGAGGAGAATTAACTAATTAAGTTTTACGTTGTCTTGACAGGAAATGACAACCAAAAGTGACTGCAATTGTGGAATCCAAAGACTTGGACTCTATACCTCTAGCTACATTGTTTGGAAAGCTTCAAGAGCACAAAATGGAATTGGGTCACTTGACGATGCATGAAGATTCAGACCGGAAGAAGAAGAGCATCACATCGAAGGCTACGACCTCCAAAACAAAAGAAGATAAAGATGATGA
>NC_032016.1:20611453-20612041 GCF_001865875.1 Lupinus angustifolius
AACCTGTCTGTGAGACTTGCGAGACTTTGCAAGGAGACAATTTTAAACTTAAAGAAAAACTCACACGTCTCACAAACAGTCAACAACAATTAGACACTATGCTAAGTCAAACAAGAAATGTTGGTGATAACACAGGACTAGGTTATACTCGCCCTACTAGGAACAAAAGACCATATAGAAAACCTGTAGCTCGTCCTAAAAATAAATATCACAAGCACACACCTACATGTTTTTACTGCAATACATATGATCATACCTCATATTCATGTTACTTCAGAAAATATGGTATTCCTAGCGGCGTTTATATGTGGTAAAAGAAGGAAGATGACTCCCCGATTACTAACAGAAAGGACCCAATATCAATTGGGTACATGAGAAAAGCAAGTGATCTTTTTGAAGGTATGTCTTCGAACACAAGGACAGAAATGGTACCTAGACAGTGGGTGTTCGAGACATATGACAGGTGACAGATCAAACTTCCTGGATCGTTCACATAAAAAGGTAAAGGATACGTCACGTACGGAGACAACAACAAGGGAAAGATCCTTGGCACCGGAACAGTTGGTAACTCATCTCAAACTCTTATTG
>NC_032016.1:20612141-20612754 GCF_001865875.1 Lupinus angustifolius
ATTTGTGACACTTGTCAAAAGTGTAAACAAACCAAAAACTCCTTTAAAAAGAAAAATGTGATTTCCACTTCAAGGCCTTTGGAATTTCTCCATATGGGCTTGTTTGGACCATCACAAATCATGAGTTTTGGAGGTAGCTACTATGCTCTAGTTATTGTTGATGATTTCTCCCGATTTACATGGACATTATTTTTATCTGCAAAAAGCGATGCGTTCAAATCTTTTCAAAATCTTGCCAAGCAAATCCAAAACCAACTTAACCTGAAAATAGTATATATACGCACTGATCATGGGGAGAACTTGAGAACTTTCAGTTCGACAAATTCTGCAATAAGCATGGCATTTTACATCAATTCTCTACTCCTCGTACTCCACAACAAAATGGAGTTGTCGAGAGGAAAAATCGCGTATTAGATGAATTAGCGAGAACCATGCTTAATGAGAGTAATATCCCCAAATACTTCTAGGCAGATGCAGTGCATACTGCATATTATGTTATCAATCGAGTACTTGTAAGGCCTAATATAAATAAAACACCTTACGAACTTTTGAAAGGCCTTAAACCAAACATATCCCATCTTCACGCTTTCGGATGCAAATGCTTTATATTAAA
>NC_032016.1:20612854-20613616 GCF_001865875.1 Lupinus angustifolius
GCCGATGAATGAATATTTTTAGGGTACTCGATGCATAGCAAAGCCTTTAGAGTCTTTAATAAATATTTAATGCAAGTAGAAGAATCTATCCATATACAATTTGACGAATCTTCTCCAAAGAGAAGAGAAAGGTCGTGTCTGATGATGTTGTAGGTGCTTTAGAAGAAGCATACTCAAAAGACGTGGATAATGAAAAAGCAACCAATGAAGAATGTCAGACCAGATCTCAGGAGCATTCAGATATGCCTGATGTGTGGAAAACCAAGAAAGCTCACCCAATCGACCAAGTAATAGGTGACATATCTACGGGAGTGGTAACCCGTAGTTCCTTACGAAATTTCTGTAATTTTGTAGCTTTTGTATCGCAGATTGAGCCTAAGACCATTGATGAGGCCATTGAGGATGTGCACTGGGGTATAGCTATGCAAGAAGAGCTAAACCAGTTCGAACGTAACAATGTTTGGGACTTGGTCCCTAAACCTAAAGATCATCCCGTGATTGGTACCAGATGGGTCTTTAGAAACAAACTTGATGAATCAGGCTTAATCATTCGAAATAAGGCACGCTTGGTGGCCAAAGGCTACAACCAGGAGGAAGGTATCGACTATGATGAAACCTATCCTTTGCATCTATTATGAATTTCAAATTATTTCAAATGGACGTAAAAAGCGCCTTCTTGAATGGTTACATTCAAGAAGAAGTTTATGTTGACCAACCGCCTGGTTTTGAAAATTTTAAATATCTGAACCATGTTTATAAACT
>NC_032016.1:20613716-20614038 GCF_001865875.1 Lupinus angustifolius
TTCATATATATATAACATATTACATTATAACTCATCAGTTGTTCTCATAAACAACTATCCAATTTACATGAGTAATATAACTAACTCATCAATTGTTCTCATAAACAATTATGTAATCCACATGAGTCATATAACCAAACTCATCAATTGTTCTCATAAACAATTATCTAATCAACCTATGTAATGTACACAACACTTATTCCCATCAATATCATAATTCACCATTTATCAATATATCATTCATCGACAAGATGTCGTGACTATAATTAAATAACACATAAGTGAAGATCATACTCCAAATAATAACATACACATATAATAT
>NC_032016.1:20614138-20614505 GCF_001865875.1 Lupinus angustifolius
TCGCTCAAGCGAGGCCCTCTCGCCCAAGCGACAATTCATCTTTAAATTTCAATTAAACATAAGCCTTCCTCGCCCAAGCGAGACACCATTAAAATCCTGATTTTTTTTTTAATTTTTTTTTTGCCGAAGTGAAACTTTTGCTCGCCCGGGCGAGGGAAATCCTGAATTTCATCAAATTTCTGGGTTTTTTTTATTTATTTTTTTTGCCCAAGCGACTTTTGCTCGCCCGGGCGAGGCCTGAGCTCGTCCAAGCGAGAAAATTCTCAATTTTTATCGAAATCCTGGGCATTTTTCGCCTAAGCGAGACCCTTGCTTGCCTGAGCGAGGATTTGGCGCCCGGGCGAGGAGTTCCAGAACCAAAAACTTC
>NC_032016.1:20614605-20627332 GCF_001865875.1 Lupinus angustifolius
CGCCTCGACGCTCTCTTCATAGAGCCTGCATCTATTTACCAGAGTTGCAAAGTCTGGTATTTGTTGGTGAACGAACATCACCTTCAGGTCTTGCTTAAGTCCATCCTCGAACTTAGCACACTTAGACCTCTCATTCCGAATCTCATTGTAATGTGGGGCATACCTTGCCAGTTCCTCGAATTTGGCAGCATACTCTCCCACAGTCAGACTCCCTTGCTGCAGACGCAGAAATTCCATTTCCTTCTTGGTCTTCATATCCGCAGGAAAATACTTCTGCAAGAACTTATCCTTGAATGTGGTCCAGCTGACCACCTGGTGCTCATGCACCATCTGTCGCCGGGTGAACTCCCACCAGTTTTCAGCTTCCTTGGATAACATGTAGGTCGCGTAAGTGACCTTCTGCTCATCGGTGCACATGAGTGCCCGAAAGATTTTCTCCAGCTCTTGGATCCATTCATTTGCAGCCTCAGGTGCAAATCCTCCCTCGAACTTCGGGGGTTGACAACAACAGAATTCGTCCAGCCCCTTATATTGAGTCGACCCTTGACTCGACTGGGTTTGTTGTTGTTGGTTCAACTGATGTAAGTTAGCGTTTACACCCTGAATAGCTGCGGTCATCGCCGCCATGAAATCTAGGTTAGCGGTTCCTCTTCCAGCCATCTGAATCTGTGACCATTAGACTAGGTGAGATACTCTTCCTCACCAAACTTATCCCATGGTCATACTCCAATCAAACAATCACACAATCAATCAATCAATCAATCAGACAAGCAACTAACAAAAAAAGTCACACAAGAAAGCATGTAAGGCCATGCCCAAGGCCGATTAAAAAGGAAACAATTTTATACAATCTCTTTATTCAAAAAAAAAAATTTACCCATTTTTCCGCAATGTTTTTTAGAAGTATTTTTTGGGGCGTTACAACATGCTCTGATACCTAACACATCACATAGGTTCCTATCATAACAAAACAAAAGAGAAACCTCCTAAACCGGAGGTGTACTTGAAGCCTCACTAAGGTCTTCATCCACCTCCGAGTCAGAAGAGATCTTAATGGTCTCCACTTAATCTTCTATGCAGATAAGCTCTACATAGTCGCAATTGTCTTCTTCCTCCTCCACTTCATCCGCTCCCCAATTTATCAAGGGGTCCGGGGTGAACCCCTTTGGCATGGCCGCTTCTGTCTCTTTTGGCGCCGATCCTGATGATGAGAATCCTGTTTGGGGCCAGGTCCTAACAACTTCTAGTACGCCTCGAGCTTCAGTCGGTACAGAAAGTCCAGCGGTTGCAGGTCTTTGGTCGAGCAAAGTGAATGATGCCTCCCGAACTGCGTAGTGAGGTGCAAGATGCAGAACTGAGTCAATTCTTACCCAATCCAACTCCAGGTCGCAAGGACCTATGTAAGTGTGTCGATTTCCCTCAACACTCCATGTCCCCTCTTGGAACATAGTGAAGCGATAACCTCAGATCAGTGTTGATCGGTCCATATGAACATGGATACAAATACACCAGAAGAAAATAGAGGGAGTAAAACATCTATGAAAAACTTGTCATCAATGTCGTGAAATTACATGAAATAATATACCAAGACAACACACGAGTACAAATATATCATGTGATCATACAAGTATATAATAGCGAAGAATGAAGTATAAAACTCGAGAATTTAGAATCAATATCGAAGAATATCATGTATGCAATGCGATGCATGAGTCCACCGTCCTTACTCCTTTATCATCAAATAACTATTCGGAAATAACGAAAGTACAGTTCTCATAACAAGTCGATTTGATCGCACCAAAAATATTCCTCGCAAGGATATATGATCGATATGTTCTAAAAGAACTGTCCATTTCAGGATAGTGTCGTATCAAACACTTTCTGGGCATCCCTTTCATCGATCCTGATTGCAAATAGGGGTTGTCAGAGATCGTCTAGTTTGCGTTGTGAGCACTGTTCGGTCCAACAAAATACCTCATCCAGGAATACATGAGACTCGTCTAACCTAGACTCTCCCTTAATACTTTTATGACAAATCACTTCCATCAACATCGCCCCTCTCAACATCTCGGAGCTCATTCGTCTCTCGTACATTTCCTATCCGCTACTTCATTTTTGACCATGGATATGTAACCTAACCGAAATTAGCAAATTATGTCTTTTAATCCATCTTTTCTAGCGATATGCCCATCCTAAGACATCTCCCATCGGGAAGGCTTCTAGTGGGTCCCGATCTTAACATATAAACAAAAGGAGAATAATTTCGGCACCACTACGAATTATCGCTGAATTATCCTCGACAACTTTCAAGCCAAGCCTCTTACGGTCAAACGATATCGCTGCATGGGCACAACATAATACTTCTCAGTACCACTCCGAACCATCGCTGAATCATCCTGGACGATTCCTCTAGCCAAGCCTCTTACGGTCAAACGATCTCGCTGCATGGGCATAATATCACACCCTCGGGCCTCGCCTTTAGCAAAACAATTCCTTACTTTTATTACTTTCAAGAATTTCATATAGTTATTTACCTTTACAACTTCTTGATGGAAAACATGCCATTAGCCTCTCGTATATATGAGATTTATCGTTCATTTGACTTAAAAAGAAGTCATGTATGTATGGAGCCCTCTCGCTCAAGCAAGAGTTGTCTCGCTCAAGCGAGGTCACATCCATTTTTGAGGTATTTGTGGCTTAAGCGAGAAAACAATCAGTTCTCTTGGTGCCTATTTTAGCTCATGGGAGAGTTGTCTCGCCACGAGCTAAAACACTCATTTTTTCTAGACATTTCTCGCTCAAGCGAGAAGAGCCTGAATATTATTTTAATTACTTTTCTCAAGGAAAATATTTCTCATTTATATCACATGTTTTTATACCTTGAATTTAACAATTTTCACATACATATCATTCTCATGATAATCATTCAAACATTATAATTCAAGAGTAAATATGGTATTTGCATATATAAACATAACATAAATCGGTATAAGAAATATTGTTGTACTTAATCCAAACAAACAGGCAATTGATTAAGTACGAGTTTTCTTAATACACAAATATAACTCCAAACTTTTGAGATAATTTAGGAGATCTGGGTGTCATCTTCGGACACCACTATGCCATGATGTATTCTCCCTCACCTGAGTGTGTCGGGCCGCTAAGTTCTCTATTTGCAGGTGAGCTTACTTGATCTGATCTCCTCTTGATCTCTTCATTACGCCAAAATAACATTAATTAGTTAACTAACGATAATAATTATATTTACGATATAAATTTTTACGCGAAGATAAAACTTGCGATTTAAAATGAACTTAATTGCTTTCGTCCATCCGATTCAAGGTTGAATATCCTTAAATCATCATTTGTCATCGAAAGTCTTACAATAAAATAACACTTTTTAAAGTAAGATTTTCAATAAAACTTATACCGGAATTATGTCGTAATTCGTGGATATACACCATGCTAGTTCCCTGGAAAGAGAGATGGGCCATAAACATACACTTAAATACCAAGTCTTTCCTTAGACAGAACCTTTCTATACATGTATTCCCACTTCATTACATTTTTCCGATAGTTCATAAATCTTATTTTTTGTAAGTAAAATATTTTTACTAAAACTAACTGTTTAAAATAAGATCATTAAGCTAGACTTATCATTTTAAAAGTAATTCAGTTTAAACAAAATCAACACTTTTAAATCTTTACTTTTTAAGTAAATCTTATCATTTTAAAGTAAGTTCACTTAACTAAGATTCAACATTTTAAAATCATTTTACCATCTAAGATTTCATAACACTTTAAGTTTACAAAGTCAAGACTTTTATGTATATCTCATTATTTCAAGTATACTACTAAAACAAATTTTCATGAACATCTTAATTCCTCCTATTTTTTTAGGAAAACAAACTTCAAGGGTTAGTAAGTGTTATTTTCATAGCCATGAAAAAGAATGACTCTTAATTTAATATTTTACACTAAACATCTTTTAGTTATTCTTACCACTTTAAAGTAAGTCAACTAAAATAAATACAACAATTTTTTATGAACATCTTAACACCTAATTTTTTAGGAANTTTTAGGAAAAACCTCAAAGGTTAGTAAGTGTTAATTTCATAGTCATGAAAAAAAATCCTAAGGTAAGACTTTCTACTACTTTAATATCCAAAATTTCATAACACTTTAAGTTTATGAAGTCAAGACTTTAATAAATCATCATTTATCCCAAATCATTATTTTAACTTGGAAATCAAAGAGTAAAATATGTTAAACCACTTTTAAAACATAATACTTTCTAAAAATGAAACATTTTCAACAACAACTCATCAATATCATAAACTTTCAAGAATAAAATACAAAAATTTTCCTAAACACATTAAAGGTTCATTTGATGTTAAAATCATCACCTTTAAACATATTCAAATACTAACAATAATTTCTAATATTTCCAAACAAATATATCATCTAACCTTATCCAAAGATATACTTTTTCCATCTAAGAACAAGGAAGAAATTTCAAGATTTACAAAAGTCAAAAACTACATAAATGTTCATATGATTTTGTTATCATCCCCTTTAGTTATGCCTTCATAAAATACTTAAAGAAAAAAAATATAAACTCTACTTTATGAACAACATAATAAAAGCTCATAACTTTCTATGAAGTATGAGAAGAAGATGAAGAAGAGAAAATAAAAGACTACCTTACTTTGTATAAGGAATTTAGTGTAAAAATGAGAGAATGGGGTGAGATATTTATAGGAGAGCCTCACCCTCATCAAATCAGAAAATTTAATGCAAAGTAAGTAGATTTAGACTAGCATATGTGATGTGTCTAATGGTGAAGGAGTGAGAGGATTTGTTGAGTGATTTAGGGGCTTTTGGAAGTTTTTGCATTACTTGTGTAACCAGTAAGTGACTCATGAAATGATGACTTCCAAATTTATTGATATAATGTAATTTTCCAATAAACACCGTGTCCGAACATTTTCTGATAATTTCGTCCGAAAATATACAATCTTCCGATTTTGGACATTTGCCTAAAACGTCGAAACTTGAATTTTGAGGTGAAAAATATCTAGAGATGAGTTACAGACAAACTTGGTGTCTATTTTGACTAGAAATAATATTTCGAAACCAATGGCGAAATTGGAATTCGATTCGGAGTTACGGAACTCAAGAACGGGGCGAAAACTCGATAAAACGACCCGAAATTGTGTCGGAAACTTTTATTCTCCAAAAATCTTGAAAAAAATAGGGCAAGCAAGAAAATCATAATAAAAGACTAAAACTCAATTGAGGTTTAGCCTAGAACATTACTGATTAATTTCTATAATTAATCTATTAATATTAATTACTTAATTAAAAATGCTCTGAAAAACACGATGTTATATTGGACTCCTTCATAGGCATAAATGCATAATGACAGAAAATTGAAGAGGGGAAAAACATTACCGTATCATTTTTTCTGTCTTAGAGAAATGTCATAAGAAACCATTAGACAAGAAAAATTGTGGACAATTTTCTAGAAAATAAAGAAATTTTGGGACGAGAATGGATCACGTAAAGTTTGACCCTAAATGTTGATCAAGTCATTTTTTGAATCTTAAAGTGAATTCAAATTCACTCTAAATGCCAAATGGTTAATTTTTGAACCTAAACCCAACCATGACCCAATTAAATATAATACATACCATATTGGTAAAGTCTTTCCAATATTACTTATTATTATGAATATATAATTTGACATATGAAATGATATATATGTATATATATTGTCAATAACATATATATGATGAAAAAATTAAAGAATGAATGATATTTTCGACTAAAGAGATGTAATTACTCTATAGACAATTGAATAGACACATATACGAACATGATGAATGAAGTGATTATGAGACGAGTCGAGTCATATTTATGCATAACTCAATCTTAAATATTGACCGAGTCTAATTTTTGAACTCAAACTTGACTCTGGAACCAATTTTAAACCCAATTATATTTAAATCCAGTCATAATAGGATGAAATTGAATAAATAAGATCAAGTCATGCTCACCTTTTAAGTCACGAATTACTATCGATAATGAATTTTGGTATTATCTTAAGTATTTTTTTCTCACCTATAAGAAAAGAGTTCAAATCTTTTTGGATATTCGGCTATTCAGATTGGTTCGCATCTCGAATGATATTAATTTATTGATGGCAAAAGAAAAGAAAAACAAAGTCTTAAAAGTGTGACATTATCTAATGTCTTACGTGAGGTGTAAAATCAATAAACAACCTCAAGTATATGCTTGCTTTCTGCTTCACTTCCCTTGGTTATTGATACCTAATACCCAGTTCCAGTAACATCCGTTTTGTTCTCCGAATGGTCATTGGTATGGACGTATGGTTGCCAATGTGTTGCCTTATGACATTCATCCAATCAAATTTTCTTACAAATCTTGTCCTCCATAAAAAGGAATAAAATGATACATATAACTTGTAAATTAACTATTAATAAATAAAGTATTATTTTATAATATATGTTTCTTTTTTATAATGTACTAAAATTTGTAAGAAGATATATTATTTTCTTAATAATATTAATAGCATATATGTATAAATCTAAAAAGTGTCATTACGACAGTTTCAAATTATTTCTTTTTATAAATTAAGTGATTGAAGTCAAAATTATTTCAAATGGTCTAACTCAATTCTCCCATGTGGTTCACAATCTCCAAATTAAAATTTGTTTTTCAAGTCAACTTTCTTTAACTTTTTTCAGTGATACTCACAAATAAACACTCTTATTTGATTGTATGTTACAGTAATACTTTTTTCCGTTGTATTCAGCTCGTACAAGAGCCACTGTTATCCGTGTAATTTTCTTCCATATTTGATATGCCATGTAAAAAATGATAGCGCTATTGGATATCTTTTGTACCTTGTCAAATGGATCAATCAAACCATTGAGATGTCATATAAATGGATCAATCAATCAAATCTCATTTTTAGCAAAAGATTTTCAACAGCTGTGATTAGGATTCGACAGTTAAATGGATCAATCAAACCATCAAGATGCCATGTAAATCATGCTAATTATGATGATAATTTAGTGTATTCAGCACTTGGAAATTGGAATATGAATCTTCATTCCACATGATTCTAAACAATTTTTTCAAATTAGTTATTAAATTTTATTAGGAGAAATGTGGTCTGGCTCAGGCAAAAAAAGAAACAGTTTTTTGAGCCCAGAAAGAATTTAGCAATAGACAATATAGAATAAGACAAGCCTACAGTATAATGAGAAGACAAGGTAGGGAAAACCTATGACAGACAAGCCTATAATATAATGAGAAGACAATGTAAGCAAAACCTATGACACCCCTAGTTTTCTATATGTACATTATTACATGTGTTCATGTACATTTTATTACCAGGTCCTAAATGGCAATGGTTAAAGTATTAAGATGAAGGAAACATATTCTGGAGAAGTGTAAAATCAACACTTTAAATATGTCAATTTAATAGTTAATCTCATCTCATTTATTTATAATTTTAGGCTTTAATTTTTTCACATTTGCAAATACAATGATGACTAATAATTGTTAGAAGATGTTCAATAATATCCTACTTACTGGAAAAAAACAATTGAAAATGCGTAATTGAAAAGATGAAATATTATAATTAGATAGTTACCACAATAAAATGCATATAAACTTTAGACGACAAAGATATTATAATTTTGTATATGATTGAACATACATTCATAAATATGAATAATCATCATGGAATTACACATCATATATTTATGGAATAACTATGTTGTTTAAACATTTAACTTTAGAAGATGTGCAACCAACAATTTTAAATAAAATGGAGGGGACCCCATTTTAGCCTCGTTTCCTAGAGAGATCTGTCTATCTTGCATTCTTGTGTATTAAAACCCATCAATATTAAATTATTTATGGAAAAGTATCATATATAACTAGTAAAAAAATCATATCTAACTAGAAAAATCAATTAAAGAGATACTATTAAAATATGAAATCATATGTAACTAGAAAAATCAATTAAAGAGAAACTATTATGTAATCAAATATATTTTTTGTTTTGGGGTAAAGAGATACCATGACACTATACACAATTAAATAAGCACCAATAAAAAGAAATAGTGTATACGAAATAAACATCACTACATAACAGCTATTTAAATGTCTCATTTGAACATTCAAAACAAAAAAACTATATTACTAGTTATTTAAATATAATAAGTGTGTTTGATAAGGATAAAGGATATGATGTATATTTCATCAACTTACTTAATTAGTAGTGTTTGACAATAAAACTTATTTAACAAGCTAGTAACTTATAAGCTCATCCTTGACAAGCTACTTAAGATAACTCATGGTTGATAAGATAAAGACTTATTCCATTTTATACCTATAAGCTAATCTTACCAAACAATTATGGTTAATCAACACACTTACAATCATATAGTTCTCAAATGACTTATAAGTTTCTTACTATCTTATAGTTCTCAATTGACTTTTTTTTATCATCAAATATTAGTATGTTAGTATTTGTTGCAAATGAGATTTGAATCATCAATTTCCTTCACTCCATTTCTTCTCTCTAACTATTAAACCACCTTAAAATTATATTTTTAATTTTTTTTAAATTTATAATGAGTGAGACTCGAACCTACAATCTTCTTCACTATATTCCATAAATTTATTCATCTTAACCATCATATCATCTTATGACTCCCTAGTTCTCAAATGACTTATAATCTTTCAGTTAGCTTATAAACTACTTGTGCCAAAGAGGACCTATATCATTGAGTAAGGAACCAAAAATAAAAAGTATAAAGCTTGTATTAAAAAAAGAATGTTGAAAGTATTAGAAATTAGAAATTTATAAAAGTTTAATAGTAACACAACAAAAAAGAGCACATGATTTGGCACAAAAAATATATCTACCATAAAATTATGCATGGTAAACAATATAATGAGAATGAAAAATTCCAATGTGGTGCACCTTCATTAAACTCCAACACATAACTAAACTTTAAGCCGCTAATTGCACACTGGTCAAACAAAACATAACTCTTATTAAAGTCATAAAAGTCATAAATTATGAGTTAGGATCTTCTCCATTAATGAAGCAACAATTGCTTCAAAAAATTAAGAGAAATACATCTTTTAATATCACATTTATCTATTTGATTACAATAAAATTATAATTTTCATAAACATACACTTGCTTTAATGGAGAGGATGTTCATAAATTAATTTTCTAATCTTTAACTTAGCCTTTGAAAGTAGGGGTGAGCAAGATCTGGCCCTACCCGCTCACTCGACACGACTTGATCATGATCGGATCCGAATAGAGTTGGGACTGATCAGGTCTAGGGCCGGATTTAGGTTCAAAAAATAGATCCAATCAATATTTAGGGTCGGGTAGAGAGTAATGATACCTTTTGGTCGAAAGTATCATTGATTCTATAATTTTTCATCATATATATGTAACACCTCGAAAATCATTTCCTAATTACTATAGTTAATCTTGGTAGCTCCAGGATGAATACTTAGCTTGCTTTTATGAGTTTCGTCCAAGATTGTCATTCTTAAATCAGGATCTCTTGGCACGCAGACTCGATTTTTGCATTTGAGTACTCCATCGGTTCCTTCCTGAAATTCCGAAGCTTTTCCTTCAACAAGACTATCTTCTCTTGTAGTTCTAGATCCGAACCTTGCAAACCCTTCAGTTGTTCCAGAAACTCAATCGTTACAATAATTATACCTAAAGTCAAACTTTTAGGTCTTACTTGAACCGTGAGACTTAAATCCCTGAAATCCTCTATGAATCACATTTCTCTTACCATCATGGTTGCCATATGCAGAGACTTTCTACTCAAGGCATCAGCCACCACGTTAGCTTTTTTGGGGTGGTAATGAAGAACAAAATCGTAGTCCTTGAGAAATTCCATTCATCGTCCTTGCCTCATGTTCAGTTCCTTATGGTCGAACAGATACTTCAAGCTTTTATGGTCACTGAAAACTTCGAATATCACGCCATACAGATGATGTCTCCATATCTTGAGAGCAAACACGATCGTAGCTAGTTCCAAATCATGCGTTGGGTAGTTCTGCTCATTTGTTTTCAACTGTCTTGATGCATAAGCCACTTCTTTCCTTTGTTGCATCAACACGCAACCTAAACCTTGCTTTGATGCGTCATAATACATGTTGAAGTTTTTTTTTGGGGTAAAAAGATACCATAACACTATACACAACCCAGTGGCATAATGAAGTGGAGGAAGAGGAGGAGGAGGACGAAGTCATTGAGCTCGTAAATGTGGAGAGTTCGGTGGAGGTGGTCAACCTCGTGTCGGACTCAGAAGAGGAGGAGAACCCGAGTGAGGGGTCCAGCATTCCTGGAATCTTCTGAGTCAGCTTGGGGGCCAGTCGATGTCTTTTTTTTGTTTTTGATGGGGGGGCTGTGTATCTGGTTATTTTGTATATGTAGTGGCGATGTAGTTTCCGCCTTTATTGAACTAGTATGTATGAACTAATTATGGCTTAACTAATTATATGCATCATGTTATTCAGGAAATTGTAAATCAGGTTAAGTTATCATTCGATAACGATGAGTTGATTTTCCGCATTCGAGTTACTTAAAGTGATGTCCCGGAAAAAGAAGGTTTTTAAAAGGAAACAATTTTATGCATCACCATTTAAAAAAAAAATTACCCATTTTTCCGCAATGTTTTTGAGAAGGGGCGTTACAACATGGTATCAGAGCGGCTCTTTCCTATTCGGCCTGGGCCTGAACTTACATGCTTTCTTGTGTGACTTTGTGTGATAGTTGTTTGCTTGAGTATGATTATTTGATTGTCGGTGGAGTTCAACGAGGGAGTTTTGATGTGAAAAGTATCTCACCTAATTTCTATGTGTGGTTAATAAGATGGCTGGAAGAGGAACCGCAAACCTGGACTTCATGGCAGCGATGACCGCGGCAATCCAAGGTGTAAATGCTAATTTACACCAGCTGAATCAGCAACAGCATCAGGCTCAGTCGCCTTAAGGGTCGACTCAGTATAAGGTGTCGTCGTCAACCCCCAAGATTTGAAGGAGGATTTGCACCTGAGGCTGCAAATGAATGGATCCAAGAGTTGGAGAAAATCTTCCGGGCACTCATGTGTACCGATGAACAGAAGGTTACCTATGCTACTTACATGCTGAGTAAGAAAGCAGATAACTGGTGGGAGTTTACCAGGAGGCAGATGGAGCATGAGCACCAGGTGGTCAGCTGGACCACATTCAAGGACAAGTTTCTGCAGAAGTATTTCCCTGCTGATATGAAGATGAAGAAGGAAATGGAATTCCTGAAGCTTCAACAAGGGAGTTTGTCGGTGGGAGAGTATGCCTCCAAGTTCGAGGAATTGGCGAGGTATGCCCCACATTACAATGAGATTGGGAACGACAAGTCGAAGTGCACTAAGTTCGAGGATAGACTTAAGCCCGACCTGAAGGTGATGTTTGTACACCAGCAGATACCAGACTTCGCAACTCTGGTCAACAAGTGCAGGCTCTACGAGAAGAGCGTTAGAGCGAGGAATGTGACATTGAGAAGTGTTGTATCACCTCCAACACTGGTCAGTCCATAGAGGAGTGGTGGACAGGGGTTTGGAAGGGGAAGGCCCTTCAACCGCAATCAAAGGTCTGCTGCGTCTTCTTTAGGAAGTCGTCAAAGGAGCTTTCAGCCTTATAACAACAGAGGCTTCAGACCAAGAAACAACAACAACAACAACAACAATAACCACAACAACAGCCACAACAACAACAACAACAACAACAGCAGGATGAGTTCGTCCGTCAGGAACTACAATCAGACTGCGAAACCAATGTGTCCCAAGTGCTAGGGAAGGCACGTTGGTAACGTCTGTGTGACTTGTTTTCGTTGCAATGAGGTAGGGCACTACAAGTCTTCATGCCCGAAGCTAAAAAGGGAAGCAGTGAACTCAGTATAGGCGGCACGACCCAGGGCTCAGGGCAGAGTGTTCACGATGAGCGGAGCAGAGATCGGGGCTAACGAAGATCTCATCCAAGGTACCTGCAACGTTAAAGAGATTCCTTTATCTGTACTGTTTAATCCGGGTGCGACCCATTCCTTTATTGCGATTGATGTTGTCAACCGATTAGCTTTACCTGTTGTGTCGTTACCTTATGATCTTTTATATCTATGAAGATGTATATTCAGGAAATGTTGTATCATTTCAGTTACCGTTAGGTAACCGCTTTTGATTTTCGCGTTATATGTTACTTAAAGTGATGTCCCGGAAAAGAAAGGTTTTTAAAAAGGAAACAATTTTACATCACCATTTAAAAAAAAAAATTATCCATTTTTCCGCAATGTTTTTGAGAAATATTTTTTGGGGCGTTACATGCCACGAAACCAATCAATCCCAGAGGCAAGTCACAACAATGATATAATCTCACAAGATATACTCTCTAAAGTGTTTACACTCATGTGTCTTAGGTTGCAAGTGTTTACACTCAAAGCACTTCATGAAAACAAACACAACCATAGGTTTGACAAGCCTCTAACATCAACATCATAAGCACATGCACATAAAGATCAAAAGGACTTTTCAAGGTTGTAATGGGGCCAAGGACAAGGTAGGATAAATATGGGATATGTAGGTAAAACCAAATGGAATATAGGAGCAATGGGGAA
>NC_032016.1:20627432-20627691 GCF_001865875.1 Lupinus angustifolius
ACAAGATATCAAGACTTAAGTGAATGAAAGTATGGGAGAAAATGCCCAAGCCTAAGCAAAACCTAAAAGTCAAAGAAAAACATGCTTCAACAAAACCTACAACCTACAATAGTCTCCCCCCACACTTAATAAACTACACATTGTCCCAATGTAGCACAATTAGAAAATCCAGACATACATATCAATCAATGGAATTGGACAAGTGCAATAAAAAGTAGAGAAGAGAAAGAAAAACTCCTTGATTCATGGAGGGAGGAAA
>NC_032016.1:20627791-20628315 GCF_001865875.1 Lupinus angustifolius
GCTTTCTTTCTTCATCAGCTTGATCAAGAGCCAAGTTACAAGTTTTCACAGCCCAATATGCACGATGTTCTATCTCTACAGGAAGATGACATGCTTTACCAAAAATAACCCGATAAGGGAACATCTCTATGGGTGCCTTGTAAGCAGTCCTATGTGCCCAAAGAGCATCATCAAGTCTGTTGCTCCAATCTTTTCTGTTAGGCTGCACCATCTTCTCCAAAATCTTCTTTATCTTTATGTTTGAAATCTCAGCTTGCCCATTACATTGGGGAGATAATCTGTGGAAACTCTATGAACAACCCCATATTTCTTGAGCATAGCTTGCATGGATCTATTGCAAAAGTGCGTGCCTTGGTCACTAACAATGGCTCTGGGGATGTCAAACCTGCAAAAAATATGAGACCTAACAAAATCCATAACAACCCAAGCATCATTAGTTCTGATGGCCTTAGCTTCCACCCATTTAGAAACATAATCAACAGAAAATAGAATATAGTAAAAGCCAAAAGAAACAGGAAATGGAC
>NC_032016.1:20628415-20629236 GCF_001865875.1 Lupinus angustifolius
ACCTCACAAAACAACATAGGTTGTTGAGGCATCTCTTGTCTCCAAGAAAGGGTACCACCTGCTCTCTGACACTGCTCACAAGTGCTACAAATCCTCCACGCATCTTTGAAGATGGTGGGCCGATAAAATCCAGAGTCCAACACCTTTCGTGCTGTTCTTTGGGTACCAAGATGGCCACCCACTGCAGAAGAATGACAAAACTGAAGGACTGACTCAATCTCATGATCTGGAATGCATCTTCTAGGATGACTAGATTGAGTCTCCTTTGTAAAAGCTTTGTGACCTCTTTCTTCACAACCTCAAGGATGACTAGATTGAGTCTCCTTTGTGGTTATCTCACTGGGTTAGATCCATCTTCCAAGAGTATCCTATGCATGCACATAGATGGGCTAATACCAGGAATATCAGCTAAGGTCCAGCCAATTGCCTTCATATGCTTCTTCAACACTTGCAACAACTTCTCCTCTTGATCAACATCAAGGGAGGTGGAAACAATAACAGGAAGCTTCTCATCATCCTCTAAGTAAGCATACTTGAGGTTTTCAGGCAAAGGTTTAAGCTCCAATACAAGTGCCTGCAAAACAGATGGAACCAAAGTAGCAGACATAGATTCTGCAGCTTGTACCTGAACAAGTAAATCATATTATTGTATGATATATACAACAATTGGGTTAGTGCAATCTGATTCTACCACATTTGGATCAACAGAAATATGCAGAAACTCATCAATACAAGAATTACACATTTCAGAATCAGTGCATGTATGACAAGTGTATGAGTCTATCAATGACATAGAATCAAAATCATTAAGGAAATCACAG
>NC_032016.1:20629336-20629636 GCF_001865875.1 Lupinus angustifolius
ACCAAACTCCATAGATAATGTTCCAGCATGGACATTTATCTTGGTTCGGGCTGTTCTAAAAAATGGCCTCCCCAAAATGATAGGAACTGTGTTACGGGAGGATCTCTCTTCCATATAGAGAATATAAAAATCAGCAGGAAAAATAAGTTCACCAACCCGAACCAAAACATCCTCTATCAAACCAGCAAGATAAGCAGTACTCTTGTTTGCTAATTGAATCACTTCCCCAGTGGGTTGCATAGGTCCAAGTGAAAGAGACATGAAAACAAACATAGGCATAACATTAATCGAAGCACCTAG
>NC_032016.1:20629736-20630840 GCF_001865875.1 Lupinus angustifolius
CTTAGAGTGATGGCACTCACATTCTTCGGGTTGACCACAGTTTGGGAAGGCAACTTATCAGAATTCTGAGAGTGCAATGTGTTTAATGAAGTAGCCATCTGCCCCATCTGGGTAGTCAAATTCTGAATGGAGGACTCTTGTCTCTGAATGGAAGCTCTAGTCTCTTGCTAGAATTGCATATTCTGCAATTTCATTTGCCTCACCAATTCTTCTAATGAAGGTTCACTAGATGTAGGAGCAGGATTATTATTCATTTGTTGTTGCCTCTGCTGTTGGATTGGAGGAGGTAAATTGGAAGAGGCATATATGGTCTATTTTGTGCAGCATTATTATTCTGAAATGGTGGCCCTGGATGAGACTGTGAAGGATCAGACCATCTAAGATTCGGATGATTCCTCCAACCAGGGTTGTATCTGCTTGATGAAGGATCATAATTTTGTTGTTGTTGTTGAGGTATGTTGTTGTAAATATTTGCAGCATAGGCCTCAGGATGGTCTTCAGTTTTGGGCTCCAAGAGAGAAAGACAAACATTAGCATAATGGTCAGTTGCGGTGCAAATACCACAAACTCGTGCTGCAAGTGGAGGTTTCTGCTGATTCATGGCAAGTTGAGTGACCAAGGTAGCAAGGAGTCAATTTTTTTCTCAAGTTTATCTTGCCTCACCGAATTTGTCCCAACATCATGGACACCTCTGACCACTATAGAATCACTACTTCTTGCACTGAACTGTTGAGAGTTGGAAGACATCAGCCTCAAAAGGGGTCATATCTCCAAGTGCACCACCACTAGCAGCATCAATGATATTCCTCTCCATGTTGTTCAGACCCTCATAAAAATATTGCAGGAGGAGTTGTTCAGAGATCTGATGATGGGCGCAGCTTGCACAAAGTCTCTTGAATCTCTCCCAATATTTATATAAACCTTCTGCATGTAGTTGTCTGATGCCAGAAATATCTTTTCTAATTGCAGTGGTCCCAGAGGCTGGAAAGAATTTTTCAAGGAAGATTCTCTTCAGGTCATCCCAACTAGTAATAGAACCAAGGGCCAAGTAATATAACCAATCTTTTAAAGCACCCTCAAGTGAATGTGGGAATGCCTTCAAAC
>NC_032016.1:20630940-20631257 GCF_001865875.1 Lupinus angustifolius
TTATGAGGACATTCACCTGCAAGTCCATGAAACTTAGGCAACAAATGGATTAGTCCAGTTTTGAGCACATATGACACATCCTCATTGGGATACTAGATACACAAGCTTTCGTATGTGAAATCAGGTGTAACCAGCTCCCTTAATGTCCTCTCACGTGGGATTGGAAGTGGTTCAGCCATATTTTCAGAGTATGCAACAAAATGCATAGAAACAGCAGAATGCATAGAAACAGCAGAATCAGTATCACTATCAGGTAGATTAACACTAAGATGAAAAGACTAACTATCTAAATTTAAATTCCTAACTTGTCTAACCAA
>NC_032016.1:20631357-20632058 GCF_001865875.1 Lupinus angustifolius
TTTTGGGGTTAACTTGGATTTTAAGAAACCCAAGATTTTTATGTTTGAGTGCTTTTGAGTATATATGATTTATGATGAAATGTGTTGAATATGGTATATGAATGTTGTTGGGAACTTTTCTGTATGCAGGTGTTTGAAAAACTATGTTTAAATGTGTTTCGGTTATCGAAAATGGCAAAATTGGTATTATGTCCAAGTCCATGTCGCTTGGGCGAGCACGTCTCGCTTGGGCGAGGACTGGGCGAGGGGAAGTTTTGGTTCTGGGATTCCCTCGCCTGGGCAACAGAATCTCGCTTGGGCGAGCAAGCCTCGCCTGGGCGAGTAAGGGCCTCGCTTGGGCGAGAACGCCCAGGATTTAATGAGCCCCTGGAACTCTCTCGCTGGGGCGAGAGATGCCTCGCTTGAGCGAGGAGAGGCCTCGCTTGGGCGATAGTACCTTCGCCTGGGCGAGGAAGGCTTAAGTTTATTTGGAATTTAAAGATGAATTATCGCTTGGGCGAGAAACAATTATCGCTTGAACGAAAGATGCCAAGTTTTAAAGGGGTATTGTTGATTTAATTTTCGCTTGAGCGAAGGGTCCTCGCTTGGGCGAGAGACAGTGATTGTGTTTGACTATTGGGATTGATTGTTTGAGTATGTAATAACCCTAGTATGGGTATGTGGTATGAACTACTTTAGTATAACACAATAATTGAATTAAA
>NC_032016.1:20632158-20637136 GCF_001865875.1 Lupinus angustifolius
AGGGTGATTCAGCGATAGTCGTAGTGGTAGGGACGTTACCCTTTGAGTTATGATGTGAATTAGAGCACAACCCAGAAAGGAACCCGGGATACCACGTAGTGAGATCAGCTGACCGTAAAAGGCTTGGTCTGGGACCGTCCAGGGTGTTCAGCGATGGTCGTAGTGGTGGGATGTATTTCCTTTATATTACGTGTTAACATAAGATCGGGACCCACAAGAAGCATTCCTGAGGGAGATGACTTAAGGTGGGCCGAGCATGGTAAATAATGATTAAAAGATTTAATCATCTAACTGCGGTTAGTGTTCATATGTATATGGTTAATAATGGAGTAGAAGAGAGGAAATTGACGGGATGACTTAGAACACCATGATGTTGAGAGGGATGGCGTTTTTTGACGGTGATTCATCAACAATGTCTTGAGGGAGAGTCTAGGTGAGGTGAGTCCCTTGTATTCCTGGGAGAGGACATCCTGTTGGATCGGACAATTCTCACAGGCCAAACTAGACGATCTCTGACAACCCCTCTTTGCAATCTGGATCAATGAGAGGGATGTCCAGAAAGCGTTTGTTACGACACCGTCCTGTTATGGACTGTTCCTATGGAACTTATTGATCAATTGGCTTATGAAAGGCTTTTGGTGCGTACAAAGTGGCTTGGCATGGGACATGTACTCTTGATTTATTTCCGACAAGGTTATTGGGAGGATATTGGTGTAAGGTGGATGATCATGACATAACATGCATATATTGCACTTGTGGAAGTGGATTTCCACCTTTGAATTATAAACATCATGCATCATTAACATTAAGCACATATTATTACTTATGGTTATGATATTTGTTTAGGAAATGTATGTTGATACATTATTGTTTATATTAATAAATGGTGGGTTATGATGTCGGTAATAGATAATATATGTGTATGTTATTATTTGGAGTATGATCATCACTTATGTGTTATTTAATTATAGTCATGATATCTTGTCGATGAACTATACATTGATAAATGGTGAATTATGATATTGTTTGAGAATAAGTGTTGTTTACCTTACATAGGTTGATTAGATAATTGTTTATGAGAATAATTGATGAGTTTGGTTATATTACTCATGTGGATTGGATAATTGTTTATGAGAACAACTTATGAGTTATAATGTGATATGTTATATATATATGAACTGCTTTTCAAATCCGAGTTTGATATTCTGAGTAAGTCCACGCCGTCAATGAATTTATGTTCATTAGATGTCTTACTCTCTCTGTTGTATTGTTCTTGTTCTGTATATATTTGCTATGCTGATGGCCAACAACAGCACTCACATTCGAGGTTATCACTTCACGATGTCCCCGATGGGACAATGGGCTAGTGATGGGCACATATATACATACACAGGCCCTTGCGGTTTGTCGTTGCACATGGTGTGCAACGGGTCATCAATGATGATCCCTCACCCCGACACCTATATTGACGCTTCCTTCACCTTTCCGCCAAAGAGGTCGACGTCTTTAGAGGTTGGACTTCGATACCCGCCAGCCATGAGTGATGGCGCTCTTTCCTCCCACGGTTATAGGACGTGGCCAGATTATTTGGATGCTCCATCATCCAGTAGAGCCAAGAGGAGCAGTGGTCTTGGAGGAGGTCCCTACAAGAAGGCTCCAGTTTTGAGAATGCCATCCCCTCCGAATTATGCCGCTGAGTTGTGGCATAATGAAGTGGAGGAAGAGGAGAAGGTGGACGAGGTCGTTGAGCTCGTCAATGTAGAGAGCTCGGTGGAGGTGATCGACCTTGTGTCTGACTCGGAGGAGGAGGAGGACCCGAGTGAGGGGTCCAACATTCCTGGAATCTTTTGAGTCAACTTGTGGGTCAGTCGATGTCCCTTTTTTGTTTTTGGTGGGGGCTGCGTTTCTTTGGATTTTGTATATGTTATTGGCGATGTAGTTTCCGCCTTTACTAACCTAGTCTGTATGAACTGACTATGACTTAACCCATTATATATATCTATGATGATGTATATTCAGGAAATGTTGTATCATTTCACTTACCGTTAGGTAACCGGTTTTGATTTCTGCGTTATATGTTACTTAAAGTGATGTCCCGGAAAAGAAGGTTTTTAAAAGGAAACAATTTTATGTCACCAATTCAAAAGAAAAAAAAATATACTCACTTTTCCACATAATAAATAAAGAGTATTTTTCGGTGCGTTACATGAAACCCTAGCATAGCAAAAAGAGGGAAAACGGAAATGTCTTTGTGTTTTAAAATGAGACAAAGTGAAGTGTGTGTGTTTGGAGTGGGGAATCCGAATTTAACCCCTCCAACACACATAAACCGAATTAGGCCTAAACAATGGGCCCAAAGGTAAATTACCATAAAAACAACTCCTAAATTAAAAATACAATCTTCACTTCAACACATATCCTCGACTTCCATAATGCCCAAAATGCCATTGGTGCCAAATGTGATCTGAAAATGATAATAGATTTAATCAGGCCAAATAATCCCAAATTAACTCATTTTAGGAATATTAGTCCAATAAAGTCTAAAACACTAAACCATGTGAAACAAATTCAATTAGGCACCAAGAATCATCAATCATGCTAATTTAAGGTTATGAATAGTTTGTAATATATTGTTCATTAGCTCTCAAGACAAGCCTCTTACGGTCAGACGATATCACTGCATGGACATATAATACTTCTCAGCACCACTACGAACCATCGTCCTTAATCATGTAATTCTTTACATACATCACTTTAGATATGAAAACTCTTGTTTGTATCATATCCAAGAATTTCATATAATTATTCATCATTACAACATTTACTTATTGAAAGAACCTTATCTCCAATAAAGGTGTTTTAGGGTTTATTGAATAGGATTGAAAGTGAATGAATTCTCGATGGAAAAAATGTCATTAGACTCTCGCACATGTGAGAGTTATCGTTCAGACGACTTAAGAAGTCTTGTCTGTATGGAGCCCTCCCACTCAAGCAAGAGATGTCTTGCTTAAGCGAGGGAATCACCATTTTTATAAGGCACATGTGGTTCAAGCGAGAGTTGTCTCGCTTAAGAAAGAAAATAATCAGTTTCCTTTGTGCATATTTCACCTCAGACGAGAGTTGTCTCGCCCAAGCAAGAAACCCCATTTTCTCTAGACACTTCTCGCTCAAGCGAGAGCTGTCTCGCTCAAGCGAGAAAAGCCTGAAACTTAGTTAAATTTCTTTTCTCAATGAAAATTTTTCTCATTTATAACACATGTTTTTAAGTCTTGAATTTAACAATTATCTCATACATATAATTCTTAGAACAGTTATTCGATCAATATTAAACATGAATAATCATGACATCTTCATACATAAACATAACCTAACATAATTCGGCATAACAAATATTTTTGCACATAATCCAAACAAAACAAACAATTGATTCAGTACAAGCTTTCTTAATACCCAAGACAACTCCAAACTTGTGAGGGAGTTTGGAAGTCCTGAAACATATTCGGACACCATTGTGTCACGATGTTTTCTCCCTCATCTGAGTGTGTTGTGCAGATTGTTTCCTCGACTCTATGTGAGCTTAATTCGTCGGATCTCTTCTCAAACTCTTCACACGCCAAAATCAAAATAATACTAATTAGGTCACTTTGATAATTATTATTCTTACGAAATAACATTTTACGCAAAGATAAAACTTTCGACCTAAAATGAACTTAATCACTTTCATCCATCCAATTCAATGTTAGGTATTTCTTGAATCATCATTTATCATTGAAAGTCTTACAACACAACGACACTTTCCAAAGTAAAGTTTTAACAAAACTTATAACGGAATTATGTCATAATATGTGGATATACACCAGGTTTATTCCTAGGAAAGAGAGGTGGGTCATAAAGACACACTTAAATACCAAGTCTTTCCTTAGATAGAACTTTTCTAGACATGTATTTCCTCTTCATTACATTTTTCCGGTAATGATAACTATTCATCAAATTTATTTTTTGCAAGTAAAACATTTTTATTAAGATTAACTTTTTTAAGTAAGATTATTAAGCTAGACTTACCATTTTAAAGTAAGTCAACTTAAACAAAATCAATACTTTGAAATCAAAAGTTTTTAAATCAATCTTACCACTTTAAAGTAAACTAACTTAATCAATATCAACACTTTTAAATCATTTTTCTATCTAAGACTTCATAACACTTTAGGTTTATAAAGTCGAGACTTTTTAGGTCATTCTCCTCATTTAAAATATGCTACTAAAGAAATGGTATACATTTGTTGTCTCACACTTTGTGCCACTCCATGTCCCATGGGCATGTGATTGGTCATAAAAAATAATTAAAATTTAATTATTAAATATTTTTCTGACCAATCATAAGCTCATGGTACATGGAGTGACAGAAAGTGTGAGACAACAGATGCACTCCCCTAAAGAAAACACAAGTAATTTCATGATCACCTCAACAGCTCCAAATTTTAGGATAACATCAAGGGTTAATAGATGTTGATTTCATAGTCATGAACTATAAATCATATGTTAACACTTTTACTATCCAAAACTTTATAACACTTTAAGTTTAGGAAGTCAAGACTTTAATAAATCATCTTTTATCCCAAATCATTACTTTAACTTGGAAATCAAATAATAACATATGCTAAATAACTTTCTACACATAATACCTATTAAAAATGTAATTGTTTAAACAAAAACTCATAAACATTTTGAACTTTCAAGAATAGACATAAACTTTTCTTAAACACAATAAAGGTTCATTTGATGTTCAAATAATCACCTTTAAACACATTCAAATACTAACAATAATTTCCAAAATTTCTAAAGCAAATAAACTCATTTAACCTTGTCCAAAGATATAGTTTTTTCATCTAAGAACAAATAATTTTTTTTTAAGTTTTACATAAGTTAAAAACTACACAAAGGTTCATATGATTTCATTATCATTCCTTTTAGTCATGAC
>NC_032016.1:20637236-20701731 GCF_001865875.1 Lupinus angustifolius
CTGAATAACACAATGCATATAAATGGTTAAGTCATCTTTAGTTCATACAAACTAAGTCAACAAAGGCGAAAACTACATCGCCACTACATATACAAAATCACCAGATACACAGCCCCCCATCAAAAACCAAAAAGAGGACATCGATCAGAAGATTCCAGGAATGTTGGACCCCTCACTCAGGTCCTCCTCCTCTTCTGAGTCTGACACGAGGTTGATCACCTCCACCGAACTCTCGACATTTACGAGCTCAATGACCTCGTCATCCTTCTCTTCTTCCTCCACTTCGTTATGCCACAACCCAGCGGCATAATTTGGTGGGGATGACATTCTCAGACTCAGAGTCTTCTTGCAAGGACCCCCTCCAAGAACCTGGCTCCTCTGGGCTCGGCGGGATGATGGAGCATCCAAATAATCTGCCCATGTCCTATGACCGTGGGAGGAAACCGCGCAATCACTCCTGACTGGCGGGTGTCGGAGTCCTACATATGGAGACATCAATCCCGTTGGCGGTAATGTGAAGGAAGCGTCAATGTAAGCGTCGGGGTGGGGGATCATCATCGAAAACCCATTGCACTCCATGTGCAACGACAGGCTGTAGGGGCCTGTGTAAGTGTATCGGTGCCCATCACTGACCCATCGTCCCGCCGGGGACATCGTGAAGTGGTAGCCGCGAATGTGGGTGTTGTTGTTGGCCATCTGCATAGCAAACATATACAAAACAAGAACAATACAACAGAGAGAGTAAGACATCTAATGAACATAAATTCGTTGACAGCGTGGACTTACTCAGAATACCACACTCAGACATAAAATATATTTGAACATATAATTCATCATTTATCATCAACATCATAAAATAATACATATTTATCAATATAAAGAATAATATATCAAATAATATAATCAACATTATACTCATAATCACATCACATACATAAACATATAAATACACCATACTTGTAACTCGCAGGTGAGAATGTACTTCCCCAATGATAATGTATGCATGATATGTCATGATCATCCACCTTACACCAATATCCATCCAACATCCTAATCGGAAATAATCGAGAGTACAGGTCCCGTACCAAGCCGTTTTGTACCACCCGAAATAACATATCCTCGCAAGGAATTAAAAATAGATTGATTAGTTCCCTCAGGAATAGTCCTACCCGGACCTAGGTCGTACAAACGCTTTCTGGGCATCCCTCTCATCGATCTCGAATGCAATCCCAGGGTTGTTAGAGAGTGCCTAGTTTGGCCTGTGAGAACTGTCCGATCAAACAGGGTACCTCCCCAGGAATACAAGGGACTCGTCTCACCCAGACTCTCCCTCAAGACATTGTTGGCGAATCACCGTCCAATCAGTGCTGTCCCTGCTTACATCACGGTGCTCTAAGTCGTCCCGTCATTTCCTCTCCACTACTTCATGGTCACAATGCAATGCATTCTTAATCAGAATCAAATGCAAATGTATTAATCAAACACATGATCGGTCCATCCTTAAGTCATCTCCCGACAAGGAATGCTTCTCGTGGAACCAGATAGTACGTCAACCGTACGTGCTCAAGGTAACATCTCAATCACAACAACCCATCACCGAATACTTCTGGACGGTCACATGACCAAGCCTCTTACGGTCGGTCGATCGTTGTTCAGTGATATCATGTATCCTTACTAGGGTACTCTCCCTTAGTTCGACCTCAAGTCGGATACTTGCCCAACAAGGCATAAACACAAACAATGTTTTCATACCTTTGTGGAGTCATGCTTCGCATCTAAGCCATGATCTCATTCCACAACTTTTATATCACAACACACCCTACCCGGGTTCATCACATTAGTCCCCACATCATTTCATTTCAATCGTTACACCCTGTCCCTCGCCCAAGCAGGGACTAGTCGCCTAGCGACATTTCATCTTTAAGGCTCAAATAAACTGAAGTCTTTCTCGCTCAGGCAAAGGTACTGTCGCCCAAGCGAAACCTCTTCTCGCTCAAGCGAGACCTCTCTCGCCCAAGCGAGAGAGTTCTAAGAACTCATTAAAATTCTGGGCTTCCTCGCCCAATTGCGGTCCTTGCTCGCCCAAGCGGGGCCTGCTCACTTCAGCGAGACCTCTCTTGCCCAAGCGAGACCTCTCTCGCCCAAACGAGAGAGTTCTATGAACTTATAAAAATCCTGGGCTTTCTCGCCCAAGTGAGGCCCTGCTCGCCCTTGCTCGCCCAAGCGAGACCTTGTCGCCCAGGCGAGGGAGTTCCAGAACCAAAACTTCCCCTTGCCTAGTCCCTCGCCCAGTCCTCGCCCAAGCAGGCTGTGCTCGCCCAAGCGACAAGAACTTGGACAGAATACCGACTTTTCCCCTTTTTGACAACTGAAACACATTTAAACATGTATCTTCACGCACCTGCACCCAGAAAGTTTCCAGCAACATTCATATACAATATTCAACACACTTCATCAACAATCATATATATTCAAAAGGCATTCAAACATAAAAATCTTGGGTCTCTTAAAATCCAAGTTAACTCCAAAACCTTTGAGATGGTTTAGGAGATCCGGGTGTCATATTCGGACACCACTATGTCACGATGTGTTCTCTCTCACCTTAATGAAGCGTGCTTTAACTTGCCAACTACGGGTGGTTTGGTTTCAAGGTTCGAACACCGAAATCTTCGTAACTACCACAATAAAAATTCGTTAGTTTCCGATATTTCTAAAATCGTTACTAAAATACTTAAAATCATTTCTCTTTTTTTTCAAAATACTTCCCCTTTGATTTCATCATCCCCTTTGACTAAAACAACAAAATACATGAAGTAAAAGATTATAACAACTCCATGAACACAAGTTGTTCATGGTTTCAACAAAATATTTTCATAAGTTCAAGAACACCATCATTTTCGGTTTTAAGGAGAAATGAGTTAGAAAGCGTTTTATAAAATTTCAACGGTTGAATTGTTCTTGACATACTCATGAACCACATACTTAAATCTCATCAATATCCATTGGTTAAATGTTGAGAGATCATGGATTGAAGATGGAAGAAACAAATGAGAGAATGAGAGGAAACTGAAGAGAGATTTACCTTCTCTTTGAAAATACAAAAGTGAGTGAGTGAAGTGTGAAGTGTGAGGGTTTAAGGAGAGAGGGAAATCAGATTTCATCCAGGCAATGATGACAAAATCTCCTAGGGTGGATCATGATGAGCTCATGAGATATTTGAGAAAGTGATGGGAGATTTGCTTTATGGAATTCAAATCTCTCATCCCAATGCTAAATGATCACTTCACGAACACGAGCGTAAAAATGCCCGAGTATTATCGGCCAATACTCGATCGGGTATTATAAATCACCCGATCCTAATATCCGATTAGAATTTCGGATTTCGACATTCCGAGTGAAAAATATTTAGAAAATAGGTATGAGTGTACTCAAAGTCTATATTGACTCGAAATAAAATTACGAAGCCAACAGCACAATCGGAATTTGATTCCGAGTTACGGAACTCGAAAAAAACGCTTTTTGAGCCGTACTGGGTGTATTTCGGCCCCGACAGTGGTTCAGAACCGACTGTCTCCGAAAATTACCAAAATTTACCATAAAATAGGAAATAAAATTTCAAGAATAAAACTTAACTAGAGTTTCGTCTAATTCTTTACCGAAAATTCCCAGAAATTCATTTTCAAAAATATAATTAATAACCATATTAATAAAATCTTATAATTCAAAATCGTAAAATTCGCGGTGTTACATTCATGACTTACAAATATTTAAAGAAAACAAACATAAACTCAACTCCATGAATAACATACTAAGTGATCATGATTTTCTCATGGTGTATGTGGAGAAAAATGAAGAAGAGAAAAAGAGAAAGAATACCTTAACTTTCTTTAGGAGAATTAGTGTAAAAATGAGAGGATGGGGTGAGGTATTTATAGAAGAGCCTCACCCTCTCTCAAATCTGAAAACTAATGAAAGACAATCTAGCTTTAGACTAGCTTAGGTAATGTGTCTAATGGTGGTGGAGTGAGGAGATTTGGTGAGTGATTTAGGGAACTATGGAAGCTTTGACTTTGCTTGTTTGACAAGTCATTGACCCATGATGTGATTAATACTCCAACTTGATTGATGTGACGTGATTTTGAAACTAAAGTCGTTCCCCAGTATCACTGATTTAGGTTTTTTGCCTGAAACATCGAAACTTGAATTTCAAGGTTAAAAATACCTAGAGATGAGTTACAGACAAACTTGGTATCTATTTTGACTATAAACAATATTTTGAAGTCAACGGAGAAATCGGAATTCGATTCCGAGTTACGGAACTCAACAACTGGGCAAAAAATCGATAAAATGGCCTGAAATCGTCTCGGAAACTTTTATTTTCCAAAAATATTATAATACAAGACTAAAACTAAACTGAGGTTTAGCCTAAAACCAACATAGGGGTGTTCTACACTTTCTGTCATAGAGAGCTTCGTATAGTGCCATTCCGATACTAGAATGAAAACTATTGGTGTAGGTGAACTCAATCAAATATAGGTAGTCAGCCTAGCTTCCCAAATGCTCCAACACGCAAGCTCTGAGAAGATCTTCCTGTCCCAATCTAGCTCATGCTCAACCCTATTTGAAAACACTCACCCACACTTAAAAGGTGTTGAAATTATAAATCATTAAATTTAAAACAAAATAATATAAATTGTGCATAAAGTAAAGGAGGTAGGGGAACATTAGAAAACTAAATTTATTGCTTACTTACTTTTCAATATAAACTTGATTTTTTTTGTTAAGAAAACACATTATTCATTTAACAAAATTTATTTAGCTATAGTCACTTACTTCATCAGTAAGTTAAAAAATCTTTCTTCATGTCTTAGTCATTGATTTTATAAAAATCTAATGAATCAGATCTAATGATTAATTCAAATAATATGAATAATTATATTTTCATAGAATAAATAACTAAAATATGAAATATTTTTAACTTAATAATAAAGTAAGTGAATCTCCTATCTAATTCAAATAAGTCGAAGGTCTCATAAAAGTAAAATAAGTAATAATTATTGTATTATATAAGTCTTAAGATAGTTCTTTGCTTCCTATGTTAAAAAGGAACAAATATTTTGTTTGTGTAAGTTTTTGTTTCTTTTTAAATTTTAATTATAAAAATATTATTTTATTATAGATAGAATGATAAAATGTCTTCCTAACATAATCATTTGTTAGTTTTTTATGCCACTTCCCTGTTCATTATAGGTGAGAAACCTGGCTCATTAAAAGGTAGTAATAATTTTGGTAAACTTTTACCGAGGGTGGGTGTCCTTGTTTGTTTGATTGCGCTACTAAGAAAAAAACTTGTTAAAAAAAAGGGAGAAGTGACGGCCTACGGGGTACGAGAATTTGGGGAAAATGAAGAAGTGAGACATAGGAAGAAGGGTAAGGTATTAGAAATTATAAATTTCTAATTAAGGTGGGCATCATATATTTGATACAATGATATTAGCTATTTATTTTTTGGGTTACATTATAACTGATCTAATTACTGACACTCATTAGATTTCTAAAAAGGTTATAACGGATATGGACTTAATGGGTGGATAATGGATACCCATCAGGTTAACTCATATGGGATAATGGGAACCCTATTAGTTAACACATCTCCCCAATATACCAAATCAAATTTAGTTTTCTCATCTCTCCATCAGAGTGAAAACGCAAGTCCCAAAAGGAATCATGGTTTGGTTGAAGAAGGCATCATATTCTCTTTTTAGAAACGTGGATCAAAGGAGCACATCCAGAAACATGGATTCAGGTATGACATTGCACCCTTTGATTCATAAATTGTTGTGTGAGAATCATTAAATTCAAGATCCTAGTATTGGTGGTTCACCAATCATAAGGAATTTCTAACGTAAGGAGGATGAGTAAGAAGGTAGCGTGTAATAAACATGGCTTTATCTGTATAATGTTATATTCATGAACGATCAGTATAAAGTTTTATAAACATAATCATCATTTATCAGTGGATTAGTTACATGTAATTAAATATGAAGCGTAATGAACTGATATTGTAAAAGAAAAACTCGTCGCATACATTTTTTTCACTTCTGATTATTTATTATGTGTACTATGCTGTCAGAGAAGATATGAAACAGCTTTATCATGGATGTATATAACATGGTGAAATGAAAGTCTCACATTTAATTATTTCCCTGTTGTTATTACCATTTTCCTCTTATTTGAATATTTTCTTTTCCCTAGTTTCTGATAATAAAACTACTTTCTGTTCCCACCCCTTGTAATTTCTTCACTGACAGAAGAATACCTGCACACTTTCTAACACACGCACGCATACAGAGCCACAGAACCCACTCCCATCCATCCCACACATCACATTACCCTTATCTCTCTAGCTTTGTAGAATTGTGGATTATGATAAGGACTGTGACAGAGAGAGATAGAGAGATATAGAGAGAGATAGAGAGAGAGATCAGAGCAGTGCAGAGAAAAACAAACAGATATTTCCAGCCATATCATACTTTATTATTTCGCCTTTCCCCTCTGCCACTCGATTCATCAAATCCCTCGTTCAAAACATAAGGGACAGAAACTCTTTTATAAACTCACTTCCCTTCAAAACAAATAACTAAGTAGAGGCTTCCTATATAAATAAGTAGAGGCTGCAAGTGTTAGGAAGAACCCAGTATTCTCATGTTCTTCTAGTTTTAGTTCACTATCTCTTGATCCTTCTTCTCTAAACTTGTCTTTGTGTTTGTTTCAATGGGTAGCTACTACCACCGCCACTTTGATAGCAATGATGCACTTCTCCCACCGGGTTTTCGATTCCACCCCACTGATGAGGAGCTTATCACATACTATCTCCTCAAGAAGGTTCTTGACAACACCTTCACTGGTAGAGCTATAACTGAAGTTGACCTTAACAAGTGTGAGCCATGGCAGCTTCCTGGTAAATAAGCATAAACCCTTTATTCTCTTTTCTAAGTTTTTGTGCTGCAAATAAATGAAGTTTTTAAACTTGTTTTTTGTTGTTATGGTAGGGAAAGCAAAGATGGGTGAGAAGGAGTGGTACTTCTTTAGCTTACGTGATAGGAAGTACCCAACTGGGTTACGTACTAATAGAGCCACAGAAGCTGGTTATTGGAAAGCTACTGGGAAGGATAGAGAGATTTATAGCTCCAAGACTTGTGCTCTTGTTGGTATGAAGAAGACTTTGGTTTTCTACAAAGGAAGAGCTCCAAAAGGTGAAAAGAGCAATTGGGTCATGCATGAGTATCGCCTTGAAGGCAAATTTGCTTATCATTATCTCTCTAGAAGCTCCAAGGTCATCAGTCATTCTTCTCCATATTACTCTTTCTTAAGTTTTTACATTCATGAAATGTGGTCCCTAGTGTATTTTTATACATATTTCATCTTCATAATTTATATATATGCATGATTAATTTGATCATCACGCACTAGCCAAATTTTCAACCCTTTGCATAGCTGAAGCTGCAAGCTTTATAACTACATTTACAACTTATAGCTAATACTATAACTAGGTTTCATTTATTGAAGATCATGATCTTTCTCTTTTCAAAGAATATATATGCAGTACTTGGCCATTGGCCATTACCCTTGGGTAGAAAGGCACGTTCCTTAGCTTTATGTGAATCTATATATGAGCTATAGTATGAGATTGCATGGGAATTATAAACTATTATCAAAATGATCCCAACGAAATAAGTAATCATCAAAAGGGTACCGCACTAAGCCACTGCATCATCATCATCATTAAATGACCCTTTTTTCCGTTGTCCTGCTAAGTAGCAGAAAGATCCTGATTGATACTAGTAACTTTTAACATTCTGCTTACACAAAACCCATTTCAGATACAGTTACTCATTTATTATTCACTTAACTAGCTTTATAGCCATGGTGGCAGTGTTACACTTGCATTTTCATGTTTATATATATGGTGTTTCATTTTTTAATTTTTTTTCCCTGACATACACTTACACTTACTAATGAATAGGATGAATGGGTCATATCCCGTGTGTTCGAAAAGAATACCATAGGTGGTGGTTCCACCGTGTCCACCACCACCAGTGGTTCAAAGAAGACAAGGGTTAGCACCTCATCTGCAAGCATGAGCCTCTATCCTGAACCCGGTTCACCCTCTTCCATTAATCTTCCACCACTGCTGGACTTTTCTCCTTACACCACTCAAACCAGCAGCGCCGCCGCCTTCAACGACCATGATAACTGCTCCTACGACAGCACCATCGCTTCCCAAATAGAGCACGTGTCCTGTTTCTCCACGACCTCTGCCAACAACTTCAACAATGCCACCTTCGACCTTGTACCGCCGTCGCAGACACCTCTGAATCTGGACCCTTTCACTCGGTTCCAGAGGAACGTTGGCGTCTCTGCCTTCCCGAGCCTGAGGTCTCTGCAAGATAACCTTCAACTCCCGTTCTTTTTCTACTCAGCGTCTCAGCCAGTTCACGATGGTGGTGCCAATGACATGGCCGCCATCGGGAACTGGCCGATGCCGGAGGAGGAGAAGGTGGTGCCTGATGGTGGTTCCAGCACGGGGTTTGGACATTCCGAGCTTGATTGCATGTGGGGATATTGATCATGATACTTGGGTTGACCGTTGACCTTGTTTAATTTCATGTTATCTATTACGTCGAATTACTAATTTATGTTTCCCTTATTGTGCTTCAACTTATGTTAGATTGACCTTGTTGTTTTAAGTAATGTTCGTTGTACTTGTTAGGGTAATTTCGGTATTGTGGTTGTATTTAACTTAAGTTATGGTTTATAATATATGAACGTTGGTTATTAAAATGTGTATGGAACCTTTTACAGTTAAATGCATAGGGCAAGTATCAGTGTTTAATTTTGTCGGTTGGATTTGATGCAGCGTTCGGAAATTCGCAGCAGAAGATCTGAAGTGTTTTAATTTTTATTTCATATTTTTTATGTTTTTAAACTTAATATTCATTTATATTTTAATTCTCAATTATACTTTTATGAGTTTTATCCATTCTTCTTCTTTTTCAGCCTATTTTAATTCTTTATTAGCCTATATTTCTCACGTGCATTAAATTTAACTATTTTTTTCAAAATTTTATATCATTTCATAATTTTAATTATGTGCATAATCTTAAAAATGAAAACGAATGAAATAATATATATTTTGAGGCTGATGAGGACAGAGTTCTCTGATTATTTCGATGCTATAATGAGATCGGCCATGTTTCTATTGTGGTCAATCTGAAATGGATGTTAGTATTTGTTTTTTTTTTAATACTTGTATGTTCCTATTTAATAATTAGTGATATATATTTTTTAAGTCTGATGATCAATAAATAGGTATTTTTTATGATTACACAATTCATTATGGCTTTTTGAAAAAAATATTATTTGTAATTCATGCTTATTTTCTCTCAAAATTTAAATATAAAGAAAAGTCATAAATATAAATAGTAATACTTTTATATTACTGACAATCTGCCACATGAATTTCGTATTTATGTTAGAATTGATTGTGGGTGTGACTCTAATCTTTATTATCCTTTTGTTTAACCATCAAACTATTTTATAACTTTTTTTTTTATATTTGATGAGTTTCATTTTATTCCTTAAATTTTTCACCCCTTATCAGATTACCTTGTGATTTTTATATGAAGGCAAGCTTTTTGAATCAAAATTATTATTGAATATTGATGAATTAAAAGGCTCTAAAAGGTATGTCATGTATGAACAACTCTTTTTTTTTGTTAGCAATGAAATTTATTAATAACAAAAAAGGTTAGAAGAACAAATGATACTAATATCTATTAAATTTTAATTTTCTAAAATATTTAATTGATATAATATATTTGTATTAATATTAGATACTATATGAGATAATATCTGAAACAACATATTTTTATTTATCAAGGGCTTCAAAGTTGAAATGATAAATTGATTTTTAGTATGTATACATGTGCACATTTTAACTCTGAAATTAATGTTTTAAATTTGTAGTATAGATACTTAAAATATAAGAAAGTACTCTTACTCACCACTGTACTTGTATTAAATAGCACCTCTTGTCATACTCACAGTAACTTGCATGAATCTGAGGTCTTGGCCTCCCTATATCCATATCTCACATCAATACCGATTCTCTTGGTACGTAAATTCAAAGGTGCAGTAAGTGTAAAATTTGGTGCATAGATATGTTGTTTTTAACAATAATATTAAAGTTTTCGTAGTCATTGAAATCACACTATTTAACGTCACATTGACCACTTTGTTCTCATAATAGTCCATATATAACTTTTGTGAATGCAGCATATAATCACAATCATAATTCAAAAACCTTAAAAATGTTGGTGGGTTATCTATAGTTTTGAGGAGTTGTATTTACTTGAGAGATGTTTCGAAGATATCACCATCTATTAAATAAATTTCTTTTACTTAAAAAAAATTAAAACAATAATAAAATGGAATCAACTACTACATGATAATAAAAACTTTAAAAGGTAAAAAATTTCACCCCTAGTTTCAAGCGAATTGCACCATGTTTTCGCCCTTCTTTTGTTTTTGGTTTTTCCTAAACATTTAATGGGTAGTTGAATAAGGTATGGTAAGGTGAGAAGGCATAGTTTTGGTTGATTTTCACGTGGGGTTCTGAGTCTAGGTTTAGACTTAGTGAGTACTATGGCTAAACTAGCCATACTCACCCTATCTATACTTCTTGAAGGGACAAATTTAATGCTCTCCCTGTTAACATTGTGACTTTTTACCTTTCCTCTTCTTGCTCAACTTTAGTGCAGGTACTAAGGGGACCCATAAAACCCTAACAATATTAGCAACCTTTCAAGCCTTTTTGTACATTCAAACTTCAAAGTTTACCCTCTTCCTTTCCCTATTGTCCTCTTGTGAACATTGCTACTGCAAAATTATTGCAACACTGTGGTGATGACATCCCATTGCATAAAAATAGAAAGTTGCAGAAAATTGTACATTAGAAAAATGGTTTTCTTTGCTTTGGCATGGCAATTGATATTAAATGTCTTTAACAAAGTATATATATGCCATTGCCTATTTGCCACAACTTACAATGTACATGGCTATATGAATGTTTGTGAATCAGAGAAATCTATTACCAAATCTCACTTCACAGATTTGTACTGTGCAAATGTGCTATTCATATTCATTCTATCTATATTTATGGAAATAATAAACATGCATGATATATATAAAGAAGGTTTTAATTTGGGATCTCGGTTGTGATTTTGTATTTATCATAATTGTGGGAACTACAAAAAAAAAAAGACCAATGTAGTTATAATTGCAATTGTAATATGATTAGCAAGACACAATTGCAAGTTGAATTACTGTTGTGAATCTCATTTCAAAACCATATATTTAACTAAAAAGTAAAGACATTATGATATAAAGGTTTCCATGATATGTTGCCCTAAAATGGGAAAACAATGTTTAAGAACCCACTCCAAGCATTTGCTTCCTCCCTTGTAAGATAAGAAATTTTGTTTTTTTATGGACAAAGGTTAGTATGTTAATATTTGTTGTAGGCGAGACTCGAACTCCTTTAAACTTGCTATGGGTGAGACTTGAACCCACAACCTTTTTCATTTCATTCATTAAATCTCTTTACTTCAATTATCAAATCACCTTATAACTTCATAAATTTTGTTACTATTATTATTAAGTAAATAAATAAACACATTTATGATATACAAGTGTCCAAGTAATGTTGGCCCATGGATAAACAAATTTTCCACCCATTCTTTTCTCCCTTGTAATGGTGAAGAAAACTTGTTATTACCATTAACTATTGTTAATTATCAAATGTTCAAAGTTCAAACAAAATTGATGCTTTCTGCTAGAGGAACTGGCTTCATATTTTCCAACAATAAAACACACATCCTTCTCAATTCTAACCATTCACGAGAGTGAATATGTTTCAGCAGAACCACTCATACAGAGGATCATGATGTTATGTACTAGAGAACGTTATGCATACATCCAAAGGAAGGATACTACTGATTTGGTGCAAGGAACATATATAATGATGGTAGGTGATGAAATTGGACTTTGGTCTTATAGATTTTGGTTATGCAATGAGTATGGTACCAGTTATAGATATATATTTTGAATATCCGTTAGGGGTGCCAGCTGCTAATGCATTAAAATGGCATGGCACAATGTGTACTATATCAAAGGCATGCCTAAGGACTTGGTCACAATTATTTGGATTCTCACTCTGATTTCTAACGATTTGGTTTCTCTCTTATGATGGGTATGAGTTATAAGGTCAAGAATAATAAGCAAGTGCCTTAGTTCAATCCCCAAAAGCTTGAGTTTGGAACTTATACAAAGAGAAGGGAATCATGAGGTTGAAAATAAAGAGGGTCTTGTGGAAGAGCTATGTTCTTTTATTTTCTTTGTGGTTTCCTCCCATCCTAATTTACCATATTTTTTGTACTTGTACAAATAGATTGTTTTAGGAAAATGTATTTGGATCTTGTTCTTTGAAATGGAAGAATAATAAACACGTAAATATCTTTGGTTTAAGTTCTAGTTTTATGGGAAATATCATATATGGGTATTATACAGTATCATAAGGCTAAACCCTTACGCAGTATCATACCACGTTATTATATTGTAGAAACAATGAAGATGTAGTCTTGTATATTATATTTTAAGGAATAAACACGCAACAGCTTATGATTTTTGTAATTTTCATTTATCATATATCACTCTATTATTTACTCTTGTACCTTAGTACATATATAATATTACTTTTACCCACACAAAAAAAAATGAAATGTAGTCTCTTGTTGGATTAACTTCACCTCTTATAAACAAATTAATAAATATCATTTATCATTAAATTTTAATAGGTTGGATGAGATTTTAAAAAAATATGAACTTCTAATTTAGTAAAAAATTAATAAATACCATTTATCACTAAATTTTAATAGGTTGGATGAGTTTTTCTAAATATGAACTTCTAATTTACTGTATGTTTAAAAAATTGATGTTATAAGTTATTTTCTTTTTCAAATTAATCCTATGATTTTTTATTGATTTTTTCAGTTTAGAAAACATTTTTAATGGAGGAAATTAATAAAAGGTTTTTGAAAATATTTTTTAATAAAATAAAATTGTGTTTTTTGAATGGGAATTGGTTAAATTAAGTAAAAATATCAAGATGATAAATATAAAACTATGTTGGGCTTGCAAAAGAAAAACCTATAAAAAAAAAGATGGCGAGACCCACTCAAAACTTACCCTCTCAACTATAATGGAGAGAAAATGGATGAGAAAGACCATATGTCCATATAACACTACTGCCCATCACACAAAAAGTCGTGGGCCCTTGGGTTGTTTCATCCTAGGGTGAGTACGGAACAAGACTTGACTTTACCATCCGATCTAATTATGATCGAGTATAAATAAAGTTGGGTCTTATCGGATCTAAAGATGGGTTCATATTTAAAAATTAGACCCATGTAATATTTATGATTAAGTATGGGATAAATATGATCCTGCCTGGACCCGTCTAATGATTATTTACTCATCATGTTTGTATGTATCTTTATTCAATTATGTATAAAGTAATGATATCTCTTTGATAAAAAATACCAGTGGTTCTCTAGTTTTTTCATCATATGTATATGATTAATATTATTTGTACATATATCATTTCATATGTCAAATTATATATTAATGATAATGAATAATATTGGTAGTATTTTATCTAAAAGAATATGCATTATATTTAATCGTGTCTAGGGTTAAAGGTTGTTTCGGTCAAATTTAGGGTTGGCTTAGTTTCACGTCTATGGCTAGGTCCGTGTTAAAAAATAACTCAATAAACATTTAAGGTCATATAAAAGACAAACCTTATCTCACCCAAACCAACCTAAACTCACTCCCTATTTCTTCCCATTGGATTTTTCTTATTTAAAACCATTTTCATTCTACAAATATACCCTCATTTCCAATCGTTTTCCATCTATTACCTTTCACACTAAATAACTGAAAAAAATCATTTCATATTTTATCACCCTCATTCCTTCAATTTTCATTTCTCTTACTTTTTTTCCTCATAAACCAAACAATGTTAGTACATTATTATTTTGTAGGTATTCCGGTCCGATCATATTTGAGCTGTCCTCCTTTTACTTTGAATATCATGTGCAGCATTTCGCATATCCCTGTTACCCGCCCTAGATGAGTTCACTCATGGAAGATAGCATAAATGCTCCTGATGCAACATTAATGTCTCTGACACGCTATTTAATGCACATCTGACATGTTATTTAATGCACCACTGACTCGCCTTCAATGTCATACAACAAATCACCTATCATGCCGTCTGCACATTCTACTTGCCCCCGACAATTCGTCAAGAGCAGATCCACAGGACAAACAAGGACGACAAGAGTACATCCCTTGTATCCGTTAGATGTTGGCCAATGGCTAGATGTCATCTCAGTATTTCCTAAACTCTATAAATAAGAGAGACCACACAAAAAGTATATTTAATTCTCATTCCATCATTTATCGCTCCAACTTCTCTCTTATTTACTCATTTTATCTCTCTAGAATACTTAATTGATTTGATCGTTGAAAAACCTTTTCAGATATCCCCTCTAACGGGTCCATACGATATTCCGACCAGATTTCCTGATCCTTCACACTTTACTGTACATTCATCACCCACCAATCTACATCACTGTTGACTATTTTCTCCTAATATAAAAGAATAGTAGGCTTGAATATGTTTTTGGCTTTAAAAAGTCTAAAGAGATTTGATTTTAGTATGGATAATTTTTTATTTATTTGGATTCCGTCCTCATATATTTCAAATTTTAAATTGTTTTATGTAAGTGAGATCACAATAAATATACATGTACCTGTTAGTCAATTACTAGATGCTAAAACCAAAATTTCAAAACATTAATTGACAATGATATTTATTTAGCATGAGATTTTCCTCTTTGTTTAGCATGAGGGATCTTGAAGGAGAGGGGAGTAGGAGATGAAAATCTCATTCATAATATTTTGGAGTGAAAATGAAAAGAAATAAAGCTAATGGAGCTCATATATATTTCATACTAACAAAAGACTCCAACTTAATTTACATTGTTTCTCTATGTGAGATTTGTCTTTTATACATACATTTCACCCCTTCTCAATTTTCCACTCATTAGAACAAGATGAGAGAAAACGTACCTTTATTTATCTTCTATTTTTCTAATACAAAACATTATAGAAATCTAGTTACACAGTTAAATATATTAAATTGATAGAGCATAAGTTTTGGATTAATTAGTTTTATCTGTCTTATTAATTATTATTTAGATCATTATTATTTTATAATCTTTAACAAATTAAGTTGTATGGATAACTCAATTTTTATGGACAATTCTTTTTCTTTTTCTTTTTCTTTTTGCACAAACAACTGTTGTTTAATGGACCGCCTCACGTGGGCATTACACGTAGATATCTATTGCCACGCAAGTACCAAGGTTTCTCTCTTGTTTATTGTGTTCCCAAATTCTTTTCAGTTTCAGATTGATTATTGTGACTGAGTTACGGCATAGACCAGGATTTCTCCATGGACGATCCTTCTCACCTTCTTCAAGCAGCTAATGATTTTGCTCATTACCCTGGTTACTTCCTTTTTTCTTCTTCCCCACTTCCCTGTTCTTCTTTATATTCTTATTTCCACTTTTTAATAAACAATTAATGCTTCCATTTCAGGGATGCAAAATGATGATTCTGCTAAGGACTTCCTCAATCGCTTCCCTCTATCACTCATTATCAAGTTTGTTTTTTATTTAAAAATCTCATTTTTCCACTCTTCTGTATTTTTGCTTAATAGAGCTTATTGTGTTGTTACCGATTTTATCATTGAGCTTGGACTCCATGTACTTTGCTTGCAGTTTCAGTCTTGGGTTTCTGTAAAAAATTGTTTTTTTCTTCACAAATTTGTGGTACTGAGTAGTGACTGAGCAGTTCGTCTAACTTAAAAGAAAGAATTTTATTGGGTATCTGAGTGTGTGGAGTTGTTTTGCAATAGAATTATCTTTGTTCGGTATGACATGGTTCCGAGGGAGCAAATGAGCAATATTAATCTATTTGCATTCAATATCTTCATGTCTTGAATGATGCATTCTGAGCAAAATCTGCAACTATACTTAGAATGATTGAACTAATTTAGTTTATAGCTTGTTACAAATTTGGTCTAGCAAGGCCAGACCCGCTAGACACCAGAAAGACCGAAAGGTCCTGGGAGCAGTACTTGTTGGAAGGGGCAACCATACACTCAAAAGGGATTAGTTCCTTATCCATAGGGTGAGAGAATACCCTTGGTAGTACCAAAAATTATATATTTCTTGCATACAGCTTAAGTACTTTCTTGTCTTAATTGATAGAAATATGTGTACCTATTGACAAAAGATGGTGCAATATTACAGATTTCCCATTATCAAGAAAAACAGTGGGAAAAACCATTTAAAGTGACTTACAACTTTGGAGTTTTTGACGACATGATTTATGATAAAACACAATGATATCTAATGAGCTATGTAGCTGAGCCTGCCCAATGGGATAAATGCTTGTTGGAGTGATGTTTGTACTGTGTGATTATTGTTGCAGATTTTATCCTCTTCCTTCTAATTTTCATGAAATAAAACTATAAAATTGGAGTTTTGGTCAATGTTACTTTACATTATTTTAATATGTCATTCTAGAGATATTTGCTCTTCATTTTCTTCTTTACTTTTGCAGTGCATTACAGACCCAATTTGATGTGCCTGGTCTAGAAAATACTGTAGTTGCATGCCTTGAAAGGTTGTTCAAAACAAAGTTCGGCGCTTCTTTGATTCCACAGAATATGGTTTGTGATTTACCCCCTTGGTCGATCCATTGCTTTTTTGTTTTTTGAACTGTTATCTGAACATGGTCTGCTCACTGCATTTTGTGGGTAATCTAAAGTTTTTCTCTCTTCAAAAGTAGTATGAAAAAACGAATGTGGGAAGTGACATGCTATCAAATTGTGAACTTGAAAAGCTTAGATGTAATCATAAGTGTGCACTAAGCAGTTAAGACCTATCATGAGCTTGCAAGAGAAGTACTTAAAAAAATGTAGATGAAAACCCATATGTTGAAAGTGAGGAGTTGTTAAATGATCAAGTGGAAAAAGCTTAGGTGCAGTCATAAGTATGTCCTAAATATTGAAGACCCATCATAAAATTGCAAGTACTTATTATATTTTTGAAGAGGGAACTAGCAAGTACTTAAAGTTATATCAGGGTTTTTTATTTAATTATAGAATATCACTTAATTTAATAAGGCAACACTAAGGTGTGTTCTATGTTTTATCATCAATTCTCTGTCTTCATACAAATTATGATTGCTTATATTACATATTATTATATTTTATTGTAGATTTGTAATAGTTCCCCTTAATGCTTTGCTGTTCTGTTTTTGGTTCAGCTTTTTGTCCAAGTTGGTCTTCAGGCAGATTCTCAAGCAGTCAGATCCTTAGCTTGCAAAACAGTATGTGAATAACTGAATATACCATGTATATGCCAATTTATTTAAATCCTTCTGTTGTATATAAAACAGAAATCCATTGCCCCTCCTTATCAATAAAGAAACAACATATTTTTTATGACAAGGTAACGACTTGCAGGTCATTTCCCTTCTGGAGAATCTTCACAACGATGGTAAAGTTGCTGCTCGTCTAATTACAGACTTCAACATATATCCTCTCTTGCTTGATAGCCTTATCAAAGGGTAAGTTGGGAAAGTATTATGGCACTCAAACCATTCTTGCTTTGCCCAAGTGTTTTATTTCAATGACATATGATCCTTTTCAGTGAATTAGTGCCAGTTACAATAACCTGAATTAGTTTAGAATTCATTCCTACAAGGGGCTCGATATTCAGACATATTTTATTGTCTTTCATATGTAGATATAAGGTGATAAAGTATAAGATACACATGTATCAAAGATTTCCTTGTTTTTTAGTCTTGTACAAAAACAAAAACTTATCCAAGAAAGAACACAAATGGTAATGTATAGAGGCGGGTAAAAACCCTCACTTGGAAATGTCTTATTCTGAGTCCTTCTGGGTGATTTGAAGTACCTGTAATTGGTTGTAATCATACACCTTTCATGGAAATTGGATGCCACTGTAAGTGTAATTTTACTTATTAGTTATCACCAACACAAGCGTCTAAGTTATGTATCAATGATACCCTGGAGTCATGAATGCAAGGATGAGAATAATAATGTAGTGTAACAAGCACCTCCATAGTTTCACATGGATGTCAACCAAATCTGGCATTTGTGTTTGTTGCTGGTGCTTTGTAGCATTAAGCATGAGTTCCCTTATTTAGTGTATGATAAAGTAAACCCTAGATGGCTAGCTAAAATAAACATTCCTCCATGCGAGACTGGTTTAACATTAAGCAGAAAATCAGAATTCGAGGAGAGGATCCTTCTTTACATAGAGGTGCCAAGGAATGTATTTTCAGAGGGTTCCATTGTTATTAGTCCTCTTTTATATAATTCGTAATTAGATATGGTTTCCTGCTTGTAGAACAAAACATGTGATTTGAATATCTTCTCACATATGCAGCAACGAAGAAGTCGCAGCTGTGGCAATGGATGCAATAAAAAAGTTAGCCACTTTTCCTGAAGGCATGGTTAGATAATTCTCTCTTCAAGTCGCATGGGTTTAAATATTTACCTGTATGAAAGGTAGGAGAATGATTAAAACTGTATCATTGATACAATATAATTTTAGGAAATTATCTTTCCATCTGGCAAAGGAGGCGGTGATACAGACCTTGGGGTTATTGCTTCCCGATGTTCATCACTGGTATGTCGACCAATCTCTCAATGCTTGAATTTATATTTGTTGATTAAGTTTTAACATATAGGCTATGTTGAAGGCTTCACCCTGTATGCATGGGAGGGTTCTAGCAAATAAGCAGACCTCTTGTTTTACATCCTTATAAAGGAATTTAATATCTCTTATTTCTTTATTGCCATTTAAAACATATTTGGACACATTTGCTTCGGGAAGCATTGTGTGTAGTGTTGGACCCAAGTGACCCAACTGGATGTTGCGATCATTATATGTGAACTTATTAGATTATACCTCCTTAATCTCCTACCTTACGCCAGTGTCAAGGATGCTTCTATTTTGGAGGGAGAATTATTTTTTGATGGATGGTTTGTATGCGGTGAAATTACTAAATATTTCAAAACTACGAAATATAAGAATTACAGATGAAACTGTTTCCTTCCTTCACAAGACCCTGCTGTTGATAGCAAATAGCAATGATAGAAAGCCTTTTATGAGAAAATCACTTTTAATATGAAAGCAGCTATTCATAAAAAACCCTAGGTTAAAATGCATGGTCTGAGAATGCGTACATTGGTTTTAATCTGCCTTTGCAATATCTTTTTTTGGGTGGTATGTTTGCCTTGTTTGAAATTGATTTAGCTTGTCACTGTTTTTACCATTCTGATTTAGGGTCAAGTTCGTGTAATGGCTTTAGTGGTGAAGCTTTTTTCTGCATCAAGGGCAGCAGCATCTACCATTTACAAATTAGATCTACTTAAATTGTTGGAAGCAGAAATCAGAAATTCAAATGATACCCTTGTAACTTTAACTGTTTTGGAGCTACTATATGAGGTTGCTACTCTCTCTCTCTCTTATTTTGGTCATGGGGTTTAAAAATGTGTAGTAGTAGTCCTTCTACTTGCTCATATTCACTATTTAGTACAGAATATTAACTTTATTCCAACAGAGTAAACCCTCTCTTTATTGTTTTATGCAGAACTGAAGGAACTAAGCACAGTAATTATGTTAGTACTTAATATCTCACTAACCATTACCTATTAAAAGAAATTTTATTGGACAAGTTTTCTCTTGAGGCCTCAGTTGTAAAATCTTCTTTTTATTTGCCTGTCCCCAACAGAAAGTCTGTTTGTGTATTCATATTGGGAGACAAAAGAGTGTGTCTGTTCATTTTTAGAAATTGGGACATAAACTAATGTTCCTCTAAATTACTTCTCCTCTATATCCTTTAGTAATTTGACATTTTCGCTCATGGATCTATTTTGATAATATTGCCTCACATAAACTGGTTTCTGGCTTTGCAACGAATAATTTCAAGTGATTCCTAAGGTAGACATAAGACTGGCAACAATAGTTCCAAGTTCACAACACATAAAACAACTATATTCTGGATATTAGCAATTACCAGACATTTTTCACTCCCCAAGTTTACATTATATGCATATCTATATATTCTCACTATGTGTGGTGAAATGATACAGTTAGCAGAGGTTGAGCATGGCACAGAATTTTTGTCGACGTCTAGCCTCCTTCAACTTCTGTCTTCTATGATTAGGTACTCATTTATTATCTGGCCAAGAACACTTCATTAGTACATCTAATGAATCCTGTAAAAATGTTTTCCCGATATAATGACATCTCTTTTCGTGAGCTTAGCAACAATTCTGCAGAATCAATTTTAAGATCAAGAGCAATGATGATAAGTGGAAGGCTTCTATCCAAGAAAATTATTTACTCCTTCATAGATGAACCTTGTAAGTCTCGCACTTGAATTCATAGAATTTCCTTTCTGCCAATACCTGTTGGTGGATATTGACATTTAATTTCATCATTATCAAACAAATTGAGTACTCTATCATCTGTCTCTACCTGACTATTGATGGCTACCAATGATCACTGCTGACCTGTCACAAACCTCGTTACCCTTGTTGCAAATATGGAGGGTCCTTGCTGGGTTTGTGCTGATTAAATTTGTCATTTGTGAATGTGTTTACATGCGACTTGGTAATCATTATCAATGAACTAACAAAATGCTGATATGATGCAACCTGATCAAGTCCTTGTTGCAAGTATACTGTGTCTCCTTACCCGGGTTGTTCTAGTTCACTTGTGAAATGTCCATGTGCTTCACATATTATGTTGCACAGCTTAATAATTATTATCAAAGAAATAGAAACTGCTGACTAATATGTACTCACTCTGCTGTTAAATTCAGGCGTTAAAACTGTTATTATGTCTATTGAGGGTAGACTTCAGTCGTTGGAAACTTCAGATAGAGATGAATGTGAAACTGCCATTGAAGCATTGGGTCATATAGGATCGTGTAAGTATGCCATATTATCATTGGCTTTTGATCAAAATAGATGTTCTGCGTTTTTCATTTATAGAAATGTTGATTTTGGTTGACTAATTATCTAGGTCCTGTGGTCTAACACTCTAACTTGGAAATTGTTTACCTCTCTTGGGATTCGTAAACATTACACAAGTCTCCTTTTTTTTTATACGCTACACAAGTCTCCCTTGTTTAAAAATTACGGAGTTTTTAACATTTTAACGTAACTTATCCCTTGGCTTACATTAGGTTGACAAATTTTAAATGAGGGGGTCTCCATGATTTCAGAAACAAATGGGTCCTTCAATTTTGTCAAACTTTAGGAGAGGTATATATGATCGACTAACTTTCTGCTCACAAAAGAAGCTTCTGTTGGTAGAGGAGAGAACAGAAAAGGATACAACAGTGTATAGGATGTGGAATTCTCTCGAGACATAGCATTGGGCAGAAATAGAGAAAATTTACATTATATGCAAAAGAGCCTTTTGATAGCTCTGCGCATTTTAGAAAGAAATCCTGCTAAGTATAGTGGAGAACTGAAGTACATAAGAAGCTAAGACATCTTCCCAATTCCACTTCATTGCATGGATAAAATTCTTTCTTGGCAAACTTTGACATGGTTCAAATGAAAGACATCAGACACCAGTGAATAATGTTTCAGAAGTATTGATATGTGATGCTTATGTAGTAAAATATCAATTATGTAATATAAAATTAAAAAATATGTAGATATATACTACTTCTTCAAGCCGATTGACAATGGCAGCAACCTTTGGATCTAGTGTTATTCTTCAGCATATTGTTGAACATCTAATCTCATTTCTTATGACTGTTTTATGGTTTTTATGATCCTAGGTTTCCAGGGAGCTACATTATTACTCTCAGGTTCATCACCTGCTGCTAGACATGTTATTGATGCCGCTTTTGATCGACAAGGACCTCAAGGGCATGGCAGACAACTGGTTAGTGAAATAGATAATTCTTCCTTTATTGTGGAGCTTGTTATGGAAGCCAAAACTCCTTAATTTGATGCCCCCTTGGTCCCATTGTATATATCTCAGGTGATTTTCAGGAGTATATTGTCCTTATGGTTGAGTCTGCATTTTTGGTGCATTGACATAATTGTTACAAGCAGTTTTTCAGTAGTAATGTTTTGGTAATCTAAAATGGTGTTGTTCCTGAGGTTTTTAGCATCTATTTTAGAAACCATGAGATTTCCAACTGATTGGAACATGTTGTACCTCCCACACATTAATCTGATGTAGCATTCAGCTAGTCGGTGTTTCATAACACTGTAGAATAGACCATGTCTATTGAATTTCTGGATAAAGTCTGGAAGATGTTTTACAATTATCAACATTGTTAATCATTTCCAAGGATGTACGAAATCCAGTATCTAAGTTTGCATTTGCACGTTCTAGAAGGTAGGTACACTTCAAATGAAATTGCACAACTTGAATAACATTTAAGGCTTGTTTAAGTTTTTTGGTCCCTCCTTCGGAAATAGTCTCTGGAATTTTTTCATGGTCTGGGTGACTGGGTTCCTGTATTTGCCCGGTTTGATGTTGGTCCTTTCGTCCATCTCCATTGGTTAACTTGCTGATGTGGTAGACATTGCAAACATGCTGACCCTAACATTCACCGATAGAGATGGACAGAAGGAGCAATATCTAAATTGGGCCAAGTACAGGGACCCTGACCATCAAAAAAATCTAGGTACTACTTCCAAAGGCACCGCTGGGAGGCTGGGACCATAAGCCAAAATTTAATTATCCTAGATTCTAGAATAAGCATTTAATTCAGATTTACTTGGAAGATGCCATATGCTAATATAGCATCTCACCTAGTTTATTACACTGTTTCTTAAATGGCAACCATAGGCTGCACTACATGGGCTTGCAAACATCTCAGGAGAAACCAGATCTGAGAATAACATTATACTCACTTCTGAAGCAGAAGAAAACCTGCGGCGTTTAATTTATGAAGCAGCATCCAGGAGCACAAAGCTAACACCATCGGTATCTATTTTCATTTTTTTTAAGTTTCAAGTGCTTGTTAGTGGTTCATTAGTGTTTAGCCTGTTTATACTGGTTTAGTTGTCTTTGTTTAAAGAGGCTAGGCATATATTAAACCTTATCTAGCTATAGCTTTGTCCCAAGTTAATCATGAGTTCATGACTACGGGTGATTTCATTATTATTATTTCAAAAAGAGGACCGTGGTGTTGTGTTTTATACTATGTTTATTCTATCAAAGTATTTTCACCAATGAAATCTAATTGACTAGTTCTGCTTCTCACCATTAGAGGTCACATATTTCGTTCCATAAATTTTAGAGATATTTTTGTTCTGTTACTTGCAAACAGTAGGTTTTGAGTGTATTTTATTGTTTTAAAAGAAAATAAAAAGTGAGATGTTGCTCTTACATTAAAGGATAAAGGCAAAATGTTCATCCAATTGTCATGTATGACTGATTTCTACCTAAATATTCAAATACTCGAATCTCACCAAGTTCATTCAATTTGCAGGGTCTTTTTCTGTCAGTTTTGCAGCAAGATTCAGAAATCCGTTTAGCGGTGAGACATCAATATGAGCTTTTGTATTACAAGTTTTGACGAGACATCAATATGAGCTTTTTTATTACAAGTTTTGATGAGCTTTATTGCTTTAATAATTTCACTTAAGCTGCCACATCAATTAGTTTAGATCACTATAAAAATCCAAAACTCATGTAGCATTTACGTCATTTAATCTCGATAATCTCATATTTTAGTAATACATTAGAACTTCCATCCTCTAGCCAATAGAAACGTCTAAGCTGCATTATGTTCGAGATGTATATATTCTAACTTGTTTTTGAGCACTGCTGCGCTTGGATAATATTTGGTTGTCATTAAAAAAGTTTAATACAAGATGTCTGACGTGGTATTATGTGGAACATATTTTCAGGGCTATAGAATGATAAGTGGACTGGTTACCCGACCATGGTGCTTGATGGAGATATGCTCAAAACAAGATATTATAAATATAGTGACCAACCCAAGTACTGAAACCACAAAAATAGGTCTGTATTATGTATTGTTATTTGGATGAACGATAGTATTCCATATATGTTATTTTAACACGACTTGGAGTGTTTCAGGTATGGAAGCTAGGTATAACTGCTGTAAGGCAATACACAAATCATTGACTCTATCTAGTAGAGTTTCCACTGATCCTGCATTTGCAGGAATAACTGCGAAGGTTAGATACCAAATTTTTCCACTATTGTCTGCATGTATTTATGGAAGTCACATCTTTTGTCTTATAGTTTGTACCACTGTTTCTCATTGGTCAGAAAAGTTAAACAAGAATTTAATATATATTAACTTTATATTTTCTGACCAATGAGAATGAAATGGTACACATCTTGGTATAGAAGATGTTCTTGTCGGGCTTATTCAAGTGTGAAATGTCACAAGTGGATATGAGGGGAGGAGTGAAATAGTTTATAAGTGGAAAAGACTAATGAAACTAAAACCTTAAGGTTTTGGTTCAAGACGTGGTGTCTCACTTGTGGCTCTCCATTTTTCCCATACCCCAGTAAATCCCTGGTGGTCAGAGGCTCCCCAGTCGCAGTTTGGTCCACGTCTTTATGTATCCTTTATGTACAGATGCTAAAGAATAAAGAAAAGATAATCACCCTTGTATGCTGTTATATAAATATTTATCCAAGTGGGTTTTGCATGCAGCTGCAGGAAGCTCTTGGAAAGGGTCCATATCTTATTAGAAAGCAGCATGTTGAAGCTCAACCTATAGTGATGACGGCTGAGAGATTTTAGTTTTACATACAGCTTGATGTTCCTTTTCTTTCATGTAAAACGTGCAGTTATAAAGAACAAACACCTCTTTGATTTAGATATGGAATGAGTATATTTAGCGTAACTTTGGAGTGGATTATACTTCAAAGACTTTGTCTAATTTGGCATTGCGTTTCTTTTTGTTTTGGAGTGGAATATATTTAGAGAATGATCACTATTTCCTTCTTCATTCATGCCTGTTTAGAACCCAGGACCTTGTTGGATGGCATGTTCTGTCAAATATTTGTTATATCAACTTCAAATACTATAAGCTTGAGATAAATACTATACATGCAAGATAGTGCTACAGGGTATATTAACTCCAATTCTACCCAACTTGTTCATTATTTTTCACAATCCTTTTATTCAAGTAACATAACTTTTGGTAACTTCAAGGAAGGGATGGGTTTGATCGGTTCTATTCTATTATTAATAAATTGACTTCTAGTGCATGTGATTTTTGTTGTTGCAAGATATGGAAATATGATTCATGTAGTTCTCTTTTAAGAAATTGAGTTTTGCATGAGTAAAATGTTTCTGTTTTTTGGCAGATTGACACAGGTTAAGAGACTGGCTCATGAGATTGTTGCTTTGATGTATGTATATGATTGTGTTATTGCTTCTCAACAATGATAAAAGATAAATGATGGATAATAGAAAGATAATGTATAAAATTCATAGGTTATATTTTTTTTCCTCCTATAATTACAAAAAACTAATGAAGAAGGGAAATTAAACCAACAGCTTTGTGAAAGACTTATGTAATTAAGTTACAATCAAAGGCGGTTATTGTAATAATTTTACGAGGATGTTGTTATCTAGCAACGTTCATCCCTTGCCCTCAATGGATAAAGAGAGACATAAATCAAAGCAAATAGGTGAGAGAGTGTAATACAGAGACATGGCAGCATTTTCATGCTCCTTAGTAACCCTTTCATCCCAAATGAGAAACCTTTCTCTCACTTCTTCCTCTTCTTCACCCTTTCCCATCTCCAATTCCGCTTCTCTCAGTTTCTCCAATAACCTCTCCCACGCTCTCTTTTCACAAGGTACCACATTTCTCTATTTCTCCGTGCTTTCTTTTTAACACTTTTCTTTTCATGGGGTTCCTTTTTTCCTTCATATTTTCACCAGAGACTGTTCAAAATTTAATTTTGATTGAGTTTTCAACTCTGGGTCTTTGTTATTTTTTTTTATGTTTCACTTTCAGGGAGCTTGTCGTTGAGCACAGTGAAGAACCCAACGCAACGTTTAATGGTGGTTTGCGAAGTGACTACAAAAAAGGCTGATTCAGCAGTGAAGAGAGCTCGTTTGGCTGAAAAACACCGCTTTTATAACAAAGCCCGCAAATCCGAGATAAGAACCCGTATGAGGAAGGTAGCCCTCAAATTATGCAAATTCTATAAAAAAAATCGAATTGCTTTCAATCAATTCCTCTTAAAATTTGACTATTTTTAGTATTACTTGTCATTGTTGACCAATTGTATACTTCATTATCCATAACTATATTTGGATTGAAAATAAGTGGTGTTACTATTAACTTGAGTTTATATAAAATCTTATAAGGCTTCCTGAAAGACAGTAAAAGTGTAGAGGAAGCAAGTAACAGTGTAGTTACCTTAGATTATTAGTGGAATGAGATTTTAATGCAGTTTAAGTTTAAATCAATGGTGAATAGACCTTAACCACTTTCATAAGCTCAATTTAGTGGAGCATTTTCCATCATATGCTGGCAACATATTCGCCATTAAATTTTATAATATGTAAATTTTTGTTTGTTTAAATTATTTGTTGAATGATCAATGTGTAAACAGGTCTATAGTAATACAGGTCATTGAATAAACATAGTTTAGGTCCCAAATATGTGAGGGGTGTTAAAGTTTTTCGCTATAAATTGCAGAACATGTGGTAGTAGGATGCTGTGATCAGGTTTGGTTTAGAGTTTGGCCAAATGTGTTTGTATATATTTTGATAGGTTGTTAGAATAGACTGGAAATGAATAATTAAGCTTTTTTTCCTTCTACCAAGTTTTATAGATGTTCATAATTAATTGGCGCAATGGTAAGGTTACAGCTGCGGAGTAACCACGAGTTACAGGTTCAAATTCGTGAAACAGCCTCTCCACTTGAAGGAGTGAGGTTGATATATCTATCTTCCTTAGATCCTACTAGGTGAGAGCCTCATGCACTAGACCATCCTTTTTTGCATTCACTTACAAGGATCGTGGTATCCTTTTCTAGAGTGTAAAATTAAGATTAAATGGTTACTGGTAAGAACAACAAATGGTTTTCAATGTCCCTCATCCCACTTTGTAAATTGTAATGACAATATGCAAAAACATGAAGAATTCCTGGTTCATGTAGTTCTCTTGCAAGTTGCAAGACTTTAGAGTGGAAGGCATGATTCGTAGTCACTTGTTGAAGCAGAAATATAGGCATGTTTGCAACTACTTACCGTCTATGATTCCACAGTTCCAATGTGTAATAAGCAGCATTCTTCTAGCTCCTCTCAGGGCTTCCTAATCAAAGATGTGGAAATTATAGGGAGTTTTATTAATATGATGATATGACATATGATATAAAGCATTACATGAGTATATCAAACTGTAGCACATGCTCAGAGTGTAAAGTGTTCTCAGAAGAACACTCCGAAGCTCATTAATCTGTCTTGCCATTTCACCATATAAGTCATTATTTATACAACCAACTCAAATTTGAGTTTTATATAATATTTGTTTGCTGGGGGAATGGTCTGACATTCTTCTAATCCATGTGCAGGTTTTGGAAGCTTTGGAAGGCCTTAAAAAGAAACCAGAGGCACAAGCTGAAGAAATCCTATCTGTTGAGAAACTGATTGGAGAGGCATACTCAGTAATTGACAAAGCAGTGAAAGCAGGAACACTGCACAGGAACACCGGAGCCAATCGAAAGTCGCGGCTTGCCAGAAGAAAGAAGGCAGTGGAGATCCATCGTGGCTGGTATACCCCAGTTCCTGATGTCAGTAGTGTCTGAAAAATCTCTTCTTTGTGTTCTGAAGACTTGTGCAGAATTTTGTTACTTATCTTCAAACATTATGTTTAGTCTTCTTTGTGTTAAGTTCTAATTGGTTTAATGTTCCATACTTAATATGTACTAATGATCATGTAAATCCATTGATTTTAGTACCATTTCATAATTTAGCCTTTATTGTGGTTCTTGATTGTGGAACAAGGCAGTGTCTCGTGCAACTTGGTGGTTCTTGATTGTGATCAGTGATCCTGATGATTACTGCTTTGATGATATAAAAATTGTATAAACGTGTTTTTGAGGGTAGAACCAAATAGGCCCTTAATATATTTCTTTAGATTGCTATGAATGATTCTTCAGGTAGCACCTTAGCAGACAAAGCAATAAGAAAATTCGTCCATGTTGAATAGTCAGAAGATTGGTTTTTCTGTTAAACACAGTAGTAAGTAATGTTTGCACAGCTTATATTATACGTAGTTCTAACTTCTAAGAAAACTTAATATAGTAGTTCTAAGTCTAACTACTTTTTTCTTTCTTTATTATAGTATTAATAAGTAGGAACAAATATATCAGATGAAATATTTTTTATTAAACTGGATGATAATATTATTTGAAGTGTTTTAATGAGTGAGAAATGATTTTTTGTTCCATGGTGCCTAAAACTTGTAGTGGAATCTAACCAGGTCGGATAAGATATTTTTTTATGTCATAGGTGAAATAAAAATAAAGGCCCTATTTACAATAAAAAATAACTATGTGCATTTTTTATAACTAATATCGAACAAATACTGAAATACAAGAGCATGGAGAAATCAGTTAGTTAAAAATACATAGAAAAATTAAAAAATTATGATACATTTATTCTCCTACCTTACATTGTTATTATATTTTTTATCTTTAAAAATGTACTGAAAAGTCTAATTATCATCTCCAGTAATGAAGTACAAAGGGTATCTATAAACTGTGAGCGAGATAACCAGTACTTTTACTTTTATAAAAAAAGTAAACTTGTGAAATATTCTAAAATTCGAAAAAAAAAATGAAATCGTGTAAATGGGGAAGACGTGATATTATTGTTATTGATGTCTGCTCAACATTTGAGGTTCAGACTAGTGATAGTAATTTTTAATTTTTGGGTCCGTTTTTTATGGTCCTTGGACATTCTCCCTCTTCCGCGACTTGAACATTATTATGTTCAGGGTGAATTGAACGTCTTATTATCAGAATCAACAATGATTAGTTATTTATAAGAGCATAGTTAATGAGGAATAGTTGATTTGATAAAAATGAAGAATAATTAAATTAAATAAATTTCTTATGTGTACTGTAAAAGTATCTGCACCAATAATACTAATCATTAACCATTCACATGAACTTTATATACTTAAAAATTCCAATCTAGTACAATTAAGCACCAATAATATAAAAAAAATTGATTTTAGTAAATTAAATGAGCACGAGGGAGTGGTATTCGTATTCCGTCCAGCTCATACGTACGAAAAGCCTTATTAATCTGTGTGCTCTACAAGTGCGACTGTACATGGAGTAGTACTTTCTATGTAGGGTGGCAACGCGTGTTCCCTTCCCGGGGTCCAAAACGCCACGTGTCACCAATACACGCTTTTCCACCGTCAGATCCAAACTCAATAAACAAATATGGGGAAATTAACTTTTTCCACATAAAAAACAAAAAATAATTATTTATCCAATTATTTGGCTAAATGCAAAATTACAGTCTTGGACACCGACGATCCATCTCACGCGGGGATAAGATGGAACATGCCGACAAAAGTGTGGGGAATCATCCTCAAACTGCCGTCAGAACATAATCCATGTTCCGTTTGTAGTAACACAGACAGTAACGTTTTAACCGCCGTTATATATGTGTGGGAACGCCGCCTCCATAGGTGTTGTTTATCCACGTGTCCCCACCGCATGGCAACGTGTTTTATTTTCTATTATTGTTAGTGGCGGGACCCACACGCTATTACGATTGGGGCGGCGCGGATGCAAACCATGCGGTATGGTATACAGTGCAGTCAAATTTCAAAAACCTCGCTGACCGATCCGAATATTTCAGTTTATGGGTAATCACGCTCGTTCACGTGAGTGTTATATACGCGCTGCTTTTCTTATCTTCTATGGGACATGGACCACGTGTAAGCATTTTCCCGTTATGCTATGGATCAGAATAGAATTATTTTAATTTTCTATCAAAATGAAAGTTTAGCATAATCACTTTTGTAAAATGTGTAATATGGAAAAGTTTGTCTCATTTTTCTTCCCAAATGGTAAAACTAGCAAGTTTGATGGTGTTCCTGGACTTGGACAAAAAAACTCAAATATATAAGATTTGGATACTCTCCGTGGAGAGTCTATTACTAAGTGTAGATTGAAAGATACGATAGAAATAAATATTTAAGGGTAGTAATTTTTTTAATAAAATGATCTTCTGAATTATTTCTCCTTATATTTGAGTATTGTATATGATTTGACCTCACAAACGGATATAAGAAGTAGGAGTGTGCTAATTGAGCGGCGAGAGGTGAGTGGAACAGCAACAACGCAAGTGAAGCCACGTTGGTTGTGTATGCAGAAAGCTCCAAGAAAGAGCTGATGGAGATCTGCTATTGGTGTTCTCAATGATGTCTCAAACCAATCAAAATATATCATTTAATTAGGGGAAAAATGTAATAAATAAATCAATATTTTATATTATTTTGTGAAATATAATTAGATAAGAACAGCAACTTTTTGAAAGAGAGGATCTCAGTCCAAAAGAGCTTAGCTTCCTTACCCATTAGAACGTATAAGATAGTTGTATATATTTAAACCAAATTATTATGTAGATTTATTACATGAGTTAGAATAATATCAAATGCTCGTTATATAAATTAGATAAAATGATATATGCGCCTATAATACATGAGTTTGATATATTGGTATGATATCATCTACTATTGATATTTAATTGTTGTTGATTTTTAAAAAAAAATTAATTCAATTTGATGATGTATGATAAAATACATGCATATAAATGTTTATACTATCGGTATATAAATTTTACCATGAATAAATAAATGTTTTGCAAACAATACTCAGTAGCAATCACATTAACACTTCAAGCATAAATAAATGATAATCACAAATGTTCTTTTGTTGTAATTCTATTTCATTTAAGGACATTGGATTTAGAAAACATTTAATTTTTAAAGAATCCAACAACAATTTTAATATAAGTCTTCACTTTCCGTTTTTAGTACTCAATGTTTGTATGATTCCGATTAATATTTTATGATTAAAAGGACTAAGCTAAATATTAAACTTTTTTGTGCTATACCAACACTATCCAGTTACCTTTTTAGTAAATAATTCCTTACTTTTTGAGTTTGTGATAACAAATATTACTCTCAGAAATTAATCACTCAATTTTGTTATATACTTAAACCTTAGGCCACTAGATCAAATACAATATATAAATACTGAATAAATAGTAATAACTACATAAATAAATAAATAAATAAATAGTAATAACTGCATGTAAAACTATTATTCTCTAACATTTATTTTAAACTTACCATATGATTAAATCATTTCCACGATTGATATTTGACCAAGTTTGAGTTTATTTTTTAAAAAAAATTCTATACATAAGTTACATTCGAAGCTTTCACTATAATGAGTTGAATAAATCGACATTATTTCAGTCGGTTTATTTAGTATTACGATTTATAAATTATGTTGAATTTGATTTAAAATTTTAAATATTAAATAAATGAGTAGAAATCAAGTCAAATATAACCTAATTCGTTAGACTCCTCAATTAGCTCATTTATATATAACAAACATTTTATAAATACTCCATACATATATTTTTATGTAAATTAATGAATACAAAATATATTATAATTATTATTTTTTGTAAAAATGGTTTAACATTAATATTTTTGTATGTAATAACAATTAAAATAAAAAATAAAGTGTCTTTTAATTTTTTCATGTGTTTTTCACTAACCTCTCCAAAATAATAGAGATGGGTCTCACTCTTTCAATTTTAGCTTGTTAACTTTTTTGAAAATTTCATGAACTTGAAATCACTCCAACTTGAAAAAACAATTGACATCAATTTCAACTGACGACAGCTAACATTTTGATTAAAATAATTTCATCCTAGTTGAAGCATTAGAGAAAGCAAAAATCAATATATTTCAAACACGCGAAAACTCTCTTTTCTCTCTCTCCATCTTAGTGCTATAAAAATCCCCTTCAACTCTTTTGTTCCCCACAAACATTGTCTCCATCTTTGAAACCTCTTCCATCTCAAATTCTCCATCTCAAAGCAATGGCTCCAAGAGAAAAACCATCGGATCTCACCGGTTCAAACCCGACCCAAAAAGAGATCCGCTATAGAGGAGTCAGAAAGAGACCTTGGGGCCGTTACGCCGCTGAAATCCGCGACCCTGGCAAGAAAACACGTGTTTGGCTCGGCACCTTTGACACCGCAGAAGAAGCTGCACGAGCCTATGATAAGGCGGCGCGTGAGTTTCGTGGTGCGAAGGCCAAAATTAATTTCCCCACCGCTTCTGAACTCATTAACCTCTCCGCGCGTAGTCCTTGTCAGAGCAGCACCGTTGAATCCTCTTCTCCTCCGCCGTTGGATATCACTGTCTCCCCACACTCTCTCGAAGGTTCGTTCGTGTTCCCGGTGACTCGTCCGGTGTTGTTCTTCGATGTTTTTGCTAGGACTGAGACGCGCGTGTTCGATCGTCCGGTTCCTGATATTATCCATGGCTTCTGCGGCGGAGCTAATAGTGACTCCGTTTCATCCTCCGTCGTTGACAGAGTTCCACATCGGAGAATGTTAGATCTTGACCTTAACTTCCCTCCTCCGCCGGAGGTTGCTTGATCTGACGTTGGCTGCGTTTTTTATAACCGCCATGATTATGACGCCATTATAATTCGGCTATTTTAATTTTATAATTTTTAGTGGAAAAATACAATCTCTATCAAGATTGGAGATGATAATAGTAGATGATGGAGTTGTTGATGAAGAAGATAATGAGGATTACCCAATCGATGTGTAAATAACATTATAATTAAATTAACAAAAAAACAGGCCTTTGTTTTTATTTCTTCTCTGCTTCTTTTTTTTGGCAAGTGAGACTGAAAAAATGTGGTTCTCACTGTTGTTCTTGGAATTCCTATGTTAACTTTATAATATAATAATGGCGTTTTCTTATTATTATAAAGTTATTTTTAACTACAAGTACTTCTTTACCTTTGGATGCTTTTGTTTTTATGCGTTTTTCTTAATAATCATAGTCACTTTACTTGGGACAAGGCCATTCCAAACTTAATTTAATGATATTAAATTTTTATATAGATACTCTCATACTCTAAGAGAAATTAGTCATTTCTGATATCTTGGTAGCATTAAAAATACAAAATCAACCATTAGATTCATTAGATTTAGGAAGAATAGGATCAGTTGTTTCACTTTTTGTATCTTATTATATCACAATTAATTAAAAATTTGACACATACTTAAAATAAAAAAACATAAAATATTTTTTTATATTATTTGCTAGTTTGGGAGAATCCATTTAATTTAGGAGATTCTAATGTAGCGAGAAGGTAGAAGTGCTTGTTGTTTGAATGATTTTTGTGATTAACCAAGCAGTAATTTAACTTGAAAAAGCATCCAGGTAACTTTGTCTCCAAGATAATTAACCAAAGATTATTAGATAAATTTTCTGAAGGTATTAGATGGTATGAAACTAAACAAAAAATTCAGAAATCGAAGTCTCTCGTGATCTCTTTTTCTGAAGTGCTTCTCCTCGGGCTGTTTTCTAGCCTTTTTAGGGGTCTTGTTTTTTTCTTCTGAGTATCAAGTTTCAATAAACAAAACAATAAATAAGCTTATAATTAAACGTAGTAATTATTTAGAGAGTAATTGAATTGGTGGTTGAGATCTGGCAAACATGTCGCCAGCAATGTTGCGTTTTGCTTATTGATTAGGCATTTTCGGGAACCACCCTCTCTCTATCATTACTCCATTCATAGTAACAGCAGTAATGTCTTTCCCATACTTACCCCTAGTTGAGTGGTTTCTCTTTTTTAGGCGATGAGCATTAATTAAAAGCAATGGGTCATAGAGGACCCCACAATTCCCACGAGTACAGTGTTTTCAAAAGGAAGAAAAGTTTAAAAACAAATGCAAAAAAGGCTTTTTTTCGAGGTTCATGATGAGCAGCGTGGATCTCATTCTGAGATCAAACAGGGTTCCTTAACCTCGTGATTTGTGTACCCCGGTTTTGGCACGAATCTCTATATTATATCAATACTATGGCTACTCAGAGAACAAAAGAATGTCAGTACTTAGTAGGTCCATTGAACAAGTACATGTTGCTGTTTAACAAGAGTTTCACTTCCAATTGTATTATTCAACTGAATTTTTAGAGTGTGTGATTATCACTTTCAACAATAGTTATTTATAGTAATTAAATCTTTTATCTTTAATCATTATAAAATTTTGTAGGGCTTTATATTACTAGACTAAAATAGTACTAGTAGGTTTTTTATTCTCCTAAAACATCTTTAATTATTACTGCAACAAATAAATAAAATGAATGGACCGACTAATAGTTATAACGAAAAATAAGATATGTATTAGCATATTTATCCAAATTATCTAGATTTGAATAATCCTCATCTCCCTCTGTGATCTTCGTTGGAGCATAATTAAAAAGTAAATGTACGAGAAGTTCCAAATCTGACACAAATAAGTTCAATTTTTAAACTCAAACTTGGGTAGGTTTAAAATTTATGAAAAATTTGAGCAATAACCGAGTCTAAATATATATCATTTTTATATTTTTTAGGAATTTTATATATACTTATACTAGTAATTAAAATATTAATTAGTATTTTTATTAAACTGATGATTTTAATTATATTTGATTATAGGTTAAAGTTGTTCTTTAACCAACTTACTTTTCAGCCTATGTAATTTACGAACTATAAGTTCATTTTACTAATCAATGAATCGAGTATTGAATAATTTTATAGTTGTTAAATTCATTATGAACTGCAATTGCATGAGAATATCTTTTCGTGTTACTTTCTTTTAACACTTCAGTTATAAATTCGCATTTAGGCTATATTTAGTTGGGTGAAAAATGGAAGAAAGAAAGTGAGAGGAATGAAAGAGAAAGAAAAAAAGTTATTTTTATTGTTTGGTTTTATTGAAAAAATGAAGAAAATAAAAAATTGGTAGGACCAATGTATTATGTTTTCTCTTCATTATTGAGAGGAAAACATGTACAAAAAATTGTAGTAGAATAAATTATCTCAAAGTATATCTTAAATCATGTTTTAAACTAATGACGATGAAATAAAAACAGAAAAAAAATAAGAAATATTAAATTTTTTAATTCGCATGGTATGCTTTCATTGATTTAAGACATGATTTGAAATATACTTTGAGTCGTTTGAGATATCATATCTTTTATAGTACAAAGAAAATATCATTATTAATAATAATTATATTATTTTTTCTTTATTTTCTTTCAATTTACTATCATACCAAACAACTAAAAAATCTACATTTTCTCTCAAATTTTCATTCATCAACTTTTTTTTCCATTGACTTTTCTTCTCTAAACCAAACACAATATTAAGCTTGAACGAATAAAACGAAGTGTCACTGACGGCAAAAACACTGCGTAGTATGCGAAGGCCCACACGCGTTTTGTTTCATGTTTTCTTCGCGTGATGTGTCACCATTCTCATTTGTTTGTTTTTGTTTTTTGGATGTGAGACACGTGGCGAGAGTGTAAAGGGAGAAGTCAAGAACTTGTTACTTGCTACTTAGAGAAGGAAAATGATACTATTTGGATATTTAGAATATACTAGCGTTTAATTCTTATATGCATAATGGTCTTTTTTATACTTATTATACTATATCAAAATAATAAACTTCACTTATCCCTTTATTTATTTCTTCTACATAAATGTTTTAAGGTTTTTCTTATAAAATAAACAACATTTCTTCAGAATTCTTTGATTAAATAATAATTTAGGCTTATAACATCATATTGGTTATTGTGTGTGCATATAATTTTTTACATGCCTTTATTAATTGTGAAGTCTATGTCGCGGAAGGAGCACAATGGACACTTCAGAATATCCTTATATCTCAAACACAAAATTATATCCTGGGCAGTATTTTGGTAATACATACTAAGAAACTAATACTGAAATTTCAATGTTTCAAATATTGATCTCCTCTCAATTTCAATGTTTCATGCATATGTTCAATACCAAATCCAACGTAGTATTTTGTCCCCCAATAAAGAGGTTTATGATATTCAAGTATAATGGAATGGATGAAGATGTTTATTGAAGCACACGAAGATTGCAGCAAGGACAACCATCTTTGGCGCCATTACTTACTCAATTAACTGAGCTGGTAGGGTAGAAAGATTCTTACATCTTCAGTACTCTTCATATTATTCAACAGTTTTGCTCGTAAAGGTTAATTAATTCATTGGTTATACATTTTACTCTTGAGAATTCCTCATCAAGCAGTGCGTAATAGTAGTAGTAATCAGATCAGCAACAAAAAACACTTGCTTGTTAAAAAAATAGTGATGAAGGGTACATATTCAAGAAATCAAAATTGAAAAATTGAAAAAATAAAAATATTGTTATGTATATATTTTCAACTTGCAGCATGATTAAAGTACATAATATTGTCTTCTGGAAGGATACAAATCTAGTTTTTCTTTATTTGTTATATCTTTGATTGGGGTAGATACTTCATACACATACGACAAATTTGACTTTGAAACATTTTAGTGCATGTTGGACGTGTTTCAGTTTAATTTGCATACTCTCAAATATAGATATCTTAACATCATAAAATGCTTAGTTAAAAAATAAGTTTGCAAAGAATTTTTTTCCATATGTCTTTTTGAAGAAATGGTAATATATAATGAACGGATAAACAAAAATTTGAATGAAAGAGGAACTGGTATAAAAAGAAGTGCACTTTAGGAGAAAAATAATACAGAATATACATTATTACATTATATGCTACATAATACCATTACTATCCTAAGCAGCCGGCTTATTTATATAGCCTACGGCATGCACGAATAAGTTACAGAACAAATCATGATTCTCAAAGATTTCCTGTCAAATAATTTTAGAACTAAATATAATAATGGACGAAATAAAATAATATAACAGACGCCAATAAATGTTTATTTAATATTTTTCATAGAAACTAGGTTCGTGAACTTTATAAAAGTGAACAGGTAAAAATATACTTTTGTAGATTACTCAAATTAAAATAGGTGTGCTTTATTATAGTATATATTAGGGAGTTACATATTGTTCAAAAGTTTGTATCTTTTCATCTACTTTTTGTTTTGGTCAAAAAAAATAAAACAAGAATTAAATATAAATTAATTTATATTTTTGATTAATAAGAATAAAAATATACATAGAATGATAAACATTTTAGAAGAAAAGATATGTTATTATATAACTTCTTCTTTATAAATCACATGAGACTCTAATGTTGCGATGAGTGGAAGAATCAATCATCGTACACGTAAAGGAAGAAAGAAGATGGAATGATTGAGAAGAAGGAACAAAAGTGGGATCTACATTTGAATTCTCTTTAATCCGTGAAAGTTGAAAGTTGTGATTTTGAAACTTAACAACAAAATGACACACTAACCTCTTCTCACGACCGCACCGTCCCACATGGACCGCTTCTTCTGCCCCTTAAACCGACAACCACCAGTTATAACAACGTGGGACCTTGTTGTACGGATAGGTAGTTCATATTCACAAGGCATGTCAGAGAAAAATTAAATTATTCTTTTATAGTAAGTTTGTTTTTAAGTGAAAACATTATTAATCATTTATTTTTAAATTTGAAATGATAAACAAAATAATTATAATAAAAAAAGTGTGATTTGAAAATAATATTATTTACAGCTTTAAGAGTTTGAATTCTAAAATTACAAATTAGGTATGAAGTTAAGAAATTCACTTCAAAATTGACACTTCTACCTAAACACAAAAAAGCTGACACTTCATTTTTTTGGGTATATATGCAGCCGACACTTCATCTTAAAGTTATTACAGTTATAGTATAGTAGGAAACAATAGGCATCACATTTTCTTATGAGATATAATTAGGATCACATTAAAATACTATGAATAAATATAAGAGTAGTTCATTCGCCGACATAAGAAACCTTTTTATTTTATTTTATAAGAAAGTCTATTGGATTATGGAGTGCCATGTGGCAGTGGAGTGAGGTTGTTAAGGGAAATGTTATTATGGATGTGTTTGGATGCCTCAAAAGTCAAAATTCAAATATCAACTATGTTGGGTTGTTGTCACGTTTCTTGTGCACAGCCATATTTCATGTGAGTTATGTTCTTCATACTCCAATTATCTTCCCATTACGTTAGGCACAGCTTCAGTTGTTGATGTTTTTATTTTTTTATTTTTAAGTTACTATCCTTATATTGTGAGAATAATTATACTGGAGAGATTAACAATACAGAATTCATAAAAAGATGATTTTTTTAACAATATTTAATTCCTGTTTTATTATATAACCTTTAGTGTTTTTTGTCCCAGTTATTCATATTAGATTATTTAATAAAACAACGAAATATAAATGTCAATAGATACAAAGAAATGATAATGGACTTTTGTTGTGGTTTGTAATTCATAAACCTATCAATACAGACCAGATATATGAGGCTAGTTCCCCAAAGTTCAAAAAGGTATAGGGTGTGTATATTATACTTCAAATGCTTTGCTTAAAGCGAGGCTTTTAGTCTGGTTTGATTAAGTCACAATAAATTCGAGTAGAGGATAAAATTGGTTACGGATAAGAATTTGAATATTCTCTTAGATTGATGAACCATATATTTTTAATCTACTAATTTACTAATTTCCCTATTTCCCTTCTCCTTCTATAAGCAATACTGGCAGTACTCATTCACCACTCACTCATGCACTCGTCAGTCAGCTCCTCTGCATTCATCTATAACCCCTTTTGTCTTCTTTTAATGTGATTTTTTCTTTATCTGTAACAACATGATATGAAACTCAATTCTCACTCTTACTTTACATGGATTTTAAATTAATTCTTTTATTCTTTGCAATACACTGTCAATCTGTATGAAAGGAATTAATTCAATTTGTCTGAAAAGTAAAACCATGTTTTTTGTGAAGGTAAAACATTGAATGACAAACAACTAATTAAATTAGTGTGAAAGAGCAAAACACTATAAGGCAAAATGAAAGAAATTATATGTTTAGTCTTTCTAATATTTTTAATTGTAAAGTGTAGATCTTTGTATAATAGATAATTTGTTTTTCCCACAACACATTAAAAGTTGTATTTTATCGATGGTTACACGCAGTGTTGTTAAAATCGTACCGGTTATCAAACTGGTCAGGGTACTGGTATAGTGGTACAGTGGTTCAACCAGTGGTTTAGTAATTAAACCGCATGTCGGTTAAACCGGACATACCTACTTATATTTATATATATATAAACCTATAACAAAAAAATTTCAAAATTTCAAATACTCAAATTTATAATCCATATTTATAATCTACTCAAAATTCACATAAATAAACAACTTTAAGTCTTTAACAAATTCAAAGTCTAAATTAAAAAACATATATCAATCCAAAAGTATCACTTAACAACCACAAAATATAAATAAATGACATAACTTCACAACTCATTCTATAAAACAAACAAATTTAGAGTTTTAACATTTAACATCAAGGAGTCAAAGTTATCTTATATGAATATTATATTTTTCTACCAAATCCTATATTCAGATAGTACTCCAAGATTACACAAATGTCACTGAGATTACACACGACTGTTAGGAACCAAAATGTGTAATCTAAGTATGCGTTGGAAGCATGTGCTTTGAAGTGTTGAAGAAGAGTTTGAAAGATGAGTCACCTTGTAACGGGTTTTTAAGTTTTTAAGCTTTTTTAAAAAAAAATATATGTATATGAACCAACCGGTTTAGTAAACTACCGGCCGGTTCACCGGTTTTGACTGGTTTTGACCGGTTTTGATACTTGGCCAGTTCAACATCTGTACCGTACCGGTTAGGAGTCCGGTTCACCGGTTTTCCGGTTGAACCGGCCGGTACGGTACGATTTTTATAACTATTGTTACACGTAATAGGAAATTATAATTCTCCTCCATCAATTGCTCCTAAAAACTTGATCCTTTACTTTTTTTTCTCAATTTTTTTTGGTGAATTTAATTCTTAAATTATACTCATACAAAAAATTACACTTAAATATTTCCTAATTTAGATAAGCTTTAATTTAAAAAATTTGACTTTTTTAAATAAAAAGTTATCCAGGTAAGTAGTCAACCGGAACTCACGTCTCGCTTCGAGGGGGTTTGGACTAAGAGATAAATCTAATTGTGATTTTAGCCCAATCAAAAGTGGGCTAGTCTGAAACCTGTATGAGTACCTCTTTGATACGTCTATAAGTCTTTAATTAGTAAATGAGAAGGGAATAAGTTCAGACTCTTTGAAGTCTTGTTTGGACAGTCTAAGGCTTGAATTTTTATTTATCCATGCCACAAATAAGTATGACCCTAGGCCCATTCCTCTTTATATAGGGTTTCTACATTAGTATCATTTTAATTATGAACTGATAAACTTTGTTACTGGATCTTCCTAAAAAACTATCTGGTATTAGACAAAGATTCGACCAAGTTCTTGATAACCATACATAGTGGGGTAAGGGTTAAGGGCAAGTATTTGAAAAGAAAGGCAAACAAGCCAAGATAACACTATGAATTTCGTTTCGTAACGAAAGCAATTTCCTAATTTTTTCTAGACTTATTTGGCTATATAAAATTGTTGAGTAAATAGTTATTTTGTAAATAGAAAGATTAATGCAACAAACGTTATGGAGGATGTCTTATAAAAGACATAGACAATATGATTCATTTAAAAAAAAAATCTCATTCCAATTTTCTATTGCTTAGTTTTCTTTTACAAAAGTACTCATATTTAAGCACCATAACATTATTAACCTAGTCTAAATAAACCACTTGAAATGTAATTCTAAAAATAGTTGTAATTATTAGGTGAGTGATAATAGTTGTATTTTAACGATAACCATCAATAATTATTTGTAAGACTGAAATATTATCTCACAATTTTTATATGAGACATATTCTTACTTCAATAACTCAATATAATATAATATAATATATATATATATATATATATCCAACTTCCAACTCATAAATAGCAAGTAGAATTTGGGACGATCTTTTTACATTGTGTCATTATATTTAAAAATAAATTAAAAAATAAATATAGGAACACTTGTTCCTTCACCATCTCTCAAATTTGTTCACTTGGAAATTGTTGTGTACCACCTTGGGGTAGTGAACGGTGAAGATAATGGGAAGAATTTTCACGGTAGAATTGGAAGGCAGGTCTTATGGTTGCAAATTCTGCAAAACCCACCTCGCCCTTGCTGATGATCTCATCTCTCGGGTACGTTTTACCTTTTCTCTCAATAATTTTTGTTCACAATCTTGTTTTTATTCTAAAAATATCACCTTTTTCGATTGGAAAGAACATTATATAATTTTCACAGACATTGTCTTATGTTGGTATATGAAAATTTACCATCTATATGATTTGGGGTCTGTTAGATTTGAGAATCATGTGCTACCAGCATGACCCTGATTGGAAAAAAAAGAAATCAAACTTGGATATATTGAGGTGTTTATTTTCTCAGGGTCTTGTATATATGCTGAGTGATGCACCCATGTTTTTTTCTTTCATTATTGTAGTTATTGGATAAAAGATAGCTTTTTGTACAAATCGTTTTACTTTAAATACATACTATGTTCAGTAGTTAAGATATTTGGGAGCCCAAATTCTGTTAGGCCAGGTAGCATAGATTATTTGCATAAAACCCTAGTTTTGCTACCATATCCAATGAGAAATGGATTTTACTCAAGTGACAAAACGTTTCAGTAGTAATACAGGGTTTGCTTTATGTGAACTTAGCAGGAAATTCATAAACAAGTTCAGTTCTTATTTTGCGAGTGAATGTTACGGATTGTGGTGTTTGTGTGTGTGTTCTGGGGTAGTGCTAGTCTGCTAGACCACTAATGTCAGAGAACATTGTGCTACTCTTGAAAAGGGTTGTAATAGTCAAGGATTCGTTGTTCCTATAAATCTCATCCTATAAAATTCGACCCCTTTAATGGTTTAGCAAGCTGATCCTTAACCTTAGAGCCTCAAAAGCTTGTACCTTGACTATGTATCTTGAACATTCTATTCTGTATCCGTCCCAACTGAAATGCAGATGACAAGGTTCGTAATTTCTAAACCCAATGATTACATTTACCTTTCACTAGTTCAATTTCAAGGATCAGATTAAGTGAGAGGTTGTTGTTAATTTGAGAATCATCGGTGAGGTGTTGTCAAGTGGATTGATCTGCTAATTAAGTTAGAGCGCTGTTGTACTTTTGAAGCCCCAATCGATGGCAAAAATTGCCTTCAGTTTGATTAGGTGGTGATTTGATTTTTTTTTCTGTCCTAAGGCAGCCACAGCTTGAAGCTTAATACAAGGCTTATGATCATGTTTCATACTCTTCTGGCAAAGTTTACTCTTTCTAGAACTCAGTTTTTTTAGTAGCTATACCAGTATCATTTTTTCAGATCTTAGGTTATTTTTGAAAACTCACTCTTCTGCTATTTTTCCTTTTCATAAGCATTCACATTGCAGCTTCTGCCTCCACTAAAGAACATCAAATGGTGCCAAACTTATAATGGCTAATGTGACGGTTAAAAAAGGCCCATCAATAATTATATCCAGAAGGTGTCACAAGAACCTTTAAGTTGAGTGAGGATAGCCTAGTATGTAGTAGATCATAGTTCTTGCTCTAGAAGGATACCTAATAGGCTAATAGCTACATTGGCAACAAATCGTAATGGAAAATACTGATGCTTGGTTGCACGAGTCCTTGTTGTTGCTCAATCTTGTTAGTGGATAAATCGAAGATATGCTGATGAGGCAACAACTTGCAGTCACTAGAGGAAAGCTTACTTCTTTAACTGCTATCAAGGGTCAAATTTTCAAAGAAGGAAATTGTTGTCTAATCAAAGGAAAAAAGGTTCATGTGTTAAATGATTAAAAAATTACTTTGGTAAGAACTTAAAATATGCCCTTCTAAGTTCTTACTGTTGACTTCACAATTGTTGCACAATTTATTTAAATACATGCTCTTCTGTCCATCTTATTGTGCTGGCTGTTTTTCTGTTATTATCATATATTCAGGGTGACTATTTTAATAAACTAATATATAACTGATACATAAAATGTCTGAGAGGAAGCTAAATTATGGCTTCTAATAGCATTCTTCATCCCTCTTGTTGGTTTTGCATGTTTCGCCAGACATTACTTTTACTATTCTGTTGGATTGTTAAATTACATCTAATCTTAATCTTTGATTATTTTCTTCTCAGGCATTTTATTGCCAGCGGGGAAAAGCATATCTCTTCAACAATGTGTGAGTACTTTCAGTCCTCATTCGAAAAATCCGTTAGTGACTAATGAGTAATGAATTACAACTTATGAACTTATGATAGTGCTGTGTTAACGCGACAGAGTTGTGGCTTCTGTTATTTAATATATCCATGTTGCTAGCTAAAAATTGCATTCAAGCATAATTTGACACTATAAGAAATCTGGAAATTATGGTGGTCATGTTCTGCATAAGTCAAATCTCTTCATGAGAATTGCATTCTGCATTTACTTGGACTTGTATTTGCGTTTCTAATAGGAATTTAAGACTGAGGCATTTCAACTAGTTGCACTATGTATAATGATTAAATGTTACATATTCAGAACGAGAGTTGTTGTTACTTATATTATTTTTAGACATTTTATTTCTGTAGTAGTTGTTTGGTAGTGAGATTAAACTTATGATTTAAAAGAATTCTTTATGAGAAAATGATTATGAACATATACAATAAATAAAAAAATGCTTAAGGAGTTGATATCCTTTCTAATCTTGTAAAGTAGGTTAAATCCCTTTCTATGCCTTGACATATTGAGCCATGGATCAGTTTCATGGTTTGAACAATGAAATTCTCGTGTCTTATGTTTTGAATGGAAAAGTATGTATATGTGTGCATGCCCTGCACAAGCTTTACCATCCATGATATTAGATAGTATTGCTTTAAGTTTTGAGTTCTAGTAATAATGCAGAAGTATTTAATGCCCTTACACTTAGGGAGCTGCACGGTTAAGAGCATAATGCACTTTTAACTCTATTGCTGCTTTTATATGCAGAAGCCATGCATGTTGAATTTGTATATGAGCCTCTTTTCTATAGGAAGTCATGTTTTGACATTATGTTTCCAAACTCACTTTGTTTGTCCATTATTGTCTATAGATAACAGGAACTGGATTGTATAGCTCTCTTTTCTATGAAACCTATTTAGGAAACTGTTTGGTTCTTGCTATTCCTAGATGGAAATATCACTAGACCTGATTATTCCAATTTTCATTTGTATGCTTATGTTTTGGATCTGCGATCCAGTGTGAACTTCACAATCGGAGAACTTGAAGAAAGACTGATGCTTTCGGGGTTACATACTGTTGCGGATATTTTTTGCTGTTGCTGTGGTCAAATAATTGGCTGGAAATATGTAATCCTTCCCTTACCCTGTCTCATTTTCATATATCTGGAAATGAGTATTATTGTTGAAATCTCTTAGAATGCCTCTTCTGCATGTGGCCAGAAATATTTCATATAGCAACTCCGCTCTTTAGTTTCAGTCACCGTATGCATTTCTTTTGATCCCTTCAAAATTTTATATCTTTGTTTTAGGAGTTTGCACATGAGAAGAGCCAAAAATATAAAGAAGGGAAGTTTGTTCTTGAAAGGTATCATCCTATTATGTTGTCACTGGCAATTTGTGTTAAAACTATTTCCTCCATGTGTTTATACTGATTTTTCTTATGTTATATGTAACAGAGGAAGGATTGTTGATGGAATTGATTTCTCCGCAGCTGAATTCTTTATCGAGAGCCGTGCCAACATGAGTGATGCTGAAGATGCTTAGCATTTAAAATGTTCTGCACTTGTTGGATCAGGTGCTAGAATTCACCTGTTTTTCATGTGGAAAATAAAGAACCATGAAAATGTTCAGAGTTGAAGTTTGTTTTAGTTTTTCTTTGTACTAGTAGCTGAGGAAAAAGGAGAGTGCTCAATGGTGTGTAAATTGTGTAGAAGGGATGAAACCGTTGTTTCATATTTGCCCCTAAATTCTTTTGAAAGAGCTTGGTTAGAAACTTAGAATCTCTCCAAAAAAAAAGTATGACCAATTTTAGGACTTGACTGCAATGTAATAAATAATTTATTTACAACTATAACTCGAGGTCAATAAATATCCCAAAAAACTCACATTTTCAAGGGAATTATGACCAAATATACTTTATGGCTTAATCTAACTAGTTTGATTAAATTTATCACATTGGCACTAATGTTTTCCTTTTTGTCTGCAGTGTTGCTTGAAAGTAGAACCTTGAAGGCTCTTCAATATTAGTATTTGAGTCATGGCTGCAGTTTAAGGCCACAAGTAAACAACTATCTGCATGCGTTTACATTAAAAAATTCACCTCATAAAGTTATCCTTAGGCATGAACAATTAAGCCGTAGTAAAACAGTGATTTATCAATATATATTATGGAAACAGGGATACAGTAAGTTAAGAATTGTGAGTACTGAGTAGCATCCTTTTTTATTTTAGAAAAACAATTAAGCCTTTATTTAAAATCAATTTTATACTTATAAACAATAAAGATTAATTTTATATTTGTAATTATTCAAGTTATGCTATGGTTATTAGTGTATATAAAGAATAAGAGGCCAATGTTGGAACATGAAATATTTATATCCTTCAGCTCTCTCTGAGTGGTGAAATAACATATATAACTTGTTCATATTGTTTCTGTTTTATGTCTCGTCCAATTAAAATTTAAATAAAAGGAGAATTCCTAAAAATAAAAAGTAACACTTTTATATTACTTGGCGAAATCTGATTGCCAGATATTTTTGGCATACTGTGTTCTAAATAACAAGGGACAAAAGGTCAACTTTGAAAAGAAAAAAAATCTTCAAAATGATACATCACACCTAAAATGTTTACAAGACTAGAAAACATCTTAAGTGACAGGATTCTGCTTTGCAGTAGCATTCCACTACAACTCTATTTGACAAATAAACTGCAACAACCAAACATGTCACTGATAGTTCCAAAGTGCATGTAAGTAGGAAATAGCAGTAAGAAGCTGTCTGGAAACTAAACTACCAAACCTCCAAATTGATCACTTAAGATGAATGAGTCAACATTTCATCAAAATACCTACTTTTTTCTCCCACTCAAACAGGCCCAGTCATCCATTTTGGACACTTCTATGCCTTCTAAGAATGGTGTATATCTTTGTATGATGCGCTCAACCTGCATTAACACACAATGGTAATGAATTCAGGTGTATAAAGCAATTCCAAACCAGTTCAGCCAAAAAAGAATCTGGAAGGGGACCATTTTGAATAAGAAAAAATTGCAATAAGCATTAATTAAATTACCTGTTCAGATAAAATACCAGAGAGACCAATAACAGCTCCAGATTTTGCACTAGAGATAATTTGATCAGCGAGATCTAACAAAGGATTTAAGAGTATATTTGCGATGACCACATCATACTTATCCTTGTGAGTAGCTGTTTCTATGTCATAGATGTTTTCTCCCTCAACATTTTGATATTTCCAGTCGTCCGAGGATGATAAAGATGTTTTGTTAGCAACCAGGTGCAGTTGCAATTTGTCTGGCCCAATGTTGTTTAGGGCAGCATTTTGAGATGCTGAGGTAATTGCTTGTGAATCTACATCAACTCCAACAGCAACAGCAGCGCCAAACTGACAGGAAATCAGGAGGCAAAGTTGGCTAACAATGTCAACAAAGTGCTAAACAAAGATTTTGGCAGTATTTTCTAAAACTGAAAAAAATACTAACAATTTTTTGGGGTACAAGAAGTGCACATTAAGAGCACAGAATTTTAAACAAGCTCTAGAGAAAGGTATGGGGTTCTTATCATGCAGAAAAAATGGCAACCATATTAAAACATATTTGCCTATTCAAAATATGTGGATAATCGGATTCACGTATCTGGAAAAAGTGCAAGTACAGTTTCTAATCAAGTTTACACAGAAAACTTGTTACTACAACAAAATAACCAGAAAAGGATACATCAAAAAGGGCAATACATTAGACTTGTTTATGCAATTAGTCGTTTTGCTGAGAAACAATTACCAAGAGGACAAGCTAAGCCGAGAATCAGAAAGAAACCCAAACAGGAATATATCAAATGCATTCTCCTGTTCAGCTGACTGAGACTAGAAATGTAATGGAGTGAATGGACTAAAGACAATCGGAGTGATCCTGAGTATTCTGTTCCTCAACAGGTTTTCATTTTAGGTCAAACTCAGGTAAGCTGATCATCAGTTCAATACCTTCAGAGCTGCAATTGCAAGAATTCCAGTGCCAGTGCCATAGTCCAGGACATATTCTCCTCCTTTTATACAGCTGTGTAAGAGTAATAGACAGAGTTTGGTGGTGGGGTGCTCCCCTGTTCCAAAGGCTAGTCCAGGATTGAGAATTATATTTGTTGCTTGAGCATCCTGTAAAAGATTCAGAATTGTTGAGCAAAAAAATCTTTTATGGCTGTCAGCCCTTGTGAGTCTAACTCAGAATATTAAATTTAAGAGGAAAAACACACATAACTAAATAAATAAATAAATAGAGTTGGCACACATGATTAGCAACCTTAGAAAGTTAGACTTAGCGGCACATCATCTATAAAAAAAGTTTAAGATAATCATACAGGTGGTGTAATCCACTTGGGCACTATCCATATGCCTTCAGTAACTTCAACTGGATGAAATGATTCCTGAAAACAACAGAGAGATAAGCTTCATAAGTTTATATTCAATAAAACCCTTCGGCACTGACAATTTTCAGCAAGATAAATGATTTCTGATGTAATAGCCTGCCCCGATTAAGAATGTTAATGATATAGAAGATGGTAAACTGCTGATCCAAGATAAAAACCAAACAAGCAATAAGTCCTTCATCACCAGCTCCTTTAATTCTGCCAGATTATGATTTTACATGCAAAATTAGTTTCTGGTTCATGCAGGAAAATTTCTATGATTTTCACTTGTTCACTTTAGTTACAAAAAAGAACTATACAAAATCACTAAAAAAGATGCAGACAGAACTTTCAGCCACCTTTCTTCAGAGTGAAAAATCAAAGAAAGACATGCTTTTCACCTCAAAGTTTGCTCCATATATCACAAAACAGAGACTAGATGGCAGGGGAAAAGTGGATTTAATGCAATAAAGAAGTAATTCAATAGCAAGTGAGTTTGAGAACAAATATTTAATAACAGGATGAACAAAAGAACAAAGCAAATTGACCTGGGATTTTTTCATCCACTCATTGTCCTCATTAATTTTAACTTCATATCTTGGTATCTCCTTCAATCCAATAGAATCAGCTGCATGTGAAATGCTCATATTTACATCCTCGCCGTCAGGAAAAATAGAACTGATGCAAATCTGCAGAAACAAAATAATCTCCTTTCCAACTTTTAAATCAAGTGACATTAACAAACAGTCAAACTGATTACATCAAGAATAAATAACTTATTGCCTGATGCTATGAGATTGGTTAATGTCATAAACATGAGCACCAGTCTAGTGACAGGCTGAAGTTTATAATCTTTGCAATTAGTAGGATTAAAAATTCAATTGTATCACTTGATTTTGGCATTGATATTTGTTATTAAATTTTATGTTTGAGAGACGGAACATTACTCGGGGATTCAGGTCAATTAGGATTGTTTTAAAAAAAAAAGGAATTTATTCAATAAGTTGTACAATGATTGAACTTGGGGTTCTAACCTGTGTGTTATAACTATTAGGTTTTCTGTAGGAGGTCTATTTCGAATTTGACATTCAGAATGATATGTTAGTACATCTTTTCCTTATTCTTTTCCGCATCTCTGAAAAGTTGGAGTTGGAGATCAAAGCATTACCAATCAGATCGGGGAAATAGGCAAGATAAATTTTTCCCTCATTCTTGCTACACTAGGTTATCAAAAATCGATTTTCCTAGATTTAGTGGGGATAATGTAAAAGAATGACTTTACCAATGTGAGACATACTTTATGATTGATGATACTCCTAAAGAATTTAAAGTCAAGTTGGCTATTATGCATTTTGAAGGAAAGACATTGGAATGACACCATGCGTATGTGAAGTCATTGTAGAATTCATTGTTGGTTGGGGGTATGTGAAGGTAATCATGGAAAGGTTTGGTGAAGTCTGTGATGATCCCATGGCTGAGTTAATGCAATTGAGGCAGAATGGGTCAATTATTGAGTATCATGAGGAGTTTGATGCAATCATTACTAGATTGAGGAGGTGCAAATGATGTTGAGGATGTGGATGTTCCAACCACAATTAGTGAGAAAGGCTTTTGCATTGGCTAAACTATGAGTCTTCCATAGTACTACTGGGTTGACATTAAAAGCCAAACCATCAATGACACAAAGGCCATTGCTTTGCAGGTACTTAAACCAACTACAAGTGCAGAACTAGAGTAGAGCAGGCACAAGGTTTGCAAGGAACTTATTTCCAACCTTTATGAATGAGAGAAGGGCTAAAGGGTTATGCTACTTTTATGATGAACCACCTTATTCACCTGAGCATGAGTTATCACATAAGAAATTGCAAATCCACCTATTGGAAGTGGAGGATGGAGAGGATGAAGGTCATTGTCAATGAGGAGGTAAAAGAGCAATTTAATGAGCCTCAAATTTCGGTCAATGCCTTAACTGGAGTCCCAAATTTCAGAAAAATATCACAAGAAGCCATTGCATATAGTGATTAACACTGGTAGTACTCACAGTTTCTTGGATATCAACATAGCCAAACAGATGGGATGCAAAATTGATGACTCACAACCCTTAATGGTCACAGTGGCAGATGGAACCAAGGTGTAGATTTCTCATGTGGTGAGGCACTTTAGTTGGATCATACAAAACACTACATTCACATTAGATGTTATGCTAATTCAATTAGGATGTTGTGATGTAGTTTTAGGGGTCAAATGGTTGGTTACATTGGGGATATAACATGGAATTTTGACAAATTATCTATGGAATTTTCTGTGTAAGGTAGAAGGCATGTCCTAAGGGGTTCTTCTCAAATTGGGTGTAAGACTATAAAACATCAGCATATGGAGAAGGTCGTGAACAAGGGTGTGCAATTATCAATGATCCAAGTTTGTGCTGAAGAGGGATTGCTAATTCACTCTTTGACTACTCATGCGGGGCAACAAGAGATTCATGAGTCAATTGCTGATCTTCTCAAACAATATGCAGATTTGTTCCTCATCCCTACTCAGTTACCTCCTAGGAGAGAAGGACATGATCATCGAATTCCATTGATGAAGCTCAGTGACCCTGTGAACAAGAGACCATATAGGTATGCAAGACAACAAGAGGATGTTATTGATAAAATAGTGCAGGAAATGTTAGAAGCAGGAGTGATACAGAGTAGTAGCAGTCCCTATGCTAGCCCTGTTATCTTGGTGGGCAAGAAGGATGGTTCATGGAGGTTATGTGTTGACTATAGGGAGTTGAACAAAGGCACTATAAAGGATAGATTTCCTATCCCTTTAGTAGAGGATTTGATGGATGAGCTTCATGGATCTGCTGTATTCTCAAAGATTGACTTAAGGGCAGGTTACCATCAGGTTAGAATGGACCCTTTGGATGTACACAAAACTGCTTTCAAAACTCATAGTGGCCATTATGAGTATTTGGTAATGCCCCTTGGCCTTACTAATGCCCCTGCTACCTTTAAAAGTTTAATGAATTCAGTATTTAAGGAAATTCCTTTTGGTATTTTTTGATGACATACTCATCTACAACCATGATTTGAAAGAACATCTTGTCCATTTGGAAAAGGTCTTAGCTGCTATGATGACATACTGATTCTGCCAGGGCTGCTTTCCAAGAGTTAAAACAGTTTCAGACCATATGAACCCTTCTTTCTTGAGCATATTAGTTAATGGCCTTGCCACTATCCCATAATTCCTCACAAATCTTCTGTAGTATCCAGCCAAACCCAAGAACCCCCTCAGTTGCTTTATAGTAGTAGGCATTGGCCAATCCTGCATTGCCTTGATCTTAGCAGGATCAGTAGATACTTCTTCTACTGAAATAAAATGCCCCAAGTACTCTACTCTTGAGACCCCAAAAAAACACTTAGGCCCCTTGTTCACGACCTTCTCCATATGTTGATGTTTTACAGTCTTACACCTCAATTGAGAAGAACCCCTTAGGACATGCCTTCTGCCTTGCACAGAAAATTCCATAGATAATTTGTCAAAATTCCATGTTATATCCCCCAATGTAACCAATCATTCAACCCCTAAAATCACATCACAACATCCTAATGGAATTAGCATAACATTCGAGGTGAATGTAGTGTTTTGTATGATCCAACTAAAATGTCTCACCACATAAGAAATTTGCACCTTGGTTCATCTGCCACTGTGACCACCATTAAGGGTTGTAAGTCCCCATCTGTTTGGCCATGTTGATATCCAAGAAACTGTGAGTATTACCACTGTCAATGAATATATGTAATGGCTTCTTGTGATATTTCCCTGTGATTCTCATAGTTCTGAAATTTGGGACTCCAGTTAAGGCATTGACCAAAATGTGAGGCTCATTAAATTGCTCGTTTACCTCCTCATTGACACTGACCTTCATCCATCCTCCACCTATTGTGTGATAACCCATGCTCAGGTGAATAAGGTTCATCACAAAAGTAGCATAACCCTCCTTCTCTCATTCATAAAAGTTGGAGATAAGTTCCTTGCAAACCTTGTTTATTGTTTTGCCTGCTTTGGTTCTACACTTGTAGTTGGTTTAAGTATCAGCAATGACCTTTGTGTCATTGATGGTTTGACTTTTAATGTCAACCCAACTTGAGCAGTAATACTATGGGAAGACTCATATAATTTAGCCAATGCAAAAGCTTTCCTCACTGATTGTGGTTGGAACATCCACATCTCACCATTATTTGTACCTCATTTTTTCAACCCACCTAGAAAACAGCTCAAGGTATATTCTGCTGGAAGGTCCAATCTAGTAATTATTGCATCAAACTCCTTATGATACTCACTAATTGACCCCTCCTGTCTCAACTGCACTAACTCAGCCATGGGATCATCACAAACTTCACCAAACCTTTCCATGATTACCTTTGCATACTCCCCCAACCAGGCAATGAATTACGTAGTGACTTCACATACACATGATGTCATTTCAATGTATTCCCTTCAAAATGCATAATAACCAACTTGACTTTAAATTCTTCAGGAGTATCATCAATTATAAAGTATGTCTCACATTGGTAAAACCATTCTTTTACATCCTCACTAAATCTAGGAAAATCGATTTTTGATAACCTGGTGTAGCAAGAATAAGGAAAAGATTTCGCTTGCCTATTTCCCCATCTGATTGGTAATGCTTTGATTTCCATATTGAACTTTACTCCTCCCCGTGCTTCTGGAATAATTCTTTAACAAAATTCTTTAAAGACTCTCCTAAAGTTCTTTGTAAAGAACCAGTCAACTCAACCAACTTCAACTCCAACTTTTCAGAGATACGATTTTCAAGCCTTTCCTCCATCTTCCTTGCCGCTGCTTGCATACGTGTAGCTTCTGCCATGAATCCTCCCAGGAAAAAATTTGCTCTAGATACCAATTGATATGAATGTAGGTGAATTGGGGAATTCTAACACGAATTTGGCAATTCCAGGAACAAGAAGTAGAAATTCTTCTGGAAAAGAAGAAGAATTTGAACTATCTTATTGATTGAATCAAGAATTACAAGAAGAAGATTGTATTTTGTAGAAATTGTCAATGAATAATTCGGTAACTTGCTCACTAAGTTACTTATACAAACCAACCCAAGTAACTAACTTTCCCTCCAATTTGCTTCTCAACTAACTAAGCACAATGACCCTTCTACCCTTACAATAATATTGCCCTTACAAGAATACCCTTATCACATGCATACTCTTTTTTATCTCTAAATTCTACTTCCTATTTGTTCCACAAACCCAAAAATGGCACAAACATGTTACAATTTAGCTAATAAAGATTTAGGGTTTATTTCAATGCACTCAAAGAATTCCAAATCATAAGTATTCGATTTTGTATAGTATGTTGTCTGTCCCCTCCTCTCCTCATTTTTTTAATTGTTTATCCTATTTTTGTGCATTTTTCACACAGAGCAAAAGTAAGTAAGTGCTGTTAAACCAATTGGCAATGGAAAGCTGCTTGGAATGCTTTGCGGCAAGTGTGAATGAATACATAGACAAATTCTCTCTCTCTCTCTCTCTCGATAAAATGGACTTTATCAATCTAGATGAGTGTTCAATCTAATATCAAAATGATTGTATCACTCGATGTTCATCAATAGTCACATGCCCCCAAAAAATGTGCTAGACAGCCTAAACATAATTCGTTTGCACTGGAAGTGTGACCAATATATAATTAATGCTCACCATCACTCTTGCCTAAAGATTCAATTAATCTGCTAATAGAAATACCATGATCAAAATCATAAGAATCATTAACTTTAAAACTAATAAAACACACATACTTGTTATAAAACAAAAGCATATAACAGAGAATATAAGCAAAATTAAATAATTAAAGTTATAAAAATAGAAAAGGTCTACCTCATCAGTACTTTGATAGTCATCATCTTGATCCATACTAACAGAACTTGCACCAAAGCATAGAAGAGCTTCTGCAAGCCCATCCTTGTCAGCACAAAGAGGAATGACAAGTCAAACATTTTGGAAGCATAATATAGTTTTTATGCTATAATAATATGGTTCAAAAGTGCGCAAAGTATCTAATTGGAGTCTGTCTAACACTTACTTCCGAACAGATAATGCTTCAATAACATTAATAATGCAACCCATATGCCAACATAATTTCCTCATAAACCTAAGGAATAACCCCTTAGCCAGTTTGGTAGCTATTTAATTTAAACCAGTGGCTAACTATCATGAAAGCTATAAGTTTGGCTCATTGCTTCTTCCCTGTAAAGAATCATAACAAGAAAAACCTGATAACACCAGTGTCATAGAATTCTAATATGTATAGCTCTGACATCAAACACCAATTTCAGGACATGGGTGACTTAAAGTTGAGAACTTTTGTAGCTTCTGAACTTACCCAGTTACTAATTTACAGAGGAAATGCAACATACAATGTACAAAGATAAAATAACAAGTTTTTTAAAGAAAAGAAGCTTACTGCAGTGTGTTTAGAACAATGAATGAGAACAGAAGAATAAGGTACAGGTGCAGGTAGGGACTGATCTGCTAGAGCTGCAGAAAAAGAAGAATCTGTGGAGAAGCTTGAATTTGAAGCATGGATATTTATATGACGTGGCCATTGGTCCCTCCTAAGTTTGTTACAGGAAGATAGAAATGGAAGTGATGAGAAGCAGCGACTGAAAGGAGAAGGTGATAACCGTAGAAGGGAGTGAGAGAGGGAGAGGGTGGTGGAAGCAGGTGAATAAGTAACAAGAGTGCATGTTAGATGTTTGAAAAAATGCCACGCCACCATTTTCCAACAAACTTGACCTTAGCTGCAATTACTCTAGCTAGTCAGACTTGGCCAATTGAACTGTAATGGGTGTACAAGCATATTTCATAATTTGTCTCATATAACCCTTCTCTGTTAGAAAAATAAAAATAATTAAATATATATTAACTTTATATTTTTTAATTAATAAAAGTAAAATAGTATATAGATTCTGAGACAGAAAATATACTCCTATATACAAAAACCCTCCATCCTTCAAAATAAATTCATTATTTTTAATTAAAATATCATGTTTTTATTCACACATGAGAATAAACATAATAGGAGAGAACAAATATCTATTGCTATACCCTCAACCAGTTTACTTAGCTCAAGCTGACTTAATTTCTATCACATTTGTTATGTTTAGTTAAAACATATATTTAAATTAGAAGTTTAATAATAGAATATATTTATTATTAATACAACTAATACACATTTTGTGTGAGCAATAGATTTTCTTTTCATCTCTAATCAAGTACTAGTTGTAATCTTTCTCACCGATATATCCCTAAAGAGTACTATCTTTATCCCCAATATACATTCCATTTTCGTCAAATTCAACACCTCATCAAAATTTCTTAAATAAAACATACATTTGTTTCTTTATTTTATACACTTTTTTCGCCCACTAGCAAAGCAAAAGAGAAATCCCCTTAATATATGCAATGATTACTTTTTTAAATAATATGCCTTGAGTTGATCCATATGTGATAATAGATTTTTTTGGTTTCCCACATGTATCGTTGTATTAGAGATAATTTTGTCCGAGTTGAAAACATCCACAAATATGTGAAGCTAATTCTTCCAACGAATATTTTTTATATCTACAATATTCGAATCCGAGACATTACTTAAAGAAAATCAATTATGTACTATTTAAACCAACATGTTGGCTATGTCATGATAGATTGATAGTTAAGAAACACAATCTTATGCCACATAGTTGTGTATAGATTATTGGAATAAATTTTCTTTCTATCAACAAATCATTTTTTATATAATATGAACCAAATTCCCCTAGAAAAATTATGTTATTCACCAACTGGATTTGACCTTATTCGGGATGTAGTTTTTTTAGTTTTTAATAGGTATCATCGCATTGGAAGCAATTCTATCTAAGTAGGAAATATTCATAGATACATGAAGTTAACTCTTACAACGAATATTTTTTCATCCATAAAACTCGATTATTATGAATGTACTTGATCTTTAGTACAACGGCTATAAAATGTTGTTGGTTATTCTGTGGATTTAAATGTTTTCTTTTGGAGAAAATAGTATAAAGGAAACAATTTTCTATAATAATCACACAAAAAAGGAACTCGTGATGAATATATAAGCAACACTTATTTTTTATTAGAATTAATTTGTATACATTAATAATATAAATATTTTTTATATTGGTCAGTATATTGTTTATATCATATGTTAATTATAATTGACTCTTAAATAAAGTTAATATAAATAATAAACTTATATTTTATTTTCTTAACATTGTCCAAAAATAGTGATAGAAGGATAAAATTTGCTTTATAATAATCGTAAAAAAGACTGGAAGACATGATGAATATATAAGCAGCACCTATTTTTTTATGTTATCAATATCATCCAAAAAAGCCTAATTCGAAAATAAGAAACCACTACAACACTTGAATTAATACAGAATCACACCAATATACTTACAAAAGCTAGCACAATTGGTAAATAGTTCATTCTTTAATTTACAACGATTAAATTCATGGTATGCTATGTATATTTTAACTTGTTGTCAGCACGACTAAATCTTAACGGAATGAACTTATTTTATGTTGTTGTCAGCATCATAAGAAATTAACAATAAAAAGATACGATATAAAAGAGTAGAAAAATATGCCTCTAATATAGAACATTTTTCTTCCGATGTGGATTGTACCCATAGGTTGTTCCTTAAGAGAAATTGTAATTTAATTTAAAAGGAATTGCAAATAAGTCAACCAAAATATAATATAAGTTTTCCCAAACTATATATCATTATCAAATGTATACATGTGAAGAGTATAAAATCTATAAATTATAAGTATACAGATTTATACATAATTACTATATTATTTATATTTTATTTTTTAAGAGTCAATATCTTAATGATAATTAAGAATATATGCTAGATAAATTAATAGTGTATGAAACTCTTACGTGGTGATACATTTTTTACTCATGGAATATTATAATACATTATAGGATAGTTGCAGGAACACAAATGCTATGTACTTTTCATGCTTCATTCTGAAGAGTTAGCTTAGCAAAAATGAACACTGTGAACGATTACAACCTGAAAGCTGCAGCTCAAGAAGGAGATATAAACCTTCTGTATAGAATAATTGAAGAAGATCCATATGTTTTGGAGCACTTAGATATTATCCCATTTGTTGAAACTCCTTTGCATGTTGCTGCATCTATGGGGTATCTCCATTTTGCTACTGAGATTATGAGATTAAAACCTTCTTTTGCTTGGAAGCTAAATAAACAAGGATTCAGCCCCATTCATCTTGCTTTACAACATGGTCAAAGGAGAATGGTGCAATGTTTGGTAGACATCAATAAAGAATTGGTCAGAGTCAAAGGGAGGGAAGGTGTAACTCCTTTGCATTTTGTATCTCAATGTGGTGATATTGACTTGTTAGCTAACTTTCTCTTGGCTTGTCCAAATTCTATTGAAGATGTGAATGTAAGAAGTGAAACTGCACTACATATTGCAGTGAAAAATAAACAGCATGAGGCTCTTGAAGTTCTAGTTGGTTGGCTCAAGAGAAGTAGCCAGAGAGGTGCTATGCAGTTAGAAAAAACAACACTGAATTGGAAGGATGAGTCAGGCAACACAGTTTTGCATATTTCAGCACTCTTGAATGATTCACAGGTATAATTTTATGTGTGTTTCCTAATAATCTAATCAAGTAGCTTATTTGACCAAAATAAGCTACATGTTGGTGTATGGCAAAAGAGCTTAATTTAATAAGCTATGAGTTTATAAGCAAATTTACAGCCTTATAAACTAGGAGTTTATTTCATTGTGCACCCATGAGTTAGCTGTTCTTAACAAACAATTCTGATTCAATCAACTAACTTATCAACTCATAGTTTTTGCTCCAATTTTATAAGTTTTTAATAATTAATGACTAATAATGTTTCATGTATGACACAGGATAGTAAATATTTCTAGAAATATTTTTTTTACTATCAATTTAACAACAACATCAAGTCTTTTGTTATTAGGTGAATTCCTCTATATAAATCCATAATATTTAATCATGCCTATAAAAAAAGTCATTAACATTTAACCATTTTATTATAATTTCACTAGCAATTTTTCTTGGTATCTCTACTTCGAGCTACGTGATCAAATTTTATCACACAGGCACTTGGATTGTTGATAAAAACTAAGATGGATTTAAAGGCAAAGAACTTGGAGAACTTAACAGCAATGGACATAGCAGCCAGTGCAGAAATAAAGGGTAAATTAGTGAAGGCTGGAGTAAAATGTGGTTCATCAACCATTGATGATGAGTCTCTTACACTTGCGCATAAACTAAGATCAAAGATCACAACTTTAGATAAAATAATTATTTACATGCTTCGCATTAGAGAGGATATATCAGAAGAACAAAGAAATGCTTTTTTAGTACTTGCTGTTCTTATTGCAACAGCAACATATCAAGCAGCACTGAATCCCCCTGGTGGGTTTTATCAGGCTAATGCAGGAGGTAATAATAATCAAAACACTAGTTCAGGTAATGTTAGTGAAGGAAAAGCTGGTACATCAGTTATGTCTGAAGGTGATTTCTTTACTTTATCAATAATGAATACACTCTCCTTTTTGGTATCAACTGTGACAATATTTATTCTAACTCCAAGTGGGATAGTGAGCAAAATATTGATTTCACCAGTGTTTTGGCTTGCCTACTGTGTTATCTACTCTGTGAAGGTGGTATCTCCTACCTATGCTTCTAAGATTGTCAATGAAATTCTTCTTTATGGATTCAACTTATTGTTTTGGGTGGTGTATTGTATATTTGTTGTAGTGTACAAGAGACTTCAAGGTTATAGGCTCTTAGATTGTGAATGAGAAAATAGATAGTGGATATATTATAGCATTAGAATTTTTCTAGATTGTTGGGTAGATAATTAGGTTAAGTTCTGTCTACTACATTAAACAATGACAACAAGTTTTATTAATATTTCATAAAGCTCTATCTGTATACTTTGATTATGGTTTGTAAGTTAAATTTAAGATTTTAGTATAGCTCTGTCTGTATACTTTAAATGATTTCACTATGATTATTGAGGGAAAAGAAAATTGAGTTTAAAATCTATTCACTCTCAATGCTAATTAACATATGTATGATGAATGATTCACTGATAGTGTAAAAAATACTTACACCATCAGTGTATATATCTTAAATCCAAGAAAAACGATTTCCTTTTTGTTAAAGAACTCACATATTTCAAAAGCTGAGAACTAAACCTTAATTCAAGCAGAAAGAACATGCAGCTGAATCTACCCATCACACAGAGAATGATAAAAGAAACCATTAAATTCCCAATAATCTACATATTTGAAAAAACATCATATGGGTCTTGAACTGAAGTCACTATGGCATAGCATTGCATCAAAACATCATGAGGTAATTGCCAAGTTCAAGAATAACAAGATAAGGATTAATCCTTTCACTAACATACTAAACTCTAACCAAACTTATTTTTGTACAAAAGAAAACTTCCTTGGACAGCAAGAAAGTAAAAGAAAACATAAAGAACACATGCATAAGCATAACACATAAAAGAAAACCTCAATCTAAATTGTCATGTGGCACAAAGGTCGCGTGTTACACATGCTGAGCCACTTAATGATGCAACAGTGATGAAAGATATGAGAACAATGAGGCATGCGAAACTGCTGCTTCTTGAATAGTGAAACTTTCAAGATTTGGAATGGAATCTTGAGGTTGAGAAGGGGTAGGATTCAAAGCATTCAAAGACATTATGACTCTGTTCACCATTTGGTTCAAGTCTTGAGAATCAAAGACAAAAGTGCCTTCTGTACTTGCCCATATTACTATATCATTACCTCTAGCATCCAATGCACGAATTGGAATTCCTTGAGGCCGTGGAGAAGGTCCTTCTTGAGGGCTATTGACCCTTCTTCTTGAGTTGGACATTGTGATTTGACAGATAGAGAAAAAAAGAATAAGAAGAGACAGAGTGTGTGTAATTTGTGCACTGAAGAGTTTCTTCTTTCAAATCTTTCTTATTGATGTAATTTATTTATGAAACATTGTTGAAGGCTTGTGGTAGTGCCCTCAAAGATTATAATTTGGATGAATATGATTTCTTTTTATCACTAAGGGGTCTAATATAATATTTTACTATATTTGTTAATAAGATAAAGAATGCATGCATCATAATTAATCATTTTGTCAAGTTATCTTTACCATTTTAGTTGAAGAAGATCAACATATTCAAAAATTCGAACTTTTTTCCACAAAGTGTCACTGTCTTGCGTGATATTTTCTTTGAAGAGTTGCAAGTTATTTTTTTGCATTAAATTCATATATTTTTTTGGATGAGAGGAACAACTCCAGCATATTTTTTCTTCTGAAAATGAGATCAGTTTCAAGATAAGGTTTCTTTGGCTGAATTAACAACACTAATCTCTAACCATTTTTTATACAAGAAAACATCCTTGGACAACAAGAAAAGAAAAGAACACATACAAGTGAAACAAAAAATATTTGAAGACAAAAAGACAACTTTTTATGATAGATTGTTGATAAGAAAACCAAAAGAAAAGTGGCACTAAGGCCTTACAAAAGAGATTTACATGGTCTCATGCAACAAAATGCTAGACATCTCATGGTGATGATGACTAAAAACAAGAAAATCTATATTGTACTTCGACACAAAGGGCACATGTTACATGTATTAAGCCACTTAACAATGCAATGGTTATGATAGACATGAGAGCAAGGCATGCGAGTTGCTTCTGATCCAACTGAAAGTTCATCAAGACATATTGAACATGAAGGCATAGAAGAAGAAGATGATGAGTCTGTTCCTCCTTCAATTGTGAACCTTTCAAGATTTTCAATGGAATCTTCAGGAGCAGGGGTCACCCTTGAGACCCGACCATTGTTACTGTTATTATTGTTGTTGTCATGATCCATGTATGGAGTAGTGTTCATCCATGAGTCCCCATCATCGTTGTTGTTGCTATGATACATGTATGGGGTAGTGTTCATCCTTGAGACACGACCATAGTTGTAGCCATGATTAATGTAAAGGGAATCAAAGACATAAACACCATTTATAATTGTCCATCGTCCTCTAGGATTCAAAGCTCGAATTCTAACGACTTGGTAAATGGTTCTTCTAGTGACTAAGATTGACATTGTGATTGAGAGAGAGTTAAAGAGAAAGAGATGTTGATGAGAGTGTTGAGGTAGAGGGTGTTGTGATGTAAGAGTTACCTATTCCAATGTTTCTTATATAGGAGAGAATTTTTGAGGGCTTGAGACAATGAAAGAGGATATCTTGTAAGATTTGATTTGATTTATTTTTATCATTCCCTAATCTAATTGGTTTATTAATGAGAATGGATCTGCAAGATTTTATAAGATTCATTTTATTTTAAGTAGCCCAATTAATCTCAATTCAATAAATTGGAAGCATACTTTCAAGCTTTTCAAATGGATCACTCAATATACCAACGATCTTTGAGTTAAGTTAAACATGATATAATGTTAAAGAAAAATAGTTGGACAAAACAAACAACAAAGACAAGATAATTCATGAATTATGAGTTTGTTGATCCTCCCAAAAAACAAAGATACATATATAAGTAAATAATATGTTATTTACAATATAATTGTCTTTTATTTGAACACTATAATATAAAATAATCATCAATAGAAATCTAGGATAACCTCAACTGTAAATAATAGAGTTTAAATTTAAAATTTGATATAGCTAGGGTATTTATTGCATGAGGAAATCAAAATGATTTGATCTAATTTGAATTGCTGCAATATATTTGGGTAAATGAATTTAATTTGATCCAATTTAAATATTTGTAATAGTAAGGATAACAATTTAATATAGATCAAGTCGAAATTTAACTTATTTACGTCAATATATAGCACTAAGATGAAAAAAATTATTTTGGTTAGAATGGTTGCAAATATATAAGGAATCAATCGATTAATGAAAAACACACTCATCTTATGGGAGAAAAATCCTCTGTCCGAAGATATTATTATTCGCATGTACCAAACCAATCAAATTTTATAGAATAGTGTACAAATATTAATTTATGTTATTATAATTTTTAATTTTATTTAACTAAGATTTTCTGACTAAATGAGACAATAAATGGAAGAGGTCATCCTCATCCCATCTTATGTAAGTAGAAGAATGACCAGGACGATTGAAAATTAGGAAAAGTCATATGAAGAACATGCCAACTTAGAAACAGGAAACAAATATAATGTAAAACACAAATTGAAACAGATTAAAGAAAAAAGACATATGAGACATAAAAATTGAACCAAAGAACATTATACATAAAAAAATAAAAAAATAAACACAAAAACAAAGAGTAAAACTTGTTTCATTCTACTTTGCTAAATTTTATGTTTGTATCAGAACATGCTAAGAAAAAAATAAGAAAAGTGTTAACCCAATCCTTAAGGTTGAATTTAAAAAGCTTTAAAGAATGTTTTAACATTAGAAATGGGCAAATTTATTATTTTCAGAAATAGTAAATTTAGATTCCCAATTTACACTTACTTTATGTTAACTTGTAATCATCTGTTTTAAGAATTTAGGTTAATATAATTCAAAAAACACTATCAGAAAAAATACAACCATTAGAATATTGTTATTTTCAACACACTCTTTCACTATGAAATTTCAAAAATTCCCCTAAAGCTTCAATGGCAAATGGAGAAGTTGGATAAGATACTGTCTTTCCTCGACAATAATTTCAGTCCCAGTAAATATCAGCTTAACCGAGGAGACTCATTGGCACCATTTCTATTTATGTTGAGTAGAGATCTTATCCATTAATAGAGAGATAAATGTATATTTTTCACTTGTTTTTAATGGCAAAATTATGATTTTATTGTAATAAAAAAGATATATTGTAATTGAAAGTTGCATTTCTATTTACTTTTTGAAACACTTACTTCTTCATTAATTGAGATAATCCTAACTCATTTATGTTGGTGGCAGACTGGCAGAAGGCGGATTCACTGGCTTAATGGGAAAAGCGGTTCAAGGTGGTATATTCAATGGTTATAAGGTGGGGAGGTACTAGGTTGAGGTTTCAAATTTATTGTAGTATGCAAAATTATACTGATGCGGTAATGGTTGTAATATTTGCTGTTATAGTCGTTACAACTCGAATTATGACAATTGGAGTGTAATTTTTTTATTAAAATATATTTTGAATTTAATACGATCTAAATATGGTTTGATATGTTTGTGTTGTGACATGATACAACATATCATTATAATTTGATGACACACCCATTTGAGATGCAATATTATTGCATTGATCACTAGAATCACAACAACAGTCACATCAGGTGATGTTGTACTCAATTTTAATTGAAACAATGATGCAAACCTTATACAAAGAATCCTTAGATGCTTAAAAGTATTTTGAGATGGTTTGAATTAGTGTGAGTCGTAAGATGAACCTCAAAAAAATTATACTTATGGGATTCAAGTAACTCGAACATTATTAGGAGCCTCTCAATTTCTTCTTTGCTAGGTTCGATCAATCATTTTTCAGTATCCCGATGAGAGAGAATCAAGGAAGACTCTTTTCTTCATACAAAGCTTCAAAATGTGTAATGAAATCCTTAGTGAGACTACAATAGAAGTTCCTATAGAAAAAATCAGATAAGGATAGAAGGATAGCTTGAGTGACTTAGACTGATATTTATAAATCTAAGGAAATGGTGGGTTAGAATAAAGGAGTTTGGCTTTGTTTAGTTGTGCATTATTAGGAAAATGGAGACTATCAAAATGGAGGAGAAGCTTTGTGGGTTAAGATAATCAAGTCAAAATTATAGGAGATTCAATCTATATCTAGATCAAGTTGAAGTCACTAGATTTTTAAGTAATGGGCCGGTCTCAATGTTGAAGGGATTTGGGTAAATTGAGGTTTAAGTGATTTCAAGAGTCATGATTAGTTATGGTATTGTATATTTGTATGTAACATTTGGTCGTGGGGGCTAGTTAGGCCTGGCCCGGTCAATGCGGAGGGGAGAGAGCCCATGGACTAATATTTCACCTTACGCGCACATTACTGCGTTCAATCACACGCTTCAGTTACAATATGATATGGGATTATGGGGCAAGTTAAGACTAGGGATGGCAAAAAAACCCTTACCCGTGGGTACCGACGGGTAAAACCCGTACGGGCACGGGTACGGGTACGGGTCACAAACGGGTACCCGTGGGTATTATAAACGGGTTTTTAAAAATACCCGTAGTACATACG
>NC_032016.1:20701831-20710857 GCF_001865875.1 Lupinus angustifolius
ATAATAGAGGAAACCCGCGGGTACCCGTTCTACCCGTGGGTACCTAGAACTACACGCAAATACCCGCTCACGGGTACCCCTACGGGTACGGGCGGGTATGGGTATTACTTTTCTATTTTAAAACGGGTAACGGGTAGCTACTACCCGTGCCCGCCCGTGCCCGTTGCCATCCCTAGTTAAGACATAGCGCGTGACATAATAGGTGAATATCGCAGGTGGGGGACACAAAATGCCCCGCAATTCGTGTGCTTCGTCGTTCTTTCATGAGACAAAGGCACCGATTTGCTGCCATGCCACGTGCTCACGTGATACGTTAATCTCACACGCCTCAATCCTTGGTTTTATCTTTGTTCTTTTTTTGACCTTTTGTCATATAGTAATAGTAATAAATAATAATAAGAGGACATGCTTTGCTCGGATTTTCATGTTGCATCTCATTGTTTTTGTAGGGCAATATATTTTGTTTTGGTTTTGGGTTTTGACTATGAAGTTTCCCTCACATCTAGGCAATGACTATATTACACTTCAATTTGTTACAAACTTGACAACGCCAAATGTGATGTAAGATCATAAGATAAACTTTTTCTTTTCAACCTATCCATATTCACAAGTGAAAGTTTATTAAATGAATATAATTTGTAAACAATAATATTTATATGATTGGCCAAATGTTTATATTTGAATCTAACCATCAAAAGTATTAAAATTTCAGTTTTCCTAACTTTATTTGTATATAAAGAATCAATAATATTTTGAGATTAATGCTTTTATATCACTTCTGTATGTGAACACGCATGCATGTATGATATACGTATTATTTATTCTCTTATTCTTTCTTTAGTACCCAAATAAAAATAATATGCATGTAGAGGTTGATCATAATCAATGGAAGTAATTATAAGAATCAATATTTCATATTTCAGAAAGTTAAGTTTTTTCTTTTCTCAACAACCCCGAAGTATTCATTTCTGATTTTTTTACAATTTCTAAATCTACCTAGAAAATAAAAACATATCGTGAATTATGGTTCAATCATGGGAGAGAACGCTAGAAGGGGAAAGGCAACTAACTGGTCTAAGGTAAGATTTAGTATATGGAGTGTCAATATAAATATTTATATATAATTATTATATTATTCACCATTTATTTAAATTAATTTTTAGAAGAATTAGTCATCATTAAATGTGAAAGGTGGATAATGCACTAACAATATAAAAAACTCATACATTATTGTATACATTTTTTCTCTTTTACGAGTTAAAGCTATTAGTCTTCTACGTAATGAGATGAGATAGTCTAGAAAAAATTGTATCCCTTGACTTAAGTTATTAATGGGTTTCCCATCTGTCTAAGTTGAATATAGTTCGGCAATGATACAAGGAAGATCTTGGGTGTGGTTTTGTAATAAGAAACGTGTATTTATGTATGACCTTTGTCGGAAGTATATTGATCTGTGGTCTTATATAAAGATTCTTAATCTCAATGTATAGTTTATATTTGTATCGGGTTGTGTAATGTTGTACACCTAAAAAACCTAGAATAATCAATAATTAATCACTTAAAGTTCGTCCTTATCAAATGACACAACAACGTATCACATGCTCTTATGATATTAATCTAAATCTGGGCCTCGGAATCCACCCCTTACTTTTGACCGGTAAAGATTCCATGCCAAATTTGTCATAGTTGTGTTATCCTTTATACATTGAACATTTTTCCACAATTATATTTCACTTCATGTCCTATCATATTTAACTGGTTAAGAAAATAAAGCTAAACGTAATATAAATTTAAAAGTTTGATAAAAACAATATTTTTTGACTATTTTTTATAAGCAACTTAATATTTTTTTTTACTAACGTGACACAATTATACATGAAATGCCATGGGTGATCAAATATTACTCATTATCCTTCGCATTTAGTATTAGAAAAATCATCAAGGTTCGTTTTGGAAACTTGCACCAATTATAACCCAAACCATGTGTTAATGTCTTCTCTCTATTGGAAAGACAATGCAGAAAGCGACCTTGGGGAAACACGTGAGAGTGATCATTAGACACAAGCATGGAAGTGCCCTCAATGTGATAGTTCTTATGTTACAGAAAGTTTCAGCTTTAGGGTCTTTATATAAGTTCATGCTCTATTGGCTTTGAACAGTACCATTGGCATGAGGTTTTGAAGGGTTTTCTAAGATTGTTCTATATTGATATGATATATTAATAATAAATATTAGAACATAAAACACAAGAGATTAACTCCACTCTTAGAGGCTAATACTAGAACATAAGGTTGAAATTTTTAAAATTTTTATTTATTTATTTTTCATTAAAAAATAAAATGAAGTCATGATATCTATATATATATAAGGAAAAATCTGTTTACACTCGATTTAAGTTATATAAATTACTATTTGAATTTAAGAAAATGAATGATTGAAATTGACTATAATTAGTGTAACTTAAAATAAGTGCAAATGGATCTCGCATATATATATATATATATATATATATATAATTACAATTCAAAACAGTCTTCTGAAGACTTGCAATTTCAAATCTAAATAATCACTATAACTTTCTAGATTGGTATTTTCCCGTAGAAAATTCAGATGGACTAGTGGCATTCATAATAATAATATCATTCTTTAGCTTTGGTGTGAAAGTGGAGAATTTAGTAGGAGTATATCAAGTCAAATTGGATAAAATGATTTTCAGTTTTCAAATTAATCTGTCATTTTTTAGTTTATAGTCACACCGTCTATTATTTTATTTTTCTGAAATCGTACTGTCTAATTTTATATGGGTAAACATAAATATTATTTACACTACAAATCATGAACATATACTTTCTTTGATGTTCTATTTTATGATGATTTTACATTATTGAGCATAACAATATATATCCACAGTTGAACAATATTGTCACAGGGGATACTAAAACAGCAAGAGTTTCCCTTAAATAAAGGTCTTTTAGATGTGTACATTATTGCAGCGACAAAAGGAAATGTAAGCTCAATTTTCCTTCATGGGGTACTTTGAATAAAAGTAAGTAACTAAGATTTTCCTCTTTATGTCGTTATACTTATAGACCAAAAAGACCAAGCTTAATGATTCAACCACATCCCTATTGGTATAACATAGCTGAATAAAATTTTAAAAGTGAATATGCTGCCAAAATGAGGATGATATATAATTGATGTATTTTTTGGTTATTGGTTTTCAAATAGACCCAAGTTAGCAACCACTATGCACGACCACCAACTTGTTAAGCTATAATGTAAAAATAGGGCAAATAAAGAGAATTTGTTTGCTTCTTTCCACGAGGTTAAAAGTAAAAGCATGCATGTAGAATAAAGATAAAGGTAAAAGCCCTTGTATTGTATCCATGGTAAAAGCCTGAGGCTCCACTAATGTGCATCGATTCCCTCATCTTATCAGGGTTTATTCGTAGAAATTATAAGAAATATAATAAGGATATATGTAAGAAAATGCTTTTACAATTTACCATTAAATATGTTACATGTTAGCCATTTGAAGTAACTATTATTTTCCATGATCGATATTCGGACAATTTCTAACAGTTTAACAGTAAAAAATGTTATTCCATCGTAAGATTAAAATAAATAGATTAGGAACACATGCTTGGGCCAAGTTTGATTTGAAGAAAAAGCGTATGAGATATGTGGCAATTAAAAATGGTTTAATTAAAATATACACATATATTGTCACATCATTATTGACTTTTTAATAATAACTTAATTTTTTTTCAAAAAAATACTTAAAGGTTATATAGGGATGATTTTTCTTTAAGTAAATTAAAGGTTACAACTTAAATTCATTTTCTTATTGAAAATGAAAATTATTTAAACATCAGTATATCAAAAATCTAAAAAGTTGTATTAAAAGAAGATAAATGTTTTTATGTACTTTTTACAACAAAAAGGTGTCCTTTTGTATTTTTTTGTTGGATTTTTAGATTCATGTATAAAGAAAATATAAAAATAGGTGAGAAAAAAAGATAAATACATTTGTTATAAGATAAGTTAACAAATTTTAATCCAAATATCATTACTCAATTTATTATCTAATTTTTAAAAACTTGATATATGAAATAAATGACTTGAACTTAAACTAAAAATAAATTTATTAAATAAATTAGTCAACCTGAATGACATAATTTCAACCTATTAAATTAATGAATTGAAATATGAATATATCATATATTATATATATTAAAATTAACATTTACACACAAATCAATTTAAAAACATAATATATAATAATCATTATTTATGCTAATATACATTATAAACTCGATTTCGATAATGGACTAGAAAGTTAGTGAAGTGAATCAATCTTAAATTAAAAAATAGTTTATATTAAATTCTACCTTAAATAAATCTCAAATAATATCTCATTTCATGTCCGAAATGATGTATTATAGGTGATTCCCATTTAAATATGACTAGAGTCAATGTTGAATGAGTTAAGAAAAGGTGAAGTGTAGTCTGGACAAACAAAAAGCAGCGAGAGAGAAGGAGGAAAAAATGGTGTACTTTGTGGTGGTTAAGTAGTAGCTGAGGTTGAAAAAGAAGAAGAAAAAAAAAGCATTGAGAAGAAAGAAAAGAGAAAGATGGTGGGCTCAGGAGGAGATAGGAGAACAGAAGCAGTTGGCATGATGGCCCTTCATGACGCCCTCAGAACTGTCTGTCTTAACTCTGACTGGACTTACTCTGTCTTCTGGACCATCCGTCCTCGCCCGTATGCCACCCTCTCCTTCTTTTATCTATCTCATAAACACTCCTCAAATCGCAATATTTCAATGCTATTCTATACTTTTACCTTTTTACTAAATTCCCTATTGTCCATTTTCTTGCAGAAGGGTCAGAGGTGGCAATGGCTGCAAGGTTGGTGATGATAATGGCAGCTTGTAAGTATATATACATGCTTTACTTACTCTTTAGCTTCCATGTATATATACAAAGTTTAACTATGCTTTGTGGCGGAACATAACATACCAATATGTGTGTATTTGGTGAAGGATGTTGATGTGGGAAGATGGGTTTTGCCGAGGAAGTGTTTCAGATTGTCTAGTAGATATTAATGGAGAGGATCCTGTCAGAAAGTCCTTCAGCAAAATGTCCATTCAGTTATATAATTATGGAGAAGGGTGGGTACTGGGTATGTTTTTTTTGTTTGTTTTTGTTTCTTCATTGTTTTTCCAATACCATGTTGGAGGGAGTTAAATACATTCAAATTATTACAACCATAATTCCTCTCTGATTTGGTTTGGTGTTGGGTATTGGTAACAGGTTGATGGGAAAAGTTGCATCTGATAAGTGCCATAAGTGGGTCTTCAAAGAGCCCACCGAATCTGAGCCAAATATCTCCAACTACTGGCAGAGCTCATTTGATGCTGTATGCATTTCAACCTTCTCATGTCCAATAAGAAAACACTACTCTATCATCTTTTGTTTTCTTCCTTCTTCTTTTTAAGTGCAAGTAATATGTAAGTAAAAGAAGTATTACACAAGCATGTATTAGATCAGTTGAAGTGCATATAACTAGCAAAACCTATAAATCTAATGTTTAGATCAAGATATGATGTGAAATATATTTATATTTGTTTAACTCATTGTTCTAAATCTCTATTCTTAACCATTTTTTCACCTTAATTTTTAAAATATTAATTTTGACTATTATGTTTTAGCTAGAATAGAATCAAACATTAAATTCAGCCTTCTCTTATTAGTCATAAAAGTAGCTATTTTTGCTGATCGAATGCCTCTATCTCCTTGTTTTATGCTATTTATTGAAGATTCCAACTGAATGGACCGATCAGTTTGAGTCTGGCATCCAGGTAAGAACAGAATGAATATTAAATTTTCTATTATCGGTTTTTGAAGGCTTCTCTTTTGCACCTTCAAGTTTCAACCATTTCTTTTACTTAGATTTAATTCTTTCTTTGTTCCAACGGCCAGACAATCGCTGTAATTCAAGCTGGCCATGGCCTTTTGCAACTTGGTTCTTGCAAGATTGTGAGTAAATATGTACATTACATTGTTAAAAATATTCATTTCTACTCATTTTTTGTTTAATTGAAGTTTACCTTCAACACTTGCACAGTGTTTACAATAAACATTTGTACAAACAAAAATATCAAATGTTTGATATTTTTCCTTATTTTGTCAGATACCTGAAGATCTCCACTTTGTGTTAAGAATGAGACACACTTTTGAATCTCTAGGGTACCAATCTGGGTTCTACATCTCCCAACTATTCTCTTCAACTAGGAACACTTCCTCTTCTACTCCACTTCCTTCAAAACCAATATCCACCACCACCCCAATTAGGCCACCTCCTTCACTCTTCAACTGGGGTCAAAGACCACTTGGTTCTGCTCCTCCTTCTATGCTATCCTCACCAAATTTTCAACATGGGTTCCCACAGCAACATGCCAGAGATGATGAGACACATATGTTCCTTATGCCTCATGCATCATCCGAAACATCAAGAATGGAAGAGATTATGGGAGGAGGAGGAGGAGGAGAACGTGATCAGAATGATATAAAATGGCCAAATGGGTTATCTTTCTTCAATGCACTCACTGCAAGAACCGATGATGCTAAGATTTTGTTTAACTCTGAGAGCTTGGGAAACAAAGGAGGTGATCACAGTCACCATCACTCTCTTAATGCAAATCCTACTTCAGATGATTCTAACATGCAAAATGGTAGTAGTTCCAATCTTAATGAGTTTTTGAGCTTGGATAGTCATCATGAAAGTGCAAGGAAAATGGAGAAGTTTAAGAGGAGTTTCCCTCTATCATCAGCATCTACTTCAATGGATCATCATCAACAAGCACCTGTGGAGTATAGGAATTCAGAAGGGGGCATGTACTCTGATGTTATGGACACCATTTTAGAGTGAATGCATGGGGAAAGAAAACTGAAAGATTAGAAGTTGTATTAGGGGAAAGCTATTTGTGTTATTTTTCATGTGTTTCTTGTTTTCACTTTGTATCCTGCATTTCTATCTTCAACTTAGTGAGACTTGATTAATGAACATTTCTTTATTTTACTTCAATTTGAAGTTTTCCATTTTGAGGATATTGGATGATAATTTGAGTAACATGCAATTTAATTAGTCAGGGTTTGGGTAAAATAATATTGCATGTGTTTGTAGTCAATCATATCAAATATTACATGCATTTGCAAATAGATCAGTCTGGCCCATGCATGTACTTTTAAAAAAAGACAATATCGTATCTATAACAATATATAAAGGCAAAACAATTGTTAACCGTCATGGATGGAGTAATTTTGATATTCCAATTTTAGCCTTTGTTCTATTATTAAAGTAACTTCCATATTCTACCCCAATTTTAAACTGCAAAACAAAACTGTTACACGTAAATTATCTAATAACATGAAATTATTTATACCATTATATAAAGTCAATATTCATTTCAACTACCATGGCATAATATAATTTTTTAATTCCAATTTAGTCCTCACTCTATGTTGTAACTTCCTCTATCCAAAACTCCTAAACTGCTCATTCTCTCACGTTTTCTCATTCTCATCCCTTTTTCTTCTTCTATTCTACACAATCAACTCTCTCTTCTCTCATGTTGTGATAAAAAAATGAAACTTTATAAAAAAAGAAAGAGACCCAATAATCTAATAATGCAAATGAGTTCTCTCTTTGAATCCATGAGGGCTGGAAAAGTACTTCTCCATCATGTTAATGAAGTGATTGTTGTCTTCAACGGAGCATGGTGGATCCTTCACCAGAAGTGCTATGCTGTCTTTGATGCAGCGGTTGTGATCGGCGTAGAGGGCGGTGAGTTGGGAAGTGAGTTTTTGATCGCACTCAACGCTGGAAATGGTGAGATAATTATTTACAGTTTAAAATCTGGTTAATTTTGAGAAACATTTGTTATAATTATACGTTTAGGGTGAACATGTTAAGAGAAGTAATCTATTATTCTTTGATATTATACATCCTTCTTCTCTTAGTTTCATCTTTCTTATCTTTAATTTCTATTTTATTTTGATGTAGTTTATAAAACATTATGCACAAAAGATGTTCGACGAAATACTTCACCCATTGCATGTAGAAACAACAATCATACATATGTAGAGGTATGCATATTTTCTTTTCACATTTTGGTGTGGTTATCGGTTGTACTTTGGTCAGTGGTTGTTCCGCCCTTTTGCCGATTGATTGCTGACATAGTGATTATATAACCAATTGTTTGTGAAAAGTTCCAATAGAATGCAGTACTTCCATGTTCTTTTACTTTTTTTTTATTTTCTTCACTAAACTGTTTCATATTCATATTATATTGTATGAGTTACTTCATTTTATATCCTTGCTCAACATGTCGTTATGTAGGATAAATTGTTGCTTTACAAAAGATGTTGTAACACTTTTTCCCAATGATTATTATCTCATGACAAAGAAGTAAAAGTATATTCATTAGATGCAGATAATTTATGCAATATTAGTGGGTGACAAAATCAAGAGATTTCAATAGACAGGTAGAAAATTTTGAGTTAGTGGAAAATGTTTTATAATAAATCTTATTACTTTTTCCTTTGTATATATTTGTTTTGCCACTTATTTTTTATTCTGAATTTTGTAGCTTTTCTACCTTTTATTACATAGTGCATGCCTCATATTTACTTTAAATTTACATGGATTGTTAATGTGCATTCCTCCCAATTTCATTTTGCAGAGAATGTGGGTGACATTAACAGAATGGGGCATGGTTAGAAGTTGGCCTTCTTATTATCCATAACTACTGTCACATGTGTTCCTTTGGTTCAATTTTCCGTCATTCACTTTTCCAACAATTTTTTTGAGATGTATTAAAAAATATGAGGTACACACTATGTATTGTATTCAAATATATTGTCGCTCATTTGTTTATAATTAGCTTACCTTATGTTAATTTCATGCCTACACACTCTTATCATATTTTTCTCTTCGCTTACATTTTGTTCAAAGATGCCAAAGT
>NC_032016.1:20710957-20736219 GCF_001865875.1 Lupinus angustifolius
AGTGATACTAAGATGGTTTGTGTTTATGCTTTATATTTTTTGAGAGGGTTATTGTCAACCTTTCTAACATATCCTTAAATTTATAAGATGCTTGATACAATAACCTGTTCAACATCACACATTAAATGATGACTCAATTATTTTTCTAAGTCAATGTATATTTACCTAATAATAATAGTCAATGTAATTAGAAAAAAATACAAAATACACTACTTCCTTTGTTATTTGTTTCATTCATATGTATTGTTGAAAGTTGAAAATAAGTAACTAGATTATTTTATTTTTATCATTAAACTTCTATATAGAAACTTCTACATAGAAGTGATTACATTCAAGCTTAAAAGAGAAATTTTATTATAGTGCGATGAGATGAACATATAAATTATTTTAGTGGAAAGAACCATGTGTTGTATCAATTGTTGGGAAAACATGACTTTCACAAGTTAGGTGAAAGTAGAGGCCCATATATCTTCAAATATTCCACAAATGTTTTAATGAATCTTTCGATTAATTGTTATTTATATTTTTTTAAAATGGAGTGTATTGTATTACTTTTGCATACTTTTACCATTGTAAAGTTGTAATGGATGAGCGCAAAGGATATCAAAACACAACATTAGATCAAGTATAAAAAATTGAAAGTAGTCATTTGACTACTTAAATTGTTATTTTCAAGATAAGAGACATACACATTTAAAGTTGAAATGGTGTGTTCACTTGGTTTTTGAATGTCTTTCCCATTCTAATCAAGTATTGTGTGGAATAGAGGTAACATTTTTACCTACCTTTCTAACTTTTTTTTCAAGTTTGTTGTTGATAATCATATTCATTAAAGCTTATTCTAACTAAAGACTGAAAACACTTTCGATTGGTGCACAATAGATATTATTGTGTTGTTATTCAAGATGATAAATCTTTTGGTCACTATAAATATATGTGAAATAGAAGTAACTTTAGAGTCTGAGTTGCAATAAATTGTCTAAGCAATTAAAGGAATATTTATAAATCAAGAGAGCAATAACTAAAATCCAGAAGTCGTATATGTCTTCTTCAATTGTTCGCTATAATAAGTACACATATTAACAAGTCTTATGCTAACGAAAATATAACATAACGGAAATACCACTAACATTTATCATTATTATAATGTCCTTCTCACTCACTAAAAAATTCATATATGTTATTTTCATCAATTGTTTAGTTTTAACTTAAGCGTATTCAATTGTTGCAACTTCTTATAGGTATATGTTTATTAGTATTTATCATTAGGAGATGAAGAAATGTGACACATTTTCATAGATGATTATAATCTCAAGTTAAAGAAGAAAAATATATTTAGAAACAAAAGGAGATTTATGCAACATCAATGACAAGCAAAATCACAGGATTTGACTTTGCAGATGGAAATATTTTGAATTAGTGAGAAAATTATTATTATGATAAATGTTAGCAGTCTTTTCTTTGTGTTGAATTTGCTTTGCTACTAATTTTATATTCTGAACTTCGTTGCTTTTCTTAAGTTCACAACATGATTGTGTGACTTTATTGTAGTGATATGAATAAGTTCTTCAAATATAAATTAAAATCAAACTTTTCTTCTTTAAGAATTCAAGTAGTGTTTATAACATGTAAATATTGAAAACTTAAGCATCAAGCAATAGGAATGCGGATTGACATACATGAGAGTGTCTATCAACACATTACATAATTACTTAATTTTTGCTTTATGTAGTTGAAAAACATTTCATGACAACCTTACACATTACGTTCTAAACCTCATAAAATTTATTTCACTGACTTCGCCCTAATCATAAACTTCACCTACAAAAATAACTGTGAGTCACTCAATTATTTGAATGTTCAATTTAAAAAAATTAATAATTACACAAATCGAATAAACTCAACTACAAATTACAATATTTTGTACAAAATACTATATTTGACATTTATAACATATAAAATACACATTGCGAACAATAGGAAAGCGGGTTGGCAGGCACGGCAGTGCCTGTCAACACGCTAGTATATATAAGGCAAATGATCTTACAATAATTTCTATTTCCTATTTTCGCTTTCACATTATTTAACTTTTATACAAAGATCATATAATCATAAATAAATATCACCAACATATTAATTAACTATATATTTCACATTAAATTGAACATTATCATAAATACATAAAAATTATAACAAATACATTCTAATTCTAAAAATAAAATATATAAAAATTGAATACGTAGTACCATGTAATATTGACCGGTAGGCACGAAGTGCCTGTACACACTAGTAATGATAGTGTAAAATACCTCGTCTATATATTAATTAGGAAGATAAATGATATACTTTCCTACAAAAAGACTTTGTTTATTAGAGCTCTCTCAAATATTTTAGGAGTCATGTACTAAAATAAGTAATTTGGGCATTTGAAAATGAGAAATATTAAAATTATCAAAATAAAAATTTTCGATTGATTTATTTAATTCACAATTACTATCCTAAATTACTTGAAATTTAAAATATTTTATTCTTCGAAATAGTTCTTATTACCAAAATGTTGAATGAAAGAACCATTTTAGTGATAGGTGATATAAAATGATAATATCCAAATATGTTGATCTAATCAACATAATTTTTTTTTTATTTTTTTGTGTTCTTTATATTTAAAATTTTATTGTGGAACTCCATAAAAAATATGGCGCCCCTTAAAATTGGGTTGGAATCCTTTCCATTCAAGTACCACAAAAATAAAGGAAAAATTAATACGATAAGACATTTTAATCCTTATACATACAATGAAATAGCATTTTTGCCATTAAAATTATAAGTAAAAAAAATATATTTGTCTCTCCATTAATGAAGGAGAAGATTCTTGTAACTTAAAATTGAGGGTCTTCTTGGGTGGTCCATAATTGATTCGGGAACAACTTCGATCTACCTTCTAGAAAGAGCCTATAAACCTACATAAAATTGATATCCAATATATTTCTTATAATTTCTCATATTACAAGAGAACAAATGAAATCTTATAATTTCTTATAATATAATATATTTTGGATGGGAAGGGTAGGGGTGATTTTAAAAAATCTCCTATTGTTTAGGAGTTAGATTAAAAAAAATGAGATTCCTTAACTTAGTATTTTTCTGGAGAAAAAATGTAAAAATATATAAATATTTTTAGTAAAATTATATATATATTATTGTCTATTTCTTATTATTAATTACATTTTTAAAGAAAAAATAAATAAAAATTTAGTATTATCATTAGCTTATCTCCATCTACCATACGAGAGAGAAAGAATGATTGATTTTTCTCTCTCTTTTATTCCATCACTTCTTATCTATTTAATCTCTCCTTTTTCCATTTCCCTAGTAACTCCCTTGGTCTAAAAGTATTAGAGTATGGTTAAGTGTTGTAGTTATTGTGCCTAACCGATTATGTTATCAATGTAACTGCAAAGGGTGAAGGTTTGGGTTTTGCTCTTTGTATTGGCAACCCAAACCTTCTGGTATATAAATCCCTTCTTCTTCTGACCAACTTTGATATAATAACAAAATCAGTTTTCTCTCATTTCTCTCTACACTGCTTTCATCTTTCTTACATGGTATCATGACTTCAACTGCTCCTGGTATCTCTTTCTCATCTCTACCGCCTTCTTCTTCTCCATCTCCGCTGCCAGCTGTGGCTTCACCGTTGGTACTTCCTGCTCCGGTGATGAAGCTCACAGAAGAAAACTTCTTAGTATGGCGACACTTCATGATTGCTAATCTCATATCTAACAGAGCAAATAGATTCGTCCATGGCATCGAAATTCCTCATCGATTCAACACTGATGATGATCGACTTATCAACAAAGTGAATTCTTATTACTTATGATGGGAAGAACAAGATCAGGCCATATTTTCATGGATTCTCAACTCGTTGTCCGAGAAATTACAACCTCGTGTATTCAGTTGTCAACGTTCATAGCAATTGTGGAAGGAACTCCACAATTTATGCAGTTCGCAAACCAAAGCTAGGGCTCGTCAGCTTTGTTCCCAACTTCGATCAATAACTCAAGGTTCATCTTCGATTGTGGAGTATTTTCGCAAAATTAGGAATCTCGTTGATGCTTTGGTGTTTATCGGCGCTCCGATTTCGAATTCCGAACATATTGACTATGTGCTTGATGGATTGAACGAAGAATTCCAACCAGTAATCACTTTTATTGAAACTCAAGTTGACATTCCTACTTTGCACAATTTGGAGTCATTTCTCCTTACTTTTGAGTCACGCATGCAGAAAAACAAATCCAAAGTTCTCTCCGATACAATGTCGGTGAACATTGCAGCGACACCGTCATCTTCCTCATCACCTTGTCATCCTTCTGCAAAATCCTTTCCATCGATGTCATCCATCACTGATTCTCCTCTAATTCACTCACTGAGACCTGATTCTGGATTTGGAGGTTATACCACTTCTCGTAACTTTCGTGGAGGCTGTCGTGATGGTCGGTTTCAAGGAGGAAGAGGATATCACCGCACGCCGTCACCGTATTGTGACTTCTGCATGAAATTGGTAACTGCTACTATGCTCCTTTTGGCTATGCAGATTCTCTACAACACACCTCTCGTGATGGTCAACACAATTTTTCCAGGCATGGACCACATCAACATACTTTTCCTCCTGGGCCACAACAAGCCCAATTTCCTTCAACATACATAGATCACTACACGCTTGGGCCGAGTTCATACTTTCCTCCCACATCCTCTCACTACACATTTGGAGTAAATTCTTCATTACTAGGACCAGGTCCTTCTTCTTCTCCATATGCTCGAGGTTACAGTTACTTCAACAACAATTATACACCACATGCAATGACTGCAAATCTGCCTCAACCTCCTTCGGCACAGAAGCATTCAATCTGGTATCCAGATTAGGGAGCTACAAATCATCTTACCTCAGATGATGGTCTAATTCATGAGCCCATAGAGCATTTCGGTCCTGAACATATCTTCATGGGTAATGGACAACGCATACCAATTCATCCTACTGGGAATTCTCGGTTTACCACTTCTAATTCTTCTTTTACTTTTTCTCTAAATAATCTTTTACATGTCCCACATATTACTAAGAATCTCATTATTGTTTCACAATTTACAAGAGATAATCATTGTTACTTTGAGTTTCATGCTAATGATTGTTTTGTAAAATCTCAGGATTCTAATGAGCCTATCTTGCAAGGATCTCTCACGAAAGATGGCTTATATGCCTTTTCCAGTCTTGTTCCTAGCTATGCTCTTCATCCTAATTGTTCTCTTGTTACTGAATTGAATAATTCATCTACCGTTTCTTCCAATTCGTCTAGTTTATTTCATTTGTGGCATTGTAGACTTGGCCACCCTCATAAGGTTATTGTCTACAATGTCTTAAATACTTGTAATGTTCCTATTAGCAATAAATATCTCTCTGATTTTTGTAATTCTTGTTGTATTGGCAAGGCTCATAAATTGCATGCTCATTCATCCACTACTACTTATAATGCACCGTTTGAACTTGTGTTTGTTGATTTATAGGGACCTGCTTCTACTTACTCAATTTTTGGTTTTCGGTATTATTTCACCATAGTTGATGTCTATTCTAGATTTACATGGTTGTTTCTTTTAAAGCAAAAATCTGAAACCTTATCCCTGTTTTAGTATTTTGTCAACCTCATTAAAACTCAGTTTGGTACAACCATTAAGGCTGTCCAAAGTGATTTTGGTGGTGAATTTAGACCATTCACCACTTATCTTAGGTCCTTAGGAATTCAACATAGGCTTTCTTGTCCTCATACTCACCATCAGCAAGGTACAATGGAAAGAAAACATAGGGATATTGTTGAAACAAGGTTAACTTTGTTGTCTCATGCTCATCTCCCAATGACCTATTGGGAATTTGCTTTCAGTACTGTTGTTTTTTCTTATAAACAAAATTCCTACTTCTCTTTTGCAACATAAGTCTCCTCATCAAATCTTGTTTGGCAATGTTCTTGACTATCATTTCTTTAAAGTCTTTGGTTGTGCTTGTTTTTCCCTCCTTCGTCCCTATAACAAGCATAAGCTTGAACTTAGAAGTATTGAATGTGTATTCTTAGGATATTCTTCCATTCACAAAGGCTACAAGTGTTTATCTCAAGATGGTAGGATCTATATTTTCAAGGATGTAGTGTTTAATGAACACTCTTTCGTTTTCTAACAAATTCTCATTTTGCTAAAAACATTTCCTCCAATTCCACTATTTCATCTGAGTCTCACAATGCCATTCCCTATCTGTTTTCTCCTCCTACATCCAACTTTATTCCTGTGCCATCAGATCCTATGATCACTAGCCCTGATTCTCCTCATTCTGATTCCACTACATTGTTTTCTGATCATGCTGCCTCAGGTCCTACTACTGTTGTGTTATTTTCTGATCTTACTGCATCAGGTCCAGCTACTTCTGAACAAATTCCTGCTGTCCAGCCTTCACACTCTATGCAAACAAGGTCCAAGTCAGGAATTTTTAAGCCTAAGGTTCTTCTTGCTCACAGTAAACCAGTGAATGTCAAGACTGCATTAACCAATCCTGTCTAAAAACAGGCTATGCAAGAAGAGTATGATGCTCTTCTTGCATTAGGAACTTGGTCTCTTGTTCCCTTACCGCCAAATAAAAGAGCCATAGGGTGCAAATGGGTATTTCGTGTTAAAGAAAACCATGATGCGTCCATTCTTAAGTACAAAGCATGATTGGTAGCCAAATGTTTTCATAAAAAGCTTGGCATTGACTACACTGAAACCTTCTCTCCAGTTGTTAAACCAGTGACAATTAGAGTTCTTTTAACCATTGTTGTCACCTATAAGTGGCCTCTCCAACAACTGGATGTTAATAATGCCTTTCTTAATGGCACCCTCAATGAAGAAGTATATATGCAACAACCCTCTAGTTTTCAACATTCTGACAAGACATTAGTGTGCAAGCTACATAAATCAATTTATGGTCTCAAACAAGCTCCCAGACAATGGTTTGAGAAACTCAAGACTACTCTTATTACTCTTGGCTTTATGGTCAGTAAGTGTGACAATTCACTCTTCATTCACACTTCTTCCACCTCTCAATTGTTTATTCTAGTCTATGTTGATGACATCATTGTGAGTGGCTCTTCTCACTTTCAAGTTCATAAAGTCATTAAAGATTTCAGTACTTCCTTTGCTCTTAAACAACTTGGGGAACTTGATTATTTTCTTGGTATTGAAATCAAGCACCTTCCCAATAGTTCTCTTCTTATGACACAGTCCAAATACATAAGAGACTTACTTGATAGAGCTCACATGACCTTTGCTAAAGCTGTTACAACCCCTATGACTAGCACTTGCAAACTCTCCAACAAGGGTGATGATGCTTATGATGATCCCACTTTCTATAGGTCCACAGTTGGAGCTTTACAATATGCCATAGTTACAAGGCCTGACATCACTTACAGTGTGAATAAAATGTATCAATTCCTTAGTCATCCTCTCAATTCTCACTGGGCAGCCGTTAAATGAATTTTAAGATACCTTCAAGGGACTACTTCCTATGGTCTTTACATGTAGCAAGCCAGTATCTCTACACCTTTAGCTACTACAGCTTTTTGTGATGCTGACTGGACTTCGGATATTGATGACAAAAAGTCAACATCTGGAGCATGTGTTTTCCTTGGTCCCAACTTTATCACCTGGTGGTCAAAGAAGCTGTTGGGTTTATTCAAGTGTGAAGTCTCACATTGGATATGCGGGGATGAGTGAAAGAGTTTATAAGAAGGAAAGGCCCATGGAACTAATGCCTTAAGGTTTTGGTTCAAGACGTGGTGTCTCACTTGTGACTCTTCACTCTTCCCATGCCCATGTAACAATGGAACTCCCCGGTGGTTGGAGGCTCCCCGGTCGCAGTCTGGTCCAACAAGTGGTATTAGAGCCGATGGTTCGGCTGGGACATGGTAGACTCAAGGGGAGCGGACCGGAAAGTGTGTGGTACCCCACACTTGAGGGGGAGATTGTTGGGTTTATTCAAGTGTGAAGTCACACATTGGATATGCGGGGAGGAGTGAAAGAGTTTATAAGAAGGAAATGCACATGGAACTAATGCCTTAAGGTTTTGGTTCAAGACATGGTGTCTCACTTGTAACTCTTCACTATTCCCATGCCCATGTAACAATGGAACTCCCCGGTGGTTGGAGGCTCCCCGGTCGCAGTCTGGTCCAACAGAAACAAAACACCATCTCTAGATCAACCACAGAAGCATAATATAGAAGTCTTGCTCTAGCTGCCCAAGAACTTATGTGGGTTGAATCTCTTCTAAAAGAGATCAAGTTCACTTACATGACTCCCAAGATTTATTGTGACAATCTTAACACTGTTGCGATGTCTCACAATCCAGTTCTTCATCACAAAACCAAGCACATTGAACTTGATTTATATTTTGTTAGGTATAAAATCCAAAACAAAACTTTGTTTGTTCATCATATTCCCTCGTCTTTGCGAACAATTGAACAACTGATGTTCTTACAAAACCTCTTACAACAAACAAGTTCACTAATTTCTGACAACAACTTCTAGTTAAAGACTATAACAACTTGAGTAATACTGTTAAGAATCCGCAACTTCAGGAGGGTATATTAGAGTATGGTTAAGTGTTGTAGTTACTGTACCTAACGGATTCTGTTATCAATGTAACTGCAAAGGGGGAAGGTTTGGGTTTTGCTCTTTGTATTGGCAATCCAAACCTTTTTGATATATAAATCCTTACTTCTTCTCTTTTCTAACCAACTTTGATATAATAACAAAATCAGATTTCTCTCTACACTGCTTTCATCTTTCTTACAAAAAGAGGTAATAAGAGTTCTTGCCTATTTTGTTCCTTAATTTATCAACTGCTTTCCTTAAGTTGTGAAATAAATTCCAGTTTTCATGCCAGTTTGCAGTATGTCAAAGTCAAATTGTAAATTGTACATTGTCACTTCAAGTACAACGAACTTGGTTTAAATGTGTAATAGAAAATTTAAATAAAGTAGAAATGCGATCTTTTGTTTGCCTTAAAATCTATGTATGCTTTTCTCTTTTCCTCTTCTCTACACTTATTGGTCAATTGTTTCAAGCCCTTCTACTTTTTGCTGATGACATTCAATATTTTATCATACTACTAATCCTTTTAACCACGAGATATATCATTTTCTTATAATGTGTGCTTCTACTCCTGTTTTATCCTGTTTTATGCCGTAAAGAGAGCATATACTATGACTGATTCTACTATTCTAAAGGGGTTGAGTTCAACTGCAGTAACAGCAATATTGATCAATAGTCAGCTGTTAGTAGTAGCCAATGTTGGAGATTCTCATGCTGTCATATGCCAGAATGGTGTGGCCAAACCACTGTCAGTGGATCATGAACCAAACACAGAATATGAAGATAGCAAAAATATTAGAACCAGAAATATTTGTGACTCAAAGAAAATGTTTAGAGCACTTCTGTTATTCATGAAAAAGTGAAAGTAGACTTATATAGCCTTTACAAAGCAGGAATGAAACAAACAGCCACGTACAAAGTGGTAGCAACAAAACAAGAATGAAAAGAAACTGATCTTAAAAAATAAAACTTCCCTTAGGACTAGGACTTATTAACAAACATGGTCAAACACAGTAAATAACAAATTTTGACTAACAAAAAACAGAGGTGGTTTTGTATCAAACTTCCCATGTATGTCATTTTAAATGTAAGATAATTTGTTTTTATCTTAATTCTTAAGTTAAGCAAGTGTTATACTGGTTTGTAGCTGTGTGCATATAAATCTAAACGTGTTTCCCTATTTAGTGACATTATTCTTAAAATCATGGCTTAAAACATGATAAGACTCTTTTTCAGTGCTAAGGGTGTAATTTTTTTCAAATCAATAGATGATGATGCAGAGTTTGTCAAGAAGCAGTTGATGTTATCAGAGGAATAAATGATGCTCGGTCTGCAGCGAAGCACCTTACCGAAGAAGCACTTAACAGGAAAAGCTCAGATGATATCTCCTGTGGGGTTGTGAGATTTCATTGATCACAGAATTCATCATAAATTTGATCTACAAACTTGAAAGTGTAAGATATGCTTTATAAAGGTTGAAAAAATTAGGTGTTATTATGTTGAAGCATTCAGTGTTTGATGTATCAATATAGAAAAGATTTAGTTTGAATTTGTGTAAAAGTGTAGACCAAAGCAATTGGAATGTATGCAACCAAGTTTGGTCAGTCTTAGTGTTCTTAAAAACCCTTTTCCAAATTACTGTTTGTTCATTGAAGCTTTTAGATCATTGGATCTCTCACCCCTTTCCCTTGGTGGAAATGTGTGGGGATAGAGTTCGTACACAATCTCTTGTAATAGGAAAGCAGAAGGAATGTAATTTGCTTGTGAACTACAGGCCATGTGTGATTTTATTCTTGATGTTTAAATTTGTGTTTGTTGGTCTTTAATAAATGTTAGTAAAATGTGGTAAATTGCAATTTTTTCCACTAGGAAATCCTTTCATAGTGAAGCTTGGAATGACCCTTTCCAACATCCCTTTGCATGAACAGAAACATTTAATCATAGGGTCATGTTTGCCACCCATTTCAGCCATAATGACGTTTTATCTATAGATTAAAAGTGGTTCCAATTTTATTGTAGATATGTTTATATGAAAGTGGAAAATTGCGTCTAGAGCAAATCCAAAAAAGAAGAGTTAAAACAATGTCCTTTATAGCAATTAATTTGATTTTCAAGCATAATCTAGCATATGATGGGTAGTTTGTCATCATAAGCATAAAAGAGGCACATAAATAAGAAATAATGAAAGAGATATGTGACTTTACCCAAAAGAAGAAATAGCATTTTTAAACTAATCAAGTAGAAGATGAGGGCACGCTGTTGAAGTGTGCTTTAATAGAATACTAATGATAAGGCAACACAGAAAACACAAAAGGCACGCACTAAATAAGTAAACATAAAGTTCCAAGGAAACTAGTTTGGCTCTCAAAAGACACCACCTTTGGTAGTTGGAAGTTTTGTGAGTCAGATTCTTGTTGTGAGAAACATACACAAAGGGGTTTGGTTTTTATTATATGCCTTGGCATGCAAGATACCATAGGGTGACAGAAGAGAGGGAGCCAAGTGAACACTGTGGCTTTATCTGATATGAAATGGTTTGTAACCAGAAGTCCCTGCCACCATATTCATCTGAATTAGACCCCTCTCATCAGCATGCCTGCACTGACTTTCCTTAGGATGATTGCCTTTGCTGTGCCTGCAGCCCTCATTGCATGTTTCAGGGTTGCTTTTACGACGCCGTTCGTTATGTCCGGCCAAGCGTCTACGACAGCTTCTCTTAGCTTCATCAAACTCAGCCAGGTCATGGAACCTGCACATACTCATCATAGATTTCCTAAACTGGTGAACATAGAAGCACTACTATATAGTTTAAACTATTTGTCATTTCTGCTCCCTTGGAAAAAAAAAGGAAAAAAGTGAAAAGATGTAAGCAATCAATAGGTATTTCTGTTACATGCATAAAACATGTTTTGCATGTGAAATAATGTTCTAGAAAATCCATTTTTGTGTGGTTAAAGATGCTTTATTTCTCCAATTAATAACTGAACTTAGAGGAGGATACCATTCCATCCTAACAGACTGAGTTACTCAAATTCTTGTTGTATAAAGTTATAGTTCTTAGTTTCAAGAACAAATGGTAAACTTAAAAACTGATCATAGGAAAGTAAGAGCAAGTATAGTTACTCTACCATATACACTAAAATGTTATATACTACAAATTCACAGCAAGTGAAAAATGTCTAGATGACTAAAGATTGAAAACCTGCTACATTGCTGGCAAAACCTCTGCCTCAGGCCTGCAACCACCACAACAGGTGCCTTGGAATGAAACTCACACACCTTATGGCGGCGATGATATTTCTTTGCATCAGTCATATCAGCTCCACACTTCTCTGCCTGGCAGGAAGGTGGAGAAACTCCTCCACTTGATGAACCTTTTCTCCCACCAACCCCTTTCTTCTTCTCTTCTTCTGTAAGATGTTCAACACTAACACTTTCATACTCCTCTTCTACTTCAACTCTGCTACCCTTTCTTGCATTCTCAGTCACTGTTCTCTTCCTCTCATTGTTCCTAGCCTCCATTGTGAGAAGTGACAATGATTATGAAAAAGAACAAAATGGGAAGCACGTTAAGTAGTAAAGTGGTAGAAGCTAGAGTTTGAGGAGCAATGAAGTGAAAGGGTGGGTTTATATGAAGCAGGAAGACAGAAAAGAAGGTGCAAAGGGTATGGACCACAGGCTCCATGTTGTTGTTAATTGTGTCCTTTTGTTAGTTATAAAAGGGTAGGGGAATAGTGCATGGAGGAGGGTGTTGGAGATGGTTTTGTGTCTTTAATAATAAGCTAGTAAAGGAAAGTAAGTATAAATGCAAATTCTTGCAGCAAAGTGGAACGTGGGAATTGATTTTGAGTGAATGGTGTGTTGAAAGTGATAGTGCACTCCAAGCGTGTCAATGATAAATGCTTAGCTATTGGTGCTCAAGGAATTACAAATGGTAAGGAGAGGATTTTGCTTTTGTTTGTTTTTGTTATTTTGTTGTAGTTATGATTTCTGATACATAGAGGACCCATATCACATATCATAACCAACCCTTGCCTTCAATCTTTGTAATCACATGATAATGAAAAAGAATAAACCTTAACTCAGTCAGCATTAGTTGGTTATTTGAAATATTCTTCTAATCAATTAAGTCCTTAAAAGTTCTACAACCTCATCATATAACATAATTGATGATGTTTTAAATTTTCTAGGGACTTGTTGTGACACAATGTCAGTGATTTTAAAATTTGTAAAGACTTCCCCTAATAAAAATGAACATGACTTTAAACAAACTCTGCATTGTTAAAGCAGAATCAGAAAGAAAATAGCAACAAGTTTAGTTTGGATTTTCTCTTTTACAAAGCAGGGTTGACATTCTAAGAAAGTTTCTAACTGGAATTAGAATTCATAGAACAATTAATATATACAAGGTAATTATCAGCTTTGTTTACTGACACTATGACAACTTGACAATTGCATCATTGCATGTACAGAAGTGACATGCTTAATGTTTTCAGTGAATTTAGGTAATTATGGTCTCTATTTTGTTTTATTTAGCTATATTCATTTTATTCATAATGCTAAACATTTTGCATAGATGCATAGGGGAAGAGCTATGGTCCACTGTAATTTAAATCTAAAGCCTGTAAAGTACTTCTAGTACTGGTAGAGGCTAGAGAGTTGAGAGAGACATATCAAAATTTTCATATTGATACCTTAAAGTACTAGGCAGAAGCTAGAAGAAAATTCACCTCTTTAACTTATAAATATACAGTACCAAACTGTTCCTTTGCTCTTTCTTAATTTCCTCCTTTATCTACAAATTTTGTACTTGTTCTATCGTCATCTTCCACACTGCCTCTGTGGGATGGTTTTGTTGTATTTTATGTTAATTGATTGATGGGTTTATATGACTAAGTAGTTAGTTATTTCTCAATCTCATAGAATCTTTCTGGTATAAAATGATGTCATGTTGCAATAGTATTATTATGCCACAACATGTGGTTCTGACATGACCTAGCACGCTAGTACCATGGTTTCACAAGATGCTATTGTACTCAGTACTTGATGCAAGTTTTCACCATGATTGGTATCTAGATATAGCGGATAAAAACAATTGCTTCAACCTTATCTATGTTAAAGATTAAGGATTTGACTTCATGTTTATTTTTTATTACAAACTTCTGTTACTTCACTCTGAATCGAGCATAATTCACATTAATTAACTATGGAAACGCAATCTCTTGCACCTTTCTCAGGATCACTCATGACAACTTAAATTTCTGTTAGTCACATTAGTACCTTATGTAAGTTGAGAATAAGTCTTGCATGGATATTTTGTCCATTGGTCACAAAATAATATCAATCAACATTGATTTTAGCAAGCGCCTTATTGTCCTTTTAATAACTATTTCTAATAAATATAAAGGCTGATATTATTTGTGTTGCCTGTACACATGTCCATACATGTTTTTATAGTAAGTTGATAGACCTTAATTATATCATGTCCCTATTAAAAATATATATATATATATATGATATGATATGATGTGACTAATATATTTTGTATCATTTAATCACTCCATCCCTACCCACTCTATCCTGGTCATTTAAGCATAGTTTAAATATATATGCCAGTTGTTTCTCGATGAATGAAGAAAAAGAAAAGGTTGTGAGTTATTTCGTGTTTATATTTCATGGCTAAATTTTTTTACCTTTTTCTATTATCCTCACAAAACTGACTTATAATCAGATTCTTTGGTGTTTACTTTCTTGTGGGGACTTGTAAACCAGTTAGTAAATTTAGAAGTTTGTTTAGCCAAAGAAAATATATTTTTTAGATGACTTATAAATCCAGAATTAGTAATTCAATGGGGGTGATTTACAACTTTTAAGTTAGCGTTTATACAATATTTTATAATCATCTCTCCTGGTTGATAACTAATTTTATCAAACATTCTAATTCTGTATTAACTAGTTTTATCCATCCCTCACTTTTTAGGATTGTCTTCAAGGTTTCAGCTAACTTTCAACTAGTTTTTTAGAATTTGCCGAACAACATGAATCTAATTAGTTGAAGGAGGAAAGACTATACCTAATTTATCATCATTTAATTGATTTTTTTTAAAAGAATTTTGAATTTCTTGCATTCTCTACTTTCCTTCCAGGCCACGAGAATCAGAATCCCACAGCTCACAAAACTTCACCAAAATATTGTGCCCATCACTCTCTCATATTATTTGGGTTCGGTTCCCTCAAAAAAACCTCATCAAAATATTGTGCCTATCACTCTCTCAAGCAAGTCATGCACCATTGCAAATTCTCAATAAAGCCTCGCTAGCCCATTAACCCATGCACAATTTTCAACATGTAATTAAAATTGGACTCGCCTCACTTTTAACTCAAATGCACTTATCTCTAATGCAAGTATATGTGCTTATATTACATGCCATAAAATGTGCATGAATGAAGCTTTGTCCTATGTGATACCATCTCTAATTGAATGTCCTTTTCTATGTCCTTTAAAAGGTATAGGACAGTTGTGAAGAATTTATATATGAATGGACAAAAGTTAGGAAGTAAACCCTTATAGTGGTAGAGAATTTTTGTTGCCTGTCTTTGTAAAGAAAGGATACTTGAGACAGCTGCATGGCTGAGAAGATTAGAGGATATTTAAGTAGCATGGAATTTTTGTTGTTGGTCCCCAAGCTGTGGTAACCCATGAATAAAGCAAAAAATCAAAGACTTGTTTTCACAGCGCACTTTATATATATGATCAAGTTTCTTTAGGTCTTCTTCAGTGACACAAAAAAACTAGCCATTGGCTTTTCACTACCTGCTTTTCTGAGGCTTGTCGTTTTTTGTACAACTTCATTAGAGGAGTTGTGGTTAAGAAACAGACAAATTGACATAGGTACCTGATTCTGTTGTATGTTGATTTTCATAATCCAAATTCTGAGCTTTTTTTTATAGGAAGCTAGCTTCTGAGTTAGTTTGGTAAGAATAATGATAGATGAATAACATGCAAGGGAAATCGATACTGGTATATTTTTCATGTCACACCCGAATTATGTAGTGTTCATATATTTCTCTTGTCACATGAAAATATAACCACATAGATGATTTGTTCCCTAATAAAAGATAGACCAGGTTTCTATTAATTATATATGTATATGTATCATTAGTATAAGCTCTGCATTTTGTTCCCATTAGCATAAAATGATAGAAATAAAGAGAAAATAATGTAAAATAATGTTTACCGATGGTACAAAAGTTTTTTTACATCCTCAAGACAATATTAGTGATTTATCTGTTACTAACTATTAATCTTAAATAAAAATAAACATGAATGATATATGATGAGTTGATATTGTAAAAAACTAAAAAACTTATGTTGTATACACATTAAACTCTTAAAAACAAATAAAAATATATAAAAGGCCCCCTTGTTTAATCTGGTCTTCAAGTCAAAGTGTGGCCTTTTTTCTTTTCTTTCATTTTTGGATCCCTTTGATTTTGGCCCAATTCAAAATTTAAAACAAGAAGCGGGTTGTTTTCTTTTAAAATAATAAAAACATAACAAACGATTCATTCAACCCTTTAAAATCTTGTCATCATGCCACAGTTTAACACAGCCTGAATCATGTACATTCTCACGTGTCCACCCATCATCCAATTTAGAATATAGAAAGTGGATTTAGTCCAATTGGGTAAGTGAGATACTTAATATTTTTGTATATATGTACTCCTCCCACTTCAATTACTTGTGTTTTCACTTCTCTTTTAAGCCATACTTTCCATTTATATATGAATATGAATTATCCTAAACTCACTTTCATCTTCTCTTGAGCTTTTATTTTGATTTCTCTCCAAATATATTGCTAGATATAAATATTGACTTAAGTATCAAAGTTACTACTTTTTAAGTGCTCCAAGTCGATCCTCAACCCAACTAAGTATCGGAGTTACATGATGGAAGTTCATTCTACCTAGACAAAGAAGGCTTTCCACACAATGTAACCAGACAGAGAAGGCAACATTAAATCAATTTAGTCATCTCCCCCTTTTAGAATAGAAGAAATGGAAAGACAATGCAAATTGATAAAGGAAGGATTTTGATTTTTCTTGCATTGCTGTTTTAACTCCTCAGTTTTCGTATGTTAATTCCTCAATATTGATATGTTATTTGGTTTTGCAAACCAATTGAAAATTGACCAAAATTATTAGCACCATGTTGGTATAGTGTAGTGTCAGTCTCCATTTTCTTCCACTTAGCGGAATCACAAATATAATAACATTAAAAACACTATTTTAAACACTCCTTTCTACAAACAGTAATCTTGTATGACAAGAAGAATCAACAAATTATTAAAAACTTTGAGAAAATTGTCCCCAATAAAAACAAATTTTCAACTATTCTGTACTCATTTATTTCTGCACTTAAAACAAAAACATGTCATCTCAAAATATTAGCAATATAGTAGGAAGCTAGGGAAATATTTGTAATATACCTATGATATTAACTACTACTCATTCTAATTATTGCACTTACAAAACCCTATGCAATAATCCATAGGATGCTTAAATGAAGTCAAACATCTCATCATACATCCTTGAATGCATTGTACTTTAGGAAGAAGTCCAATGGTATTTGCAGACCGTACAAATTCATGTGATGGAGTAGCTTCTCCTTCTTCAACAGAGGCAAACATGATAATGATAGCAATGAACATGGCAAATGCAACTTTGTTGTAGGCCATTGGCACCAAATTAAGTTTAAGAATGCAAGAACATTGGTTTTCTTTATATTTGAGTGAGTGTTGGGTGTCTTTTATCATCAAGAAAAGGATGATGCCAGCGAGATTTTCTGCCACAAATTTGGGATGCAGTTATGAGATTGTTATATAATATCCTTGAGAATCATTTCACATCCCAAATTTCAGCCTCATACCCATTTCCTTTTCCTATTATTTCTCTAACCTTTTGATTCTGTATCATACTATTTATTTTCTAATCCTCACCCAAGAAGGGACTCCTTTTGTCTAAAAGTTTTCACTCAGATTGGTTCGATGGTCACAAAACTTTGGGTTGATAAGAGGAATGACAGTCCAAGGTAGGGATGAGCAGGACTGGCCCTACCCACTTACCATGTTTGGCCCCGATCATTGTCGGACCCGAATAGGTCGAGTCTCATCAGGTCTAAGTTCAAGGTCAAGTTCATGTTCAAAAATTAGACCTATACAATATTTAGGGTCGGATAGGATGACCCGATCCAATCCGTCCATTCATGTTCAGTCACTCATCATATTTGTATGTCTCTATTCAATTGTTTACTAATGACACTTATTTTTGTTTGAAAGTATTGTTGATTCTCTAATATCATATATACATGGTTACCTAACCTAATATCATATATATATATATATATATATATCATTTTATATGTCAAATTACATATTCGTACCGATTAATATTGAAACTTTATCTAAAATGATTATGCATTATATTTAATCGGGTCTAGAATCAGATTAGGTTAGGTTTAAAGACGGACCCATCAACGTGTAGGGTTAGGTTAGCTTCGAGTCTAGGCCGAGTTCGGGTTCAAAAAATAACTCAACCAACATTCAAGACGAATAACGAACGGCCCATGTTCACCCCTAGTCTAGGAGGTTCATATATCATGGGACAATTTTATATCTAGAGAATTGGACTGAATTGGGTAGAGTCAAAATTATCAAACACCAATTTGCCTTAAGAAAACTTTAAGGACTACTTGCTGATGTTGTAACCAAATGGGCAGGTGAATGAAATTTTTAAAAACTACTTAATGATTAAATTGGGTCGAACACAATTTTTTAAGAGGTGGTTTAGTTTTTTCCTCCTTGCTGTATCTCATACTAAATATGATGTGGTACTACGGTATTACTATATTGTATATTATTTACATTTGGTAAAGGGTAATCCTTGAATCACGTTAGTGAATACTATGTTTATCAAAAAAATGTTACAGTATCAGAGCATGTTGTACCAAATAAGATGCGTAGTTTCAAGTTTCATTGAGTGTGACGCGTAACATAATGGACAATGATCTTGCTTGGATGGTGGTGATTCTTCATGAATGTGGTCTTAGAGGATTGCTTCTTTTTCAAACAACCTAATTAGCTGTTATCTTTGCCAAAAATGATGTCAGAAACCCCAAGCTAAAAGATGTTCCTACTTGCATAAAAATTTGGACGGAAAAATATATTGGCAAATTTATTGTTCAATCCACAACCAAGTTGGGTCCAACCTAGATGTATTGTAACAGATTTGGTTTACTATTACCGCAATATGTATGAAAATAAAAATCATTACAACAAGGGAAAAACTTGACTCGGTGCCTCCCATTACAATCTATGAAAATCACAATCATTACAACAAGGAAAAATGTAGGAAAGGAGTAAAATGATATAAGCAACAATGATGGTTGGTTTAGTTTTTTTTTATAGTTATAGTTAGGATTTATAACTGCAATAGCAACCTTAGCAGAGTGTTGAGTGTGTATCTCCTTTTATCTCCAATATTATAAAAAACACTAGTGTTATTTTTTGTTAAAATGTCACCTTATTTTTACTTTAATTTGTTTTCAGCTTTTTATCATATCATTCACGACAGCTTTAAAACATGAAACAGATTGAACACTCTTGTATTTGCTTTGCAAGGTTAATTATAGCTTTGCTATTCAAAATTTCTCTAGACAGTCACAAATGTACTATGAATGGAGATCATAATTTTTTTGAGTTATCTCTCTTTTGTTAGATTCTTTTTTCTACATCTTTGTACCACTGTTGCAATTTAGATGGGAATGCAAGTTGCAACTACAACTTCAGGCCTTATTATTTTCATAGTTGATAAACAATTACTCAAACTAGTAACTTGACTCCCCACTGCTTTTTGAGCTGTCCTTATTTCTTTTGAGCTTTTGCATACAATATGAACTTTCTCCTAATGTGCTTTAAAATTGATGCACAATATGAGAACTTAGGCCCTTATGTTTGCCTAGTATTAGTAATCCACAGTCCACAAAACAGAACACTCACACTATAGAAAAATTCTAACTAATTAGATGGCTGCATGGATTAAGGACAACTTGCTAGAACAATATTAATGACCACTACCTGCTTAGGCCGTTTCTTTAGAAGTAGTAACCATAACCATTACAAATTAGGAACTGTCATTGTCCTTAAGTTTTTTGCATTTTAAAACTAAAAACAGAAAGAAAATAGAGAAAACACATCACTATGTGAAGGTTTGAGTTGCTTAGAAAATTAATAGACTAAAAATTGCATAACCAATTAAGAAGAGGGACCCTCCCCAACCATGTTTTGAGTTGACTAGTGATCCTTCCACCCAACTTCCTATTGGATGGAGTTTTGTTCCTAAAGAAAGAAACTTCTTTACAGCAAAATGTGTTCCAAGCAATCATTCTCATTTCCTAGGCATCACTTCTGCCTTCTTTTGTGTATCTTCATCTCTAATCACAAACTCCTGCTTGGTTATTGCTTCTAAATTGAATTGATTCACAATATCATAATCTAGGACACCCTCTCTGCCTTATGAATATTCCCTAACAAGATATGTTATTTTTCTAATACAAATCCATGAATGGAACATGAAGAGAAAAACTAAATTCATCTAAGAAGGAAGATATAATAATAATGATAATAATAAAGAGGGTTTTGCTATTACATGGAAGGAAGCAAATTTTACAATTTGAGCAAGCTATGTACCTGTGGTTTGATAATATAATAAAATCAAATCGATTTATCATAGCCTGATAATAATACACAAACTCTTTTTCCTCCTCAAGAAGGTGATGACTCAAACTCTAGGTGAAGTCAAAGGGAACAAAGGCAAGAGTTGTGGCTCAAACTCTCTTGGAGTTGACATAGGTGATGGATGCAAGTAGAAACCCTTTTCAGCTATGGCTCTATCTTCCTCTGAAGAGCTCCCTAATGAAGATAATGAAGACTTGTCAAAAGGGTCATGATCATTCAATGGAGTAATAGGGCTGAGAAGAGAGAGTGAAGGAAAGTCAAGCAAACTTGGTGAGAGGATCTCAGGCTTATTATTGTATGCTAAATTGGGTACTAAGGTATTAATCATGAGGCTGTTTTTCAAGTTGCTGTTCCTTCTTTCATAGAGCTTGAACCCTTGTTGTTGTTTCTTTGATGCTGTTTTGATAGGTGGGATATTGAAGTTTCTTGATGAAGGTTGTTGTTGTTGTGTTGGTTTTGTGATTTCTTGTGAGCCAGTGAGCATTTGAACAACTTGCTTGAAAGAGGAAGTGTCAGCTTGGACAAAGGTGGTAGGATAAGGGTTGTTTGAGTCAGATCTAGGGATAGTTTTTGGGGTCATAGGTGGTGTGGTTGGGACTTGGAAGCTATTGCATTTGGTGAGAGTAGTTTTTGAAGAGTTAATGGGAGATGATGAGTGGTTCTCTCTGTCTTGAAGTTGAAGCTTTGAGGTGGTTTCCATTGATGGGGTGTGATAGATGGTTGGAGTGTTGGACTCTGTGTCTTGAAACAAACACAACAAACCCTTTGTGGCTGCAAAGGAAGAAAGGGAAAAAGGGTTTGGTTGTTGTTTTGGGTTAAGAACTTCAGATTGGAGGAATATATGAAAGAGTAAAAAACAAGGTAAGAGGGTCTGGTTTGCTTAACTGATTTGGATTGTCTTTTGTTGCAACTCTTTTCTTTATACTTTTATTATTTATTTTCTCATGTTTTTTTGAAGAATATATATATATATATACCATTGTGTATGACTTTTATACCGTATTAATACAAATGAACGATAGATGATATATTAATTGTATATAAATTTTTACACTAACAATAGATAAATATTACACTCTCTTTTTTAATGTATGACTTAAAGAAAAAATTTAATTTACAAAAGGGTAAGTAGAAATAAAAAATTCATAATGAAACATTTATTATGAAGTTGATCTATTTTTAGTAAATTAAAATTTGTCATATGGCACACATTAGAAAAACCTATGAAAAGCTCTCATCGTATCTATTTGTTTGTACACAACATTTAACTACATCTTAATTTAAAATAACCAAACTCTTTACCACTTATAGATACAGACAATTTTGGATTTAAAAAACAAAAAAAGGAGAAAAGACATTAGTAGAGAATAGAAAATCTAGTATATAGAAGATGTATAATATTGGTTTACATGTATATTGACTAAACCAATAATTATAAAATGGCTAATCCTAGTAATAGCATTGAATTTAATTAGATTGAAAAAACGTATTTGATATACTTTTAATGTTTTTAATATATTTAATATTTGATTTAAATTAATTTCTGTCAGTTTTTATACAAATGATCTTAAGATAGTTGTTCAACAAATTATTATATATATAACGGGAAGGGATTCGGGACTTGTTTATAGCAGTACAAATTATTTATTATTCACTTTCAGCTGTTCATCTTATTTAAATGATTTATTATTCACTCTCATAATGCTTGTTAACACAAGCATCTTTGATATTGAATTAGGAACTTTTTGGCAAGAAGCATATGTGCCACACCACTAGCAACAGGGCAAAGTTATATGATTGTAGATTTAAATATGTGAGTGGCAATGAATTCAGAGCCTTTTGTATTGGTTGGGATTGGGACTAGGAAATAGGAAGTGCATGTTAGATCATAACACACATCTCATTTCTTTTGGAGCATCTGTTGTCCAATAAAATGTACCACTTCATATGTCATGAGTTTTGATTAGCCAGCAAAATATTTCATTGATAAATTTTACTTTTAAATGTATGTTTTTCAAATAATCACAACAAATAAATGATACTAAAGTGATATATTTTTTGAAATGTGAGCTTCCATTCCTCCTGGTGTACTTTCAAACAACGAATGCAATGCACATTCCAATGATCCAATTCTCAAGCCCAATTGTAAAACAATGATATATCCTATTATAAATTTTGGTTTATAAAAATTTTTATTTATAAAAGGATATGTGTCTAAAGTCTAAACCATTCATTAATACAATAGTGCTACTATGTATCTGTAAGAAATTTTATATATTAATTTTATAGTTTACTCGACACTATAAAATTAATAGAATAGAGAACAATTAACATATAAACTTGTTCTACTCAGAAAAAAAGATGACAAAAGATTATTCCTTCTTTTCCTTTTCAAAATACCATCATCACACAAATACTATCCTAATGGCTGGGCTATGCAAAAAAGGTCAAATATTCATCAAGGAAAAAATGTTTGAAGTAGACTTGGCAAAATGCTTGAAACGAGAAGCAAAGTCAACTTTTGTTTTTATTTTATGCCACTTACCAGCCGGATAGAATTAACCCTATAAACTAAACTAGATAAAAATAAAAAGTCTGGATAGAATTTATTTTATGTATATGAAATTACAATCCAAACTAGCCACATGCAGGTTATGGGTTATGCTCGGATGACACCATATAATAGTAAAACATAATATTTAAATTTTAACTTATCTAATTTATTTTCTAAATAATATATCACTTTATATTAGTGTATAACTTTTTTAGTGTGTAATATATATCTAATGTTAGTGTAAAGATTTATACATAATTAGTGCATCATTTATCATTCATTTGTATTACTTTTTTGAATAATCAACGATGATTAAACATAAATGGTGGGTAATGTATAAAACTCATACACATTAGTGCAAATAATTTTTCTCTTTTTTTAACACACTTGTAATCCCTATTTCATCCAAACTCAAATATAATGTTTTATATTTGAGTTAAGATGTAATGTCAAATCTACTTAAAATGTTTTTAACATAAATCATTTATTAAATCTCTCATTCATGTTGGGTTCTCACTTTATAATACAACATAACTTGTGACTAGCATTGCAATTAGGGTGGCCCTGCCCGCCTTGTCCATGTCAATACAATGCCCACCAAAATTAGGGCGGGCATGGACATGCCCGTTTTTAAATAGGTATGAAATATCATGCTACGTCCACCCTAAACATGAGCAGGCGGACTTGTGGGCCGCCCTAAATTAAAAAAAAAAGCTAAAAAATGACATAGTACTTGAAATTACATGGATACATAGTGTGACAGTAGGATTAAAAACAAAAAACATAACATCTTGTTTTGCATAAACCGAACATATATTTAATTGGTAAGATATTATATTTTGGAAAATTGTTGCATGCACTCAAGTGGTGAGAACATGAATTACTCTTGTAATACTTGACCCATCAAATTTCTAATTTTAGTGTTCATTGATGCCCATAGGCCGCCCTACCATCCATTTGAAATGCCAATGGGGAAAAGGTCATATTGGGCGGACATTTTAGGGCAGATGGACACCATGAGATTTACCCAAATTGCCAATGATACTTGTGACTTTACTTTAATATATAAACTAGCAAGTTACCCGTGCATTTGCACGGGACGATATTTTTTGTCGCATGATTACGAACACATATTACATGTGCATTTATGATTAAGAATATGTATGTTGCTCGTGCATTCGCACAGTTAAAAACATATATGTTATCGTTGCATTTGTATTGTTAAAAATTATTAATTATATATAAAATCATACGGTCAGACCATACGGTTTAATTGTTTAAATCAAATAAACTTAAATGGGACATCTTCTAGTTTAACATCTTGCTCGATTTTCCCAACATTGTTTTTTACACATACATAACATGATATAGTTAGTAGAATCCTATTAATAAAAAAATCATCAATAAATTTATAATTTCATTATTATTTTATTCTAAAATAAGATTAGTATAAAAATAAATATTATTATTTGACTCTAAAATAACTACAAACAATATGTTATGATTCATACTATTATTATTTTAATATTGCTATAGTAACATTATATTTAAATATTGCATAGGTAATCATATTCATTTTATTTTTAATTAAATCACATACATTATAGAGTTAATTTGTTGTATCATCATCTTATTATATTTGATCATTTAACTTAATTGATTAATTGTGTCTAATATCATTTTTGTAACTGATCCATAAATAGAATATAAATGAAATTGAATATAAATATATTTCGCAAATTTATTATTTACAGTTATGCAAATTTAGATCCAAAATGTGCATTGCTTAAACTTAGCGAATCATAAATAATTTAATCAAAATATAAACCAAATCAATTATTTATCATAATCAAATAAAATTTCTTTAATATTTTCATTATTACATCCTATTAAAGAGAAATTCAATCAAAAAACACAATAAAAAATTAAATAACAAAAATAATTATGGAGGACAATTATTTAGTTTTTAGATAATAGAACAAAATACATTCAAAGACAATCATGCCTAATAATTTGAGTTTCTAAAGTGTAACTATCAATTAATATTACTCAATTAATACATTTAAAGATATTAATGAGTAATTATTATTCAATTAGTATTCGATAAATTTATTTGCTATAATTATGCAAATTTATATTATATTTTTGTAACTCATCCATAAATTCAAACAAAACAGAATATAAATGAAATTAAATATTAATATTCTATAAATTTATTACTTATATAGTAGAATATAAATGAAATTAAATTG
>NC_032016.1:20736319-20775187 GCF_001865875.1 Lupinus angustifolius
ATAAAAAAATTAAAGATTATTCTTACTAATATAAAGTTGACACATTCAAATAGTGAAAAGAAATATCTTCGAATGAAAAAGAACAAACACATAATAAAATTAAAGAACTATTATTCTACACTCAGATAATGAATATAACATCTAATCGTTGAATTATAGTATGTGAGGTTTCTTTTCTACAAATGTCGAAACAAAGAATATGGTCGATTCATATTTCATGCTTAGTAAAATAACCACACAGGAAAAATATTTTAACAAATATCATGTGAGAAAAAATAATCAAATTCATTTGTTGTGCAAAGGAGAATAAAATTGAAGATTTTAGTTAGATAGTGACACATAGACATAACACTAACCCGTACATATGCTTTAAGGGAGAGTCAAACTGCAAATGAAGAGATAAGATGAGAAGATAAATAAATTCATAACAACAAACAAACAAATACAATATTGTAACTTGTAACTAAATGTGTGTGTATATATATAAATGGAGATCGGATACATCACGTAGTTATTGAGAGTTTGGTCATTGTTGAAGATGAAACCCTTGTAAATCAGACACTAAGGAAGATGGTTATTGGAAGAATAAATGTACAAAATAATGAAATCAATCGTACCATATATACAATATAAACAAATCAAAGAAAAAATGAGAATATGCATACATAATAAACAAAAAATCAATTAAAATATCTACAAAATAAGAACATATCTAAAAATAAATGAATGAAAAAATCAATAAAAATGCACTTTAAACAACATATTTACAAAAGAAGAACAAATCTACAATGATGAAGATTGAGTAGTGGGATATAAAAGTCATCATATTAGGTTAATGAATGAAAAAATCAATAAAAATACATTTTAAACAACATATTTATAAAATAAGAACAAACCTACAATGATGAAGATTTAGTAGTGGGATATAGAAGCCATCGGATTAAGTTTAAACGAAATAAAGATTGACGAATGAAACATTGGATTGTAGACATGTGAGAGAAGAAGAGAGAAATATGAAATGAAAGGGGTAGAAGAATATGGAGATATGAAATGATAATGGTGGAGAAGTAATTCACATGTGAAGAGAGATTCAATCCTCTTTATTGTGAGATGTAATTTCTTCATAGAATAAAAAACAAATGGACACATTAATCATTAGAATTAATTGTACAGTGAACAAAAACGGAAGATTGACACTTTTGGAGGGAAAGTTTTGATTGAGAGATTGACACATGTCATGTGAACCTTTAGTTTTGATGAGAGATTGACACATGTCATGTGGCTTGAGAGATTGATACATGTCATGATGGACCTTTTTTGTTATATAGGTAATAGACTTTTGGACATATCAAAATAATGTCATGTTAGTTTGTAGTAATGGTAGGGACAAGGATCACCTGTCCCACAATTTTCTTGTCCATATGTTCCGAACCAATCAAATTTCACAAAATAATATTAAAATATTATTTTTTATTTTTATAGTTTTTGCTTTTAGATGAATGAAGTTTTTCATTGGCTTGATACACCAAGTGAGACATAAATGGATACATATGATCTCCCTCCGTAATGGTAGTATAGTATAGACTCAAATTCAGAAGGAAAAAAAACTTTGTATGTCAAAGTATAACTAACATGTTAATATATGATCGTCATTCTTTATTTTATGTATGAAGATCATTCGTATGTTCATTATCAACACTTTCATCGTGAACTTATACGAGTTAAATTTGGTTGTGTAAAGTTCTCTATGATGAACAATTATGTTGTCTCTTAGTTTTGTTGTAAAAATTATTATTCATCGTTATGTTTTTATGGTAGAAGTTAAATCTAATTGAATACACAATTAAGAAAGAAAAATGAAATATATAATTTAACGTTTCTTCTCATTTAATATGGTACATAATTTTGTCATTGGACTCAAAAGTACATTCTACAACATAGAACGGATTATACCATGTTATTTATAATAATATTGTAATTTATAAATATTTATGTTATAATATTACTTTATCTTTTTTATTCAGATTTCATAACATTGATATTTTTTTATCTAGTTTTATTATATTTCATAGTACCATTATGTTATAAAACAAATTTCACCTAAGGCTTATAATCAAGGTACAAAAAAAGTGGAAAAGAAAAAACAGATAACCCAATTCTGTCCGGATAAATTTAGCCCTAACTCAGTTTTAGTATAACTCAGTCGGTATTGGCTAAAAAATATGGGTTCAATAAAATTACATTTATATAGTAGCCCAAATCCTATGAATTTTCATGGTGGTCCACGTCATTAGTAATCCTGCCATTTTGACAGAAGGACAGGAATTTATAATCTTAGTTTCTATACCAAATGTCTAAATCAGAAGGGTTGGCACAGTTTAGGGATATGTATCATCATATAATTGGGAGTTCCTAGACATTTTTTTCCATTGAAAATAATTTTAGATCTTTCTTTGATCTCTGGTCCACTGCTATAACAAGATGTTTGATTGGTTTGAAATTTTGTGTACGGTAAAAGGCTTATATTATATTATTGGAGCATATTTGTTGTCTCATACTTTATGTTACTCTATATATCATGAATTTTTGATTGGTCAGAAAAATATTTAATAATTAAATTTTAATTTCAATATATTTTTTTTATCCAATCACATGCTCATGAAACATGGAGTGCCACAAAGTGTGAGACAGCAGATGTGTATCCCTTATTTATGTTCACTACTCATTAGGCTTATATCATGTATGGTCTCAACAGCTTTCTTTAGTCTATAATAGCTTTTTTATATAGATATTTCTTTATTTGATTTCTGGTCTACTGCTAAAATTGTTTTCTTTGAAAATATCCATCTATTTATTTTAATTTAAATATTATTTAAGGTATGATTATATTTATAAAAAATGTTGACTTCTTTGAATAAACTTGCTAACCCTTTTTTATACCATTATCATTTTCTTTATTCACTTTACCATAAAATTTGTTTGGCATAATTATTTAAGGATATAAATTGACAAAATAATAATTAATATTATTTTTAACTTTGCAAAGGCCAATAAATAAAAAATACTTACAGGAAAACTACATTTCAAAATGAGCGGAGGGTTATCTTAATTTATAATAATTATTGAAACCATACATAAAAATTTAAGAGTGTCATTGACAGCATCAGAGACATAATTAATGATATATCATTTTTTTTAGCAAGCATGACAAATATTATTCTCTTTTTTAATTAACTTTATTTAATAACTTTTCTTGAAATTGTATAACCAAATTCTTTTAGATAAATAATAATTATAATAATACTAATTATAATATGTTAGGGTGAGTATGATCCTATCAGCTCATTCAATTTAATCTGATTATAATTGGTTCGGATATAGTCGTGTTTCATTGAGTCTAGAATTAGGTTTGAGTTTAAAAATTAAACTTGGCTAATATTTAGGCTTAAAGTATGTGGTAAAAAATAACTCGACCCAACCTATTTCATAGTCACTTACAACTTACGTTCAATTGTGTATAAAATAATAACATTTTTTGGACCAAAAGTAAAAGATAAAATATAGTAAAAGTAATAACATCTCCAAATCTAGAATGATGTATTAACTAAGAAAAAATACACTAAAAATGATATATATTAAAGTCTAATGTTTATATTTGTTCATTCCTTGTTTATAAAAAATAAAATATTTTTCTTTCTTAAACAATGTCCTAATTGTATAATTAATGAGAAAATAGTCCAATGAAATAGTAAATTGTATTTTCGCTTTATTTTTTAAAAATGGTAACCAAACAAATTTCTTAAAATATCTTGGAATGGGTCAATGACATGAGAATTGAATTTGATACTTCCGAAAAAGGCACACTAAGGTTATTTGTTATATAAGAGAAAGAGAAAAGAAAAAAAATATGTGAGTTATTTTTAATGGACAATTTAACTCTAAATTATATTTTTATTAATAAATTTGTCTTCGAATAAATAAATATATATATATTAATTAGGCAAGGGCATTGACATACAATTCTCATAAATTCACCCAATCAAACAAACTGTGAGTCTTGTGCTTAAGTAACCACTTAACAATGTTTATTGGTGACAATTACCCATAACAGAAGCAAGTCTATTGGAGTATGTTAGGTTCTATCAATTATTGATTTGGATATTAGGACAAAAATGCTGAGTGTATATTAAGATGTTGTGTGGAAAATGGTTGCCAGACAGAAAGAGAAAGGGAAGGAAGATGAAAATGAGAAAGCAATGTTGTAGTACGAAACATCTTGGAAGGTGCATGAGACTCTTGGTAGTATTTGAATTAGACATTATGAGTGTGAAATTGAAACCAAGACCTTGGTTTCTCAAATCATTCATATTTTATACCTTGATATCGACATCAGAAAATTCTGTTAGATAATAGAAGAGAGGGTGCCACATCTTCTTTCCAAAATATATATCCATCTGATTTTACATGTATCAATTGTTTTTTATTGGTCAGGAAATTAAAACAAAAATTAAGTATATATTAACTTTATATTTTCTGATTAATGAGAAACAATCAATACATAAAGTAGTACACATTTTGAAATATAAGATGTGCTCTCTAATTAAAGAGAAATACTTGTGTAGAAACATATGTATGTGGAGACAACCAATAAAATATTGTCAACACATTAAAAACTTAATTGTAATTAAAATTTAGTCATAAATAATAACATTAAAAACATAAATACATTTGTCTCTATGTATCAAGTGACATATGTAGCTTCATGCAATTTTTTTTCCTAATTAAATAGGTGTTGGCCCCTTTCAAATGTGGAGGTCCATTTATTGGTGTAGTTGGTCCTAAGTCATACCAAAATTTAACTCAAAAGTGAGGAAAATAATTATGTTTTATAAGGATTGTATATTTGATTAATGTTCATTGTAGATCTCAATAAGCCCAAAGACAATATTTGTGTAAGGTATTGTGTCTCGTGTAAATGTGATAGGATAACATATCATAAGGTAAAATTGAAATAAGCATTGCACCAAAAGTTAGAAGAAAAAACTAGAATACATGTTATACTATACAGATATAAAAAATGTTTGAGTAGATATGGTAAAATGGGCATTGCCCGAGCATGCAAATTATGTCCATTTGCACATTTCGTCTTGCTTGTTTTGCCCGATAAGTCGGCGGACATTTTCATTGGGCAATGCGGCGGCCCACAAACAATATTTATGGAAAAATTAAGAAAATTTGAAATAAATTATTATGTAATGTGATTTTTAATCCTAGAAAATTGTAATATAATGTGATTTGATCAATTTCATATAAAATATCAAAGTTTTTGTTAGTTTTTTATCTTCAACTACCTTATTTTATTTATTATATGAATTTTTTAATTTTTTTAAGTATTCAACAATGCACGTGGGCCGCCCGCAAGTCCGTTAACCCGTTTTAAAACTAACAAGGAACTGAATTTTGTTCGTTAAGTCAATGCGAATATGCCCGACTCACTTAAATTATTGTGAGCATTTATGAGTACAGACTAAATGGACCCGACAGCCTATTTTGTCATGTCTACGTATGGGTACTATATTTTGAATTCTTAAATAATATAACTATAAAATTAACCTACCTAAGAAAATTTTATATAGCACACATTCCAATGAAATCTTGTCTTTTTATGGAAGTTTAGAAACTTTGTGGAGAGTAAAATATTTCATATCATGAGATAATTTATCTCTTCTCATCAGTAAAATATGATATATAACTTATCTCATTATATCAAAAGATATTTTATTCTCCACTTTGTAGGCCACAAGAAAGTACAGATATAACATTGGATGTGAATATTACACAACACAAAAGAAAGATACAATAAAAAATAAAAAATATGATATTTATGTAGTTGTATAAAAATATAATCACAATTAATATATTATTTATTATACATTTATATAATATATTTTTAATGAATCAATGATATGTTATAATTTATAAAGTATTCATACTTCCTCGATTTGATGCTCATCAATTGGGAGTGCTTGTTTCAATAACATCATCCCGATAGAAGAATTTGGTTGAGATTTTTCCACCAAGCTAGTTAGTTGGCTCTTCAATAACTTATATCCGGTGCTAAAATTTCAGTGCCAATCACTTTACATGGTTCATACAAATACACTAAACACAAAAAAATATAAATTTAAAAATCTTACCTAGTGGGAATAGTCAATTCTAATAATGGGTATGACATACTTTTGCACAGAACTATTCAACCATAAAATTCAGATGCCAGTTTGACCTGCTCAAATTAGTGACAACTAAGGATGACAAAATACTTCGTCCATGTTTTCCTAAAAAGTAATACCAATAATGATATATGCAATAATAGCTTATCAACTAGGGCAGATATTATGATGTCTTCTTACAAGTACATGCATATTTGTAATTTATTTATAATTAAATATTTAAAATATAGTATATATTTTTTATTATTTATTATATATTTTATTATTATTTCATAATTGAATTATATTAATTAATTTAACATGTACATAAATTATTATTTCATAATGACTAATTCGTATTTTTATTTGGATTATGCAAGGAAGTTGCAAACATACAAAAGCCCGTTCAAAAAGATCTTATCATAGAAACAAACTCCCTGTGGAATAGTAAATATTTGTTTGTTAAATTCATATTTTTAACTAGATATTGGTAGGAACTAATTACTTTATTTTTTTTGTGTAAATCAAATTTTAAGGCATAAAACTGGATTCTTTTACGTGTTTGTGACATGCATAATTATACTTCTACACACATCAAAATGTGATTTCTATATATCCCATCCAGAATGAGTGCATATCAGCTGAAGTTTATATGCTGGTTGGTAATATTCTTGATAATATAGAACAAACTCTTTTGATCATTAGTATTATGTCAACATGAAAATAAACAGCTCAAGTTTAATTAAATGTCTCGTATTTAAATTTTGAAAATGTAATTTCTGATAAAAGACAGGTTAAAAATGGATCCAGACAAATACAAGCATGTTGACATAATCCCAATCATTAAAAGATTTTGTTCTATATTATCAAGAATATTTTACCAACCAACGTATAAAATTTTATCATTAAAATTTTCAGTATATCAAAGTAGTACCATTCCTCTATCCGGTTAACCATAGAAACCTGATCCAACTTTCCATTACCATGAAATCTGAACAAAATGTATAACATGGTTTTGTCACAGACTAAATAGGGCTGGTAAGAATTTTTTGGTTTGTTAATTCTGGTGTTTCAAATAACTATTGACAATAGTCTGTCATGACTAATATATTCAGCTTCTCACCAAAGAAAGAGATAAGCATAATATAGTGTGTTTGATCCATTCACCGAAGGTGTGTATAGAACAGAAAAGAATTAACTTAGGCTACGCTGGTAAACCTATCACCAGAAAGAAAATTGGAATACAGCTCCTTATAGTATCTATATCTAAGCTTGTCAGGAAAGATACTGCAATCCAAGGACCAATGTGACCAGAATAAATAAAGCAGAACATGTAAACCATGTCCAGAAATTGTTAGCTTTTTTACGCTTAATGATCGCTTTGGGAATCGCTTCAGGGCCTTTTGTTCGACTTCTGTACCTAGTACTGCTCTCCTTTTGAGCTTTTTCCTTCACTGGAGCCGATATTTCGGCATCACTACCATTGACATTTTCCTGTTCTGTAGCCTCCACCACTTCATCTGTTTCCTTCTTTGCTTTCTTTTCGTGTCCCTAAAATACATCAAGAGTCGATTCCATATTTCAATACCTAATTTTATATTCACAAAACACATGTACAAAAAACAATGAGTTGCATCAACAATCACCTTAAGCTTCTTCTCAGCTTCCATTTCTGCTTTTTTAACAGCTTTGGCTGCGGCTTTCTCAGCTAACTTCTTCTTCCTTTCCAAGGCCAGCTTCGCTTTCGCAATTTCCTCTTCTCTTTTAATTTCTTTCAATTTTTCTGGATCAATTGCAGGCTCTTTGGTAGAAGTCTCCTTTTGTGGGTTCTCAAATTCATATTCAGAAGTATCTTCAAAATCCTTATTATCCAGATTGGATTTCAAATCTCTTCCTCTGTTTTTGGTTTCTTTCTGAACCTTCTGATTGGGCAGACCTTCTTCCTTTGCCTGTTCCACACTGCCATTTGGTAATGTATCATTTTCGGTGGGTTTTGGTTCTTCCAGCAGTGGTTTTTCATCTGGGTTCCTCATCCGTCCATCCCTACTCAACTGTCGAATATCCAATGATCGCAAAAGTCTTTTCTCATAGTCATCGCTAAAAGCTCTGTCCTTGTTCCAATGTGACATAAAATTCTCGACCTAGAGCCCCAACAAAATAAATTCATAAATAAGATTGCAACCACAACCCGGCACAAAAACAAAAGCAGGAAAAAGTGATCAGACGGTTAAAGTGCAATGCCATTATTAATATCAGATGGTGCTACAAAGATTGAATACTGAGTATACAAACCTCTGTGTGTGAAAGTTCTTGAAGAGCATTAATATCTTTCTTTACAGCAAGTTCCTGTGCTTTGGTCATAATTTGACGACTTTCATAGAAAGAGGTGTTCTGAAAAAATTAACATCAATTCAAACTCAGAAATTATTCTGCAGTGGTGGGGGGAGGTAAGAACTAAGAAGGATCTATAGCTTAGTACCAATTATTAGGAATAAGAAATATTAAAATAAGATACAAGAAATTAAAACATACCCCCTCATCACGCTGTCTTCTTAGCTGTTGAATGCTCTCAAAAGTTTTTTCCCTCTTCTGTGTAACAGCTCCCTTTTCTTCCTCTAAAGACAGGATATCCTTGTCTATGGCTTTAAGTGCATCTTCAACTTCCTTGATTTTGGATCGAATTGCCTGCCTCTCCTTTTTCACTCCATCCAAATCCTCACTTATAAGCTGCAATGGAAAAAATAATTGCTAAAGAATATCCTAAGTAATGAACAATTACAACCACACAACACTAAACAAAACAAGGAGTTCCATATACAAAATTAAAACAAAATTATCGTACCTTAACCTGTTCTTGAATGGCTTCTTTCTTCCCAACAGAACCTTGTACTTTGGCCCTCAAAGCAGCATCGGCAATAACTTTCTCCCTTGTCCCCTCAAGCTGTTTGATTTCTCGAACTATTTGTTTTTCCTCGGTGAATGGAATGCTCTCATGCTGTATGCGGTATTGCAAACTATATATCTGCATCAAGCAAAGCACATTCAGAAATAGTGGGTGAATCAAGATAGATGTTAGGATTGACTACAATACAAAGTGATGAAATTCACACTTAAAAGAACTTGCAATCATAACCAACCATCTTATTAAGTTCCTCCTCTGATGAGCATAATCCACCCCGACCTGCAATGTTTGAAGTGCGAAGCTTGCCCAGTGCATGCTGCAGAGGTTCAATCTCTTTTATTTTCTCATCCAAAATACTCTGGATTTGCTTATTGTTCTGTTTTAGTGTCTTAATCTGCGAAATCAGCTCTGCTCGTTCTGACTGCATAAAGACCAAAAATACAATTGCATTAGGTGATGTCTGTGGAGATGGAGCCAGTCATTTCATTTAGCCTCGAAATATAAAGCTTTCAAGGAAGGAAAGCCCATTGTGGAGCAATATGCATTGCCCTTCAGTGTTTGCTTTTATATCAGATAAATTTTGAGATATAAATGTTTTTGTAGACTAAAGTTGAGAGCAATGATTCAATGTTAACCATCTCTACTTCTGTCAAAAAGTAGAGGAGCATCTTGGAAAATCTGCTAAACCTTATTCTACTAGGTGGGGGCAAGTACATGGGTCAACCTAGGTCGCAACGCTCCATGAGAATCAAAATTTTCAGTAAAACCATTCAAAGCATAAGAATATTGTGTTTAGCATATAAATGCTTACTTTGATTGATCTCACACGGAAAAGAACTGAAATCCATATTTCCCCATTTAAAAGATGAAGCTTCCTGACACTTAATGGCTCATATCCATTATTTCAAACTGCATCACCTGATGCGCAGTGATGTAGCAACCACATCACCCTATACTTGTTGTGTGACACTGACACTGAATCACAAAGATGTGTCGCATCAACTGCAATGCAACCACATTTTGGCTGCATTGGACCACATGAGTTCACATCTAATTTGAAAACAACTTTTTCTCACAAAAAAAATCACACCCCAATGATCACCACAATCGCAATTTAAAAGAATGCTCGTATCAATAAGCTCAATAGCGCCCAGAAATTTAATAAGGTTACACCTACTATAAAGATAAAATAAAAAGCTAACTTTGTATCTTGAGCCATTATGGGCACAGTGCATATAAAAATTTAATTAGGTTAAACCAAAGGATTATGCAATTCCCGCTTTCAATTGTATTCCCATTTTCAACTATATTAAGATCAATTTGAAAATTATGTCACATAGCCATGATAAAAGTATTCTTGACTCACCCGCTTTGCCCTTATAGCATTGGTGAGCTGAATACGAGCTTCATTTTTCTGGTTCATCTCTTTATCAAGTTTATCCATTTCAGGTTTAATATTGGGATCATCAGAACGCCGCAGCCTGACAAAATAAAACGAATGTATCTGCTGAGGCGCAGGCCACTCTTCACCTATATCTTTCGGCCCACTGAAATCTGTTACACCATTCTCTTCTGTTGCAGCAGATTCATCTCCATGTGACCAAAATTTTAAGGAGTCTGCAACTCCTAGATCTTGTTCCAATTCCCTATTTTCCTTTTCATGCGAAATGAATTCGTCATCTTCAGCACTGTTTTCGACTGGCTGTTGAACCATCACAAATCCTTCCATCTCAACTGCCATCACTCCAACTACACAATAGTGTCACAAACCCCAACGAACCTGATTCCAAAGCAAAGTACTTCATATGAATATAGGGACTATTCAATAACACATAATTCAGAAGTTTCACACAAACAGTAAAAATAGGATCGCTAACTATGACTATCAATTAACCCCAAAAAAATCACGATATAATCGCGTCTGGTCAATAAATAGATGAATTCAATTAATTTCATCACAAACAGTAAATTTCAACAGTGTATATCAACTGAACAGAAGGATCGTCTCAAACATGCAAAGGAAAAGGAAGAATGTGATTTTTTGGCAAATAATATACATTGTTCTATGAACAAGCAGAGCATGCAAATGCAAATTCTACAAAATTGAGAAGATTATAATAGAAGAAAAAAATTGAGCGTAGTTTAAACCCCTTCGATGGCCACACCCACGATTGATACACGCAAAAGGACGATAACTTCGGACAAAAACTTGAGAAAATAAGAATTGCGCACGAATAAATGGGATAGGTGGAAAAAAAATGTCAGGTTGTAGAAGTGAGATAAGATTATTACTAGTAAGAGAAAGATTGTAAAGAAAAACCTCTTTTGACAAAGGGGTTTAAAAATCAAAACCAAAAATAGAAAAAACCCTAGAAAGATGGAAAGAGAAAATGGAAAGAAAATTTCTCTCAAGGTAAAAAAACAGTGATGAAGATGGAAACTCAATAATGACTGGCTATATGTAGTGTTCCAGAATTAATGATTTTATTTAGAAAATAAATAAGATGAGATTATTTTTTTGATTGGTTTTGAAAATGGATCCCACCATGTCTATTTTGATGAAAAGTAAGCCCACTGTTTTCTCTTAGACACCGTCACACTGATATTTATAAGGAGTAAAAAAGACTTGTGTGGAGATATATATATGTTGAGATAATAAATAAAATTTTATTAATGTTTTAAATTTTAATTCTAATTAAATTTAGTTATAAATAATAGTCCAAAAATATAAATTTACTTGTTTGTAAATATAACATATTGTATGTATCTTCATTTTTTTTTTATAAAGGCTAGGTGTGCTTTCTTATTGTAAACTCTTTTGGTCACGTGGAATTATTCTCACTTGTTTTATAGTAGTAATTTGGATGCATGTATTAATTTGCATTCATATTTTTTACATTACGTGTACAATCTTTATATCTTATAAATAAATATATATTGGTTTAATGGTACCGTGGATGTCAATTCGTTTATTTTTTTGTTATCTTATACAATTATATATTGGTGTAAAATTATTTTCGAAAAATAATTGTTGGTTTAATGTGGTTATCTTCGATATGCATGCCGTTCTTCCAAAATGGAGAGCTGAAAGAATTTGAAGATGAAAAGTAACCCAAAATTTAAAGTACTTAGATTTGTCATCTATATTATTTATTTATTTTAAAATTATTTCTACAATTTTCCTTTTGTTTCAAAAAGTGACACTTTAATGTCTTGGGGTGAGATTGAAATAATTTGCCATAATATCATTTGGGGAGCCCGAGTGAAAGAAGGAAATGCCATTTAATAATTTTGGGTGTCGTTTATGTACAAGGATTGTGATTTTTCTGTACCAAGATATTCTTGTCCTCGTGTATCTAGCCAATAAAACTACATAGAATAATAATTGTTCTGTTTTAGTGTCTTAATCTGCGAAATCAGCTCTGCTCGTTCTGACTGCATAAAGACCAAAAATACAATTGCATTAGGTGATGTCTGTGGAGATGGAGCCAGTCATTTCATTTAGCCTCGAAATATAAAGCTTTCAAGGAAGGAAAGCCCATTGTGGAGCAATATGCATTGCCCTTCAGTGTTTGCTTTTATATCAGATAAATTTTGAGATATAAATGTTTTTGTAGACTAAAGTTGAGAGCAATGATTCAATGTTAACCATCTCTACTTCTGTCAAAAAGTAGAGGAGCATCTTGGAAAATCTGCTAAACCTTATTCTACTAGGTGGGGGCAAGTACATGGGTCAACCTAGGTCGCAACGCTCCATGAGAATCAAAATTTTCAGTAAAACCATTCAAAGCATAAGAATATTGTGTTTAGCATATAAATGCTTACTTTGATTGATCTCACACGGAAAAGAACTGAAATCCATATTTCCCCATTTAAAAGATGAAGCTTCCTGACACTTAATGGCTCATATCCATTATTTCAAACTGCATCACCTGATGCGCAGTGATGTAGCAACCACATCACCCTATACTTGTTGTGTGACACTGACACTGAATCACAAAGATGTGTCGCATCAACTGCAATGCAACCACATTTTGGCTGCATTGGACCACATGAGTTCACATCTAATTTGAAAACAACTTTTTCTCACAAAAAAAATCACACCCCAATGATCACCACAATCGCAATTTAAAAGAATGCTCGTATCAATAAGCTCAATAGCGCCCAGAAATTTAATAAGGTTACACCTACTATAAAGATAAAATAAAAAGCTAACTTTGTATCTTGAGCCATTATGGGCACAGTGCATATAAAAATTTAATTAGGTTAAACCAAAGGATTATGCAATTCCCGCTTTCAATTGTATTCCCATTTTCAACTATATTAAGATCAATTTGAAAATTATGTCACATAGCCATGATAAAAGTATTCTTGACTCACCCGCTTTGCCCTTATAGCATTGGTGAGCTGAATACGAGCTTCATTTTTCTGGTTCATCTCTTTATCAAGTTTATCCATTTCAGGTTTAATATTGGGATCATCAGAACGCCGCAGCCTGACAAAATAAAACGAATGTATCTGCTGAGGCGCAGGCCACTCTTCACCTATATCTTTCGGCCCACTGAAATCTGTTACACCATTCTCTTCTGTTGCAGCAGATTCATCTCCATGTGACCAAAATTTTAAGGAGTCTGCAACTCCTAGATCTTGTTCCAATTCCCTATTTTCCTTTTCATGCGAAATGAATTCGTCATCTTCAGCACTGTTTTCGACTGGCTGTTGAACCATCACAAATCCTTCCATCTCAACTGCCATCACTCCAACTACACAATAGTGTCACAAACCCCAACGAACCTGATTCCAAAGCAAAGTACTTCATATGAATATAGGGACTATTCAATAACACATAATTCAGAAGTTTCACACAAACAGTAAAAATAGGATCGCTAACTATGACTATCAATTAACCCCAAAAAAATCACGATATAATCGCGTCTGGTCAATAAATAGATGAATTCAATTAATTTCATCACAAACAGTAAATTTCAACAGTGTATATCAACTGAACAGAAGGATCGTCTCAAACATGCAAAGGAAAAGGAAGAATGTGATTTTTTGGCAAATAATATACATTGTTCTATGAACAAGCAGAGCATGCAAATGCAAATTCTACAAAATTGAGAAGATTATAATAGAAGAAAAAAATTGAGCGTAGTTTAAACCCCTTCGATGGCCACACCCACGATTGATACACGCAAAAGGACGATAACTTCGGACAAAAACTTGAGAAAATAAGAATTGCGCACGAATAAATGGGATAGGTGGAAAAAAAATGTCAGGTTGTAGAAGTGAGATAAGATTATTACTAGTAAGAGAAAGATTGTAAAGAAAAACCTCTTTTGACAAAGGGGTTTAAAAATCAAAACCAAAAATAGAAAAAACCCTAGAAAGATGGAAAGAGAAAATGGAAAGAAAATTTCTCTCAAGGTAAAAAAACAGTGATGAAGATGGAAACTCAATAATGACTGGCTATATGTAGTGTTCCAGAATTAATGATTTTATTTAGAAAATAAATAAGATGAGATTATTTTTTTGATTGGTTTTGAAAATGGATCCCACCATGTCTATTTTGATGAAAAGTAAGCCCACTGTTTTCTCTTAGACACCGTCACACTGATATTTATAAGGAGTAAAAAAGACTTGTGTGGAGATATATATATGTTGAGATAATAAATAAAATTTTATTAATGTTTTAAATTTTAATTCTAATTAAATTTAGTTATAAATAATAGTCCAAAAATATAAATTTACTTGTTTGTAAATATAACATATTGTATGTATCTTCATTTTTTTTTTATAAAGGCTAGGTGTGCTTTCTTATTGTAAACTCTTTTGGTCACGTGGAATTATTCTCACTTGTTTTATAGTAGTAATTTGGATGCATGTATTAATTTGCATTCATATTTTTTACATTACGTGTACAATCTTTATATCTTATAAATAAATATATATTGGTTTAATGGTACCGTGGATGTCAATTCGTTTATTTTTTTGTTATCTTATACAATTATATATTGGTGTAAAATTATTTTCGAAAAATAATTGTTGGTTTAATGTGGTTATCTTCGATATGCATGCCGTTCTTCCAAAATGGAGAGCTGAAAGAATTTGAAGATGAAAAGTAACCCAAAATTTAAAGTACTTAGATTTGTCATCTATATTATTTATTTATTTTAAAATTATTTCTACAATTTTCCTTTTGTTTCAAAAAGTGACACTTTAATGTCTTGGGGTGAGATTGAAATAATTTGCCATAATATCATTTGGGGAGCCCGAGTGAAAGAAGGAAATGCCATTTAATAATTTTGGGTGTCGTTTATGTACAAGGATTGTGATTTTTCTGTACCAAGATATTCTTGTCCTCGTGTATCTAGCCAATAAAACTACATAGAATAATATAAAAATATTAATTTATATTATTATAATATATTTTTTTATTTAAGTTAAATTTTTTAATTAGATGGAGAGGTGTCCGTGGTTTATACTCCAACAAAAATTAAGGTGGTACAAACTCTAATAGCTTTTTTTTCGGTGAATCAGGAGGCTTAAAAGCCAGCAGAAAAAGAAAAACAGAATCACACACTAACATCCTCTACAGTAGACATTATCAAGCAGTAACTGAACACTGCAGAAAGAGGGCGGAACTTCAAACACTCTAGAGCCCAATTCCATGTTGAAACCATGTTTTGCAAAAGAATCAGCAACACTGTTGGCTTCCCGAAAGACATGTTTACAAGAAACCAGCTGGAAGTTAGCCATGAGTTGTTGGATATTAGTTACCAGAACAGCACATGGGTGGTAAGCAGGAGAAGCTTTCCCTAAAAGCTGTACAGCGGCCTCAGAGTTCGATTCAATGCACACCTTTCGGAATCCTCGCTGCTGAATCAACCGAAGACCAGTCAGGATTCCCCAGAGTTCAGCCTAGATTACAGAACAAAGACCCAACCGAGTTGTGAAAGCAAAAAGAAAAGCGCCAAAGTGGTCCCTAACCATACCCCCGCAGGCTGCCACATTTGACGAAGTTGAAAACACTCCGTCGGAATTTAGCTTGATCCACCCCAAATCTGGAGGACACCGTCGAATCACTGGACTGTTTGGATGCCCGGTTTTTACCACAGACGGGTTCTGCTGCAGCATCGCCGAGGCCGTGCACCTGCTGCGGGAACGGATTTCAGAACAGATCACAGAAGGATTGGACCCAGTATTTTCAAAGATCAATTTATTTCTAGTCCTCCAAATTGTATCAAGGGCAATTCCAAAGACAAGAGACCAGTTGAGACCGTCCCTAGTTTGGTCACTACGTTTCAGGTTGGAGTCACACCAGTCCCAAAGGTCCACATTGAAGAAGGTGTTATTCACAGAAATATTAGGTAGCTTAAGCGAAACCTCCCTAACCCAGTAGCAGTCCCGAAAGGCATGGATAGAGGTCTCTTAGTCAGCACAGCGAGGACAGGCAGTATCATCGGACATTCCTCTCCTATGATGTTGAAAATTAGTTGGCATCCCATTACTAGCCAAGCGCCATAGAAGTAGGGTATTCCTATAAGGGCCTTTCCAGGACTAGACAGTGGAGAAGACCGAATGACCTTGGTTCGCAATGGGCTTCTCCAAGGATGAATAGGCCGATTGAACTGAGAATGCACCATCCTGCCACCCGAGCCAAGCAAGGCCATCCTGATCCTGGACTTGAGAAGGCGCGGGTAAAGCCATAATCTTATTGACAACATCAGTAGGAAGAAGAACCGAAATCAGCCCCGTATTCCACCCACCTGTCGGACCCACGAAATCAGCAACTTTAGAAGAATTCGAAATAGCCACGTTGCCTCCCTAAAAGCTAAACAGAGCCCCTACATTAGGCACCCATCTATCGTGCCAAAATTTCACAAACCTTCCATTACCTATTCTCCACATGAGATTTCCCTGAATTTGAGTCCACCCATCCAGAAAAAGGATTCTCTATACATCTTTGAAACCTTTGGAATAATATCATTACCACATTTGTACTTAGCACGGACCACTCTGACCCATAAGTCATATGTATTATTTAGAAGATGCCAAGCCGCCTTCATCATAAAGATTTGATTAATTAGCCGGGACTGCCTAAGACCCAGCCCACCAGCCTGTTTCGGGCAGCACAAAGTCTCCCAGTTAATCCAATGAGTCTTCTTCTAGTTAGCGGTTTCCCCCAAATGAATGATCTTCAAATCCTACCCAAACCATCGCAAACTAAGACCGGAAGAGTGGACGTTTGCATTACATAAGAAGGGAGAGCCTGAAGGACCGACTTTGCTAAAATCAACCTCCCCATGAAGGAAAGTTGAGTACACTTCCAGCTACTCAGCATGCGCTTAGCGTTGTCAAGAATGTAGTTATAACTACTCCGCCTAGTCCCAATGTGATGGATAGGAACCCCTAAATATTTACCAAAATCATTCGTCCGGTTCAAACCAAAGGTACTACTAAGTTGTTGCCTTACATTCTCATGAACATGTTTGGAGAAGAAGATGCGAGTCTTATCATTGCTCACCTTTAATCCCGAACTCATACAGAACAAATTAAGACAAGTTGAAATGACTTCTACATGATCCAAATTAGCTTCAGCAAAGAGAATCACATCATCGACAAACGCAAGATGGGTTAGGGCCGACCCAATTCTTGCAAAGCCTTATTAGACTCCAAAACCCCTGAACAGCCGTTGTTTGAATCAAATGGGATAAACGTTCCATACAGAGCACAAAGAGGTAGGGTGAAATGGGGTCTCCCTGCCGAATGCCCCTTCCCGGTTTAAAGGGGTCTAAGGCTTCCCCATTCCAAAGCAGTTGCATAGATGTAGAAGATATGCAATGGAAAATTAAATCTACCACATTACCCGGAATCGCAGCCTCCGTCAAAGTTTCTTTGACAAAATTCCAGCTAACCCGATCTTAGGTTTTTTCAAAATCAATTTTAATAGCCATCCAACCTTTTTTTTTCCTTTCTTGTTCTTGATGGAATGAATCACCTCCTGGGTTATGATGATATTATCTCTACTTTGTCTACCAGGGATGAAGCTAGTCTGAAAAGGCCCCGTAAGCTTCTGCATCACCACCCTTAGTCTAGAGGCAAGGATTTTGTAACGACTTTGTATGACACATTACAAAGGCTAATCGAGCGGAACTGCTTCAAATGACAAGCTTGATCTGATTTGGGAATAAGAGTTATCATTGTAGTATTAAGATCCGCAACCAAGGTCAGATTGGATAAGATATTTCTCACCTGCTCACAAAGCTTGACCCATACCGAAATCCACTAACTCTGGTAAAATATAGCTTGGAAACTGTCCTTACCCGGATCTTTGTACCCACCTATACTGAAGACAACATACCTAATTTCCTCATCTGTTATTGGAGCACCCAACATAGAAAGATGAGTTCCCTTTAGACAAGGGAAACCACCCGTCAAGCAAAACGGAACAACAAAGTTGTCCTCCTTATATAGATCCATGTAGAAGGAGTTTGTCATATGTTCCAACACGTCCATGTCACTAACCCACTGGCCAACATCATCTTGCAGAGCTTCAACCATTTTCTTCTTCCTTCTAATTAGCATGGAGGCATGGAAAAATCTCGTATTTCTGTCCCCGAAAACCAGCCATTTACTCCTAGGCTTTTGGAACCATAAAAGTTCTTCTTGATTAAGAGTTGTTTCATATTGGCTTCAGAGGTCCTTCTGGAGATTCTCAAGAAAAATATTGGGACTGAATGCCAACTTGCGAGTTGAAGGTTAACATGCATGTTCCTAACATGCACAACGGAAAATCAAGCTAAATTATATCCACACCGAGACTGGTCCTTGTTGTATCAACACTTGATCCGTGGAACCGAGAAATCAAGCTAAATTATATTTCAATGTTTCAAAACCAAAAAACTAAAGAACCAAAGAAGAGAACCAAAGTCTTCTTCTATTTATGCAGTGCATTCATTCATAATGCCTTGGCTTTTTCCCTAGGTTTGGTCACACCACCTTTGGGGGCAAAAGGCTTCTTTTTGGACTTATTATTCCATTTTCCCTTTTTCTCGTTTGACTTTCCAACTACCAAGACAAATCCTTGGTTCTTTCCAGAGTCAATCTGATTCTGATAATCAATTAACATATTCAGCATCTCATGCAAGTCACAATCTATCTTATTCATGTTAAAATTAACAATGAATGGTGAGAACGAGTCTGGGAGTGACTGTAGAATGAAATCTTGGGATAACTCCTTCCTAAGTTTGCAACCCAACGTCTCAAGTTGTTCCATAAGACTAATCATCTTTAGAAAATGAGATCCTACTTGAGCATTCACATTCAACATGGAACTAAATAGAGTCTTAGACAACTGATATCTAGTTGTCCTACTCTGTGCACCATACATCTTCTTAAGATGTGCAATGATGTCAGTTGGGTTCATGTCCTCATGCTGCCTCTAGAGTTAAGAACTCATTGATGCAAACATGAGACATTTTGTACCCATGAGGTCCTCTAAGTACTTCTTATAAGAACCGACTGCATCAACATCATTATTATTGATTGGTTCAGGCATAGGACACTTATCGATCATATCTAGGGGTGGCAATATGGGCTTGGCCCGATGGGCCAGCCCGTTCGGATAGCTATTTTTAGTAGGACGGGCTGAGGATTTTAGCCCAAAAATCCATATTCAGCCCGTTTTAGTAGCCCGTTTTTTAGACGGGCCAAGGAGGGTTGGGCCATTGTTAAAAAATAAAAAAACTAAAGTGTGTGACACTGTGCTGTGCGTGGGGCATGACAACTAACATTGTGCAAAAACCACAAACCATTAAACTACTTCTCTCTTAGCATAAACCACAAACCACTTCACACTTCACACTTGCATTGTGCAAAAAGCCATAAACCAGTAAACTACAAATCCATTTTCCACTTTCCAGCTCTCTTAGCATACTGATCTCAAGCTCTCTTAGCATCCATTTTTCAGCTCACTACTCACTGCTCAGGTTATATTTTATGTTAAAATTGTTTTGTTTGATCTCCATTTCTTATTCCATTGAAATTTATGACTTAGAAGTTTTATAGTAAACTAATACTCTAAAACTCTAAGACTATGTTGGTTTCTTCTTTGGAATTTACAAGTTTTAAGCTAAGATGTTATGTTGTTATTGTAATATTGTAGACTTATGTTTGTAATTTTTTGTTTTAAAAGACATTTATCAAGTTTGTTGATTATTTTTTGTCTAAGAGCTTTAATTATGTACATTTTGGAGGGCGAAAACGGGCCAGCCCGTCAACCCTGCAAAATATGGGTCGGGCTGGCATTTTGAGCCATTTTAACAATACGGGTCGGGTCGGGACAACCTTTATTTTGGCGGGCCAAAGGCGGGCTGGCCCGGCCCATATTGCCACCCCTAATCATATTAATAAGTTTTTTGTGCATGAGAACAATTCTCAGAGTTTGGTACCAATCATGAAAGTTGTCACCGACCAACTTTCCATCAGTGAGTGTCGAACGCTGTGACAAAGAAGACATGTCGAGATATCTCTACACAATTAAACAAATATGTGAGAACATATTAAGGCAAAGAGTTATATCACAAATAAAATACTCTCACTTACTACAATAGCAATTTAAGAAATAAATATTTCTTCTAGTGGAAATATAAAATAAATGTCTTTAAAATCGTGAACAACTACTTGGTTGTCAAGTCATTTCTAATGCACATTTTAAGACAAATGTATCAAAGACAATTTTATTCAAAATAATAAATAACAAATAGCTACCTGTTTATCAGATCATTTCTATAAGTATAAATGAATTAATCTTTACACTCCCTAGGTAGTCTAGGCGATTAGTGATAAAATTAATTTTATTGATTGATTGGTATCACATACTCTGCTAATCCTCTTAATTACAAGCCCCCTGGTAGTCACATCGTCTCTTGAAATTAAATAATTAATATGCTCTTAAAAATGTATCTTATACAAATTAACTATCACATTTCATCGTATAAAACTTATGATTAATTTATATATAAATATATATATTCTATAATTTGTAACTATGATATATAAATCTAATTTAAATTTTAGCATATTAATTAATCATCATTAATTAATAACTATTAAATTATATATATTATAAACCAATAATGTATTGTACATAACTCACAGTGTTACAAATAAGCTAATAAACTAATATGTTGATATTATTCCAATAAACTCTCAGTGTCACTTATGTATCCACTAAACTCATAGCGATGAATTAAATAGAACAAAATGAAAACACTTTTTACAATTGCATTAACACGTTGATAATGTTCCAATAAATACATTCTCCTCATACATTTGTAGGAAAAATTCAATCAATTAATATGATAATAATGTAACACCACATTCAGATACATTACATATTAACAGCAACACATATTCATCTCTACACTCTTGTAGATGCAATACTTAAAATATTAATAAGATAACTCATTATATATTTGATGGATACAAACTTTTAAATAAGATTGCTTAGTTTTTCATAAAACTCTACACAATGCAACACATTCAATATACCACAGTAACAAGACATTCATAATGCAACAATTAAAGTACTTATTGTTTAATGAATTACAAAACAATAACATTTATTCATTGGTCAATATAAAAGTCACACATTTTATTTTCTTTTGAAGCACTCATTGTTAAAGTATAAACATCACATGTTTAATTGAAGTCTTTTATTGTGTTCGAATTAAAAAATAATTATTCACAGTCTAATTTGTATCGGTTTCCAAAACCAATTAATATTACATCATAAATTAAAACACAAAAAACAGGTTCTGATACCAATTGAAGGTTAACATGCATGTTCCAACATGCATTTATGGATCTATTTATGTTAAAATATGCATACCATGTAACATTGAGGTAAAAAAAACTTTTACATAAAATACCTCAGGAGATCGTGATGATTTCAGAAAATTTTCTCCTTCAAACGTATGAAGGTCCTACACGTGTATTTACACCGAGACTGATCCTTGTTGTATCAACACTTGATCTGTGGAACCGAGAAATCAACCTAAATTATATTTCAATGTTTCAAAACCAAAAAACTAAAAAACCAAAGAAGAGAACCAAAGTCTTCTTGTGTTTATGCGGTGCGTTCATTCATAATGCTTTGGCTTTTTCCTTTTGTTATTATAGTTAAAAAAACAAAACCACTTCAACATTTTTGGTTGCTTTCTTTCCCAACCAACCCCACTACACTTTGGTTTTTGTTTTTAAATGTTTAAAAAAATAACTAATCTTATTAGTTTTACTAATTTAAACAACTCATTGAAATATATAAATTAAGTCTCATTTAATTATATATTATAGATGACTAAATGATATTATTTTATTTTTGGTACTAGCAAACAATACAATAATATTCCACTTAAAAGAAAATATATAAATTAAAATATTTAATTTAATCAATTTTATTTTCTCGTCCAACAAAATCAGAACACTTGTTAGTGTGTGACCCTGTAGGTTCATTACTAAACCGGTAGTAAGTTAACTCATTAATTTACTAATCAAGGTTGGCATCTAGCAACACTCCTTAACGACCGGATAGAAATGAAGTAATATCTATTACTTTAGAATCATTAGAAGATTACTATAATATTTCTTTCAATCTTTACAACTCTATGTTAACTCTAGAATATGGTATAATTGTCAAATTCTAATAAGTTAACTCATAGTAAATGACTTAAGAAACTCATTTCTTCATTCATTCAATTCCCCTTGGTCAATGTCTTTATTTCTATAGAGTCCAAACTCATTACAATGAGTTGATGAATTCTCTCTTGATGAATCATTAATCCTACAAGAATTTAATTATACCCAATAATCATTCAACTAATGCCCTTGCCTATTCCAATTCATCAAGTCTGCCTGAAACCTGGAGATTGCCTCGGGCCACTACAGATGCCCCTGCCACCGTTGACGGACGAGACTGTCAAAAGAATTGCGAGACAACCATGCAACCTGAAACTGAAAGGGACGTCTGAAGCGATTAGGTCCCTCCATCACAGTCAGATCCAACAATAGAGGATAATGATCTGATTTGAGGGGATCGAGATGAGAGACTGGAGTATTAGGAAATAGCATTCTCCACTCTAAATTCCCCATAGCCCTATCCAACCTCTCTTTTAAATGATCGCGACTCCAAGTGAACCACAGACCCACAAAGCCAAGATCAATTAAATTACAGTCTCAAATAAGGTTAGCGAATTCCGAAGACCACCTCGGGGGCCTAGCACTACCACTACCTTCCCTTTCCGACACTGAAGTAATAACATTAAAGTCACCATTTAAGCACCAAGGCTTATCCATGTCCTCCGCCCAACTCCGAATTATGTCCCAAAGACTATGCCTAAGCATGTAGTGAGGGCTGCCATAAATGGCCGAGAGAATTCAAGATCCCTACCTCTACAACCGACCTCCATAGTAATAGATTGAGAGGTGGATTCTAGGGTTTTGACTTTCCACACGCCACTGTCCCATAAGACCCAAATTCCACTTGCTCGACCGATAACATAAACTTTCGTAAACTGGTCAAACCTCAGACTCCTTATCATCTTATCCGCCTTCTCACCACTAATTTGAGTCTCCATAAGAATGAGCAAGGAGATAGAATGCATAGCCCACAACTTCCTAATCAGGGACCGAAAACCTCTAGCATTAGCCCCTCTGCAATTCCAGGACATAATCTTCATTAAAAAAAAGGGTTTTGTTTGGGAGCTGGAGCACCATTGAGACATCTTCATTAGAAGGCTCGCCTTCCTGAGAAACAAAACAGACCTGATCAATACCCTTCTTGCCTTGCAACGATAAAGGAGTTTCCAGAATTTTGTGGTACTCTTCCGAAGCTGGAAAAGATTACAAGAGAAGACCAGAATTTCCCACTTTAGGTGATGAAATTGGGCTGGAATAGTCGGGTTCTCCATGACCCGAACTAGGGGCCGCACTAGACACACCATTGGGCCTCCAAGAGAAGATGTATGTGTAGTTTCTTGGGCTTGATGCCCAGTGGACCATCGAAAATATTTGTGTTTTCTCAAACTTATCTTATAAATTATTTCTCGTTAGTTTATAGTTTCAGAATTATTTTTAATGATGAAATTTGAAGAACACAAACAGAGATATTCTACAAACATTTGAATTAAAAATAGGGATTAAAATTTATGGAGTTATAAGGGTCCAAAGGAATTAGATGACTAATTTTCAACTAAATTTCACAATTAAAATATTTACAATATCTATGGTAATATGCTTAAATGCAATAAGCTTTCCAAGAAAAAGAACACAATAATATCCATGTTTTCATTGAAAAATATATAGTAGTGAAAAATTTAATAATTCATTTTTAAAATGACTATCATAAAAAGTTCCAAAACATGGACCGATTGTGTTTAATAATAAAAGTTTAAAATCTATACAGTGAGAGCATAAAGTTTTTTACACTACCAGCACATTATTCATCATTTATTTGTAATACTTTTATTTGGAAGTCAATACTAACTAACATATAAATGATGGAGATTTATTAATAGTATAAAAATCACTTACACTGTTAGTATATACATATTAAATTCTAATAATAATATATGATTCTTACATGTCTTAGAGATTATTTATTGAAAGATTAATCTTTAGGCTATCTCTTAACTTTCTTCACCCAAGCCTAGTGTGGCTTTTGCCGAGATAAATTAGTGTCACTTAGGGTTATAGGACACCTATGTTATGGTTGATTGATTATTTCAATATTGATCGGGTTCACTTAGAGATGACAAAAAAATCCATACCCGTGGATAAAATCTATATGAGCACGGTTACGGGTCACAAATGAGTACTTGCAGGTATTATAAATTGGTTTTTAAAAATACTCGTAATACATACGAGTGAGTATGAGTATTATGGTACCTGTACCTGCGGGTACCCGTTATTTATATGATTAATATATTATATTTAAATAAAATAAAAAATACATTATTCTAACATTTATTATATTATGTACATTTTTTTCCTTTTACTTTGTTTACATATTTTATTGAGTTTGGTGATGAAACACCCTACAAATATTATTACATGTGTAGAAACACACATGTTTTACAAAGAAAATATATACTCTTTGTTAAATAAATGAGAACAAAAAATCACACAACTAGAAAACACTAATAAATTAAGCATTTTTGCCAAATATTCAATCAAAGAGTACAAAAATAATTAAGTTTCATCTTATTTGAAACACAATAGAAGTAAAAATTTAAAAATTTATTTGTAATAGAGGAAACTCGCGGGTGCCCAGAAATACACGCGAATACCAGCACACGGATACCCCTATAGGTACGGGCAAGTATGGGTATTACTTTTCTATTTTGAAACGGGTAGCGGGTTGCTACTACCCGTGCCCGTTGCCATCCCTAGGTTCACCTCTTACGTTTAGGGGAAAATAGATACTTCATATTTTGTATTATTTATGATCAAAAAAATGTATGATTGATCAAAAAAAATTATATATATAAATATATATATACGAGAGATATATTTACATCCAAATTAAGGTACACTAGTTACACTCAATTTCAGCTATTCATTTTCTTAAATCCAACGAACCAACTGAGTGAGTGCAATAAATGATGAGAAAGAATAAGAGAAATCTTAAATAATTTATTGCGCTCACACATTTGGTCCCTTGAATTTAAGAAAATGAATGACTAAAATTAGGTGTAACGAATATAAATATATATATATAAAAGGAAGGATGTGTTTTCACCCAGTTAAGTTACACTCAATCTCAGTCGTTCGTTTTACTAAATCCAACAGACCAAATGAGTGAATTCAATAAATGATAAGAGAGAAAAAGAAAAATCTTAAATAACTTTTAAGAGGGATTTGTTTACACCTCAGTTAAGTTACACTTAATCTCAACCATTCATTTTCGTAAATCCAACGAACCAAATTGGTGAATGTAATAAGTTATTTAAGATTTCTTTTGTTTTTCTCTCTCATCATTTATTGCACTCACTCATCATTTATTGCATTCACTCATTTGGTCTATTAAATTTATTAAATTTAAGAAAATGAATGACTGAAATTAAGTGTAACTAATATAATTTAACTTAAGTATAAACGAATCCCTAATGATATTAAAATTATAGTTTTAATCAATCACACACCTCTATATAAAAAGGAAAAAGTTATTGTGGCAGTATCATAGGGTTTGAACATATTCCCTAATGTCAAGGAACATGAATGATGGATAGGATTTTATAGATATTGCTACCAGTAATATCTAATTATTATTAATCTTCTTAAATATTAATATTACAAAACAATGAATGATATATTTATATGGCATAAATATTATAATTTTTATTCAATTTGACTAATATCACTTCAAGTGAATGGATACTTTCATGTCAATTTCTAGATAATCATTTGAAGGAAAATATAAAAAATCTGAGTTATAATTTCTCTTAAAATATAGGGGCCCAAATAAGCAGGTAGGGAAGCTGACTTGTCCGTCATGGCCGAATTATTTTCTTTCCTGTAATTATTAGCTGATATATAAGAAAAATGTGTCAAGCAACCCACCAACATTGAGTAAATTAGGTTGTTTCAATCAATTTAGAAAAAAGTAAATTTTCACTAGAAGTATGGTATTGAATACTACATTAAGAACCTGTACATTTTTCAATTAAAATTTATTTATTCAGTATTAATTTCTTAAATCTTAGCCACAAGTCCCTAAGATTCATTTTCAAAACTCAAAAGATAAAAAATATATGCAATCACGATGTATATTATTTATATATCGTTATTACATTGTTCCTTTCATATTTATTTATTACTAAGTGTTCAAATAAATAATTCAAATGAGTCCAAACTAAAATGATTTATAAATACCCAAAATTTTCGATTAATTATGTTTGACTATTATTTTTGGCGGGGTTTTCGCCAATATGCTACTCTTTTTGTTAATGAATCATGTGGAGTGGAAGTCACTTTGACCAAATGTCAATTTCCAGTAGAGAAATTCAAATCGTAAATGGATTTGTACAAAAAAATCATAAATGAATTTTGACTATTGAGTCCATAGTTGATAGGGATAGCAATATGTTAAGATGATTTTGGGTTGTGCATTATTTGTATCATACCATTACTTTATTTTTGGACTCAAACCCACCATAGACACGTGCTGATATTTGTTGGGTCTGTTACCCTGAATCTTTGAGTACCCAACGGATATGTAGGTATACACAAATTCAAAAATATTAAAAATAATTGTGAAAAGTTTAAGTAAGTGTGTGTTTGTTTTCAAAAATCTTATATGTTATTTAGACAATTGATAAAAGAAAAAATTATAAAATATAATTTCAAGTTTTCAACAGAAATTGACTATTAAATATAACTCATTTTATTAAACAAACATAAAAAACAATGTCACTATTTCAACATTATGATGTAAAATTGATTTAATAGTAACTATTTAATTAATATAACATTAGATTATATATATAAATTAACAACATAACATCACATTCCTTAATAATATAACATCATTGTTTAACAATATAACAACCACATTTATGAATTAATATGATATTACAATTATAAATTAACAATATAAAGTTACAATTATGTTTAACATGATATTACAATTATATATATATATATATTTAGGAAGGAATAGCGGGTTCAGATATCCACGGATCGGATACCTTATTACCCGGACCCACCCAATAATAAGTCTTAATCAAGTCTAGATTACTCACCGGTCCAAAACATTGACCGAGACACAACCTGTTGGAGATAATATATAGTACCTGCCTATGTAGGTAATTGTTGCCATCCTTAGTTGTTGATTGGTAAATTTTTGCATGAATATTGTATTCCCTTCACTTATAAAAAGGATGCAAACATTATAAGCAAACTTATTTTTCATACATTTAATTAATGAATTTAGTTAAAAGCTATTTAATTGCATTAGTTAAGTAAAAATATACAAATAATTGTAATTATTATCCAACATGTGATATATGAGGAAAACTACTTCAATGAAAAGTGATATTGTTAACATGTAAATGTAATTAAATTTGTTTGTATTTTATACTATAAAATACTGATGTTATTTTGTCTATAATTGAGATTGATGGAAATATCTAATCAATATAATTATTGATGTGTTAATACCCTATATAAGGGTGGGAACAGGGATTAGAAAATGGGTTTATCTTTGCCATAATTTTCTTATTCTCACGTCTAGAACCAATCAAATTTCATAAAATAATACACAAATATTAATTTCTGTTTTTATAATTTTTCCTTTTAAATGAATATAACTTTCTCATTAATTTGGGACACTAAATGAGACCCCAATGATGATATGTCATCCTCATCTTAAGGATTAAAGGAACTTCATATAAAATATTCAAATCCCTCACCGTATGCCATAAATAGAGTTTTTTCTGTTTACTTTTTTTGGCTGTGATAATTTGGTATTTACCTATCAACACTAAAACTGTTTTTTGCTTTGATACATCATATATAACACGTATAAATGAAATGCCAAAGTTCATGCTTGAAGAGATAGTTGTGTTAGAGAGTGAGAAAGAGAAAGAGTATTCATTTTCAATCAAAACACATATAACCACTTTCTCAGTTTTGCATACACACGTATGAAAGAATAATGACACTTTAACCCAAAAAAAACGTCCTACTTACAACAAAAGAAACCCCTTTTTCTTTTGTAATAAATTCCCTCTGAATCTAACTTATTTGTACTTTCTGTCTCTACCTTTCTCCTCATTCTTTGTTCTCCTGTCCTTTGCCACAAACAGGTTTGTGTCTTTTGTTTCTTTATGTTACTGTATAGATCATGTTATATATACACGTATTATGATTAACTTGATGACTAATTGTGTATTGCATGAATAGTTTTTGTTATTCACCATGCAGTTTCTACGTTCCTTATATTTTGTGTTTATGTGTTTTAACAAAAACAATATGAATTTTTTATTTCAGCTATGCCCATTATACGATTTTTCTTTGACTCTTTTGATGATCATTTTCATTCCAAGCCATTTGGAAAATATACTTCGGAATCAAGAGTGTAGATCATTGTTGAGCAGAAATGATAATTTTGTCCTAGTTTGTTCAACGATTTATTCTATGATCTAGATCCATGTATTATATCTGTTCCGCTACAATCACAGATTCCATTTGGACAGTTTCTTTCATCTCTCTCTTTTTATTTCATTTAGTAGCATATTCATAAGAACAAACAATGTATTTGTTTAGTTTATCTGTTATTTTATCCTTTCGCAACTTCGTGGGTTTTCTTTACGATCCAGATTTGTCTCTTTCCATTAGGAAAAGGATATTGTTCTGAGCCACACACTATTATCTGCCACATTTGGTTATTTGGTTATTTTAAATATCTGTATTTTTGTTATTTAATTTTATTGGTGCTCACACCTCTTTGGTTTTGGAAATTGTAATTATTTTGCTTATGAAAATGATAGTATCATAATGTATATACTTCTTGAATTCAAGTAGTGCATAATTATTTAAATAGCATCTGTTGAATGAAAATTATGTCTTGGGAAAGTGCAATTTCTTTGCTTATGTGAAAACAATTAATATCATCACTAACTTCTTGAATTCAATAATGGATGTTGATTCAGAAACAATTTTAAAAGCAAAGAGAAATGAGAAGATATATGAAGAGGGTCTCAAATTTGTTCATTTCAGTGGCTGCTACATGGTGAATTGGCTTTATCATTCCTTTGATTCATAGAATCTAGAATGAAATAATTTAGTAAGAATGCATGATAAGTCTCAGTGATGGAGTCCTTTAACATGGAGAAGAAATGGCTATTTCCTCTCATTGTGATCTCTGGTATATACATATTCTTTATAGCCACATCCTTCAACATGGGACTTGTCTCTTCAATCAATCAAAACTTCAATTCAATATTGTTCATTCTCCCATCTCATCTTGCTACAAACCAAACTGTTCCACAATTTGTAGAGACAAAGATTTCTCCACCTCCACCTCCTCCTCTTGTTGGTGCTGCAATACCTCGCTTTGCTTATTTGATTTCTGGCTCAAAAGGTGATTTAGAGAAGCTTTGGAGAACTCTTCTTGCCCTTTATCATCCACTAAACCATTATGTTGTTCATTTGGATCTCGAATCGCCGCTAGAGGAGAGGTTGGAGCTCACTTCCCGAATCGAAAAACATCCTATCTTCAATGAGGTTGGAAATGTTTTCATGATTCTGAAAGCTAATATGGTCACATACAGAGGACCAACGATGGTCGCGAACACTCTTCACGCTTGTTCTATTCTCCTAAAGAGAAGTAAAGACTGGGATTGGTTTATTAACCTTAGTGCTTCAGATTATCCTCTTGTGACTCAGGATGGTTAGTTTATTATTGATGTATAATTAGCTTTTTGTTCTGATTCAAACTTTTTAGGATTGTAGCTATTTTTGCTAGACTAATATGGTGAATGATTTTGCAGATCTTCTATATACTTTTTCAGATTTAGATAGAAGTATTAACTTCATTGAGCACACAAGTCATTTAGGATGGAAGCTGTAAGCTTCTTTTTCTCACCCTAAACCCTCATTAAGTATTATGTTATTCCTTAACTATGCAACCTTCATTTATACATAATGATGGATTGAACCACACTGTGCAGTGACAAACGAGCAATGCCTTTAATTATAGACCCTGGGTTATACATGTCCAACAAGTCTGATGTATTTTCGGTAGGTCCTAAGAGAACTTTACCAACAGCTTTTAAACTATTTACTGGTTAGTCTGTTCCTTCCCCTTGCACTTTTATTTCATTTACCTTGCAATAATATACCAGTTGATCACTATAGATTCACTTGTGCTCATTTGAAGAATAGACTAAGGATTTAGCCGGTCATATCTTAGAGTCTGAATTCATTTTAATCATAAGAGTAACATATCATAACTTAGCCTTAGCTTGAATTTCAGAATTTATAGTTTCATGTGTGTCACATGATGCTACCCCCATTATTGTCATGCTTATTTTCCTCTTTGTTTCCAAAGTTTTTTCATTGAACCATGGTAGCAACATTGCAGGTTCGGCATGGATGGTTTTGTCGCGTGCATTTGTAGACTATGTTGTATGGGGTTGGGACAACCTACCAAGGACCGTTCTTATGTACTACACTAATTTTATCTCCTCCCCAGAAGGCTACTTTCAAACTGTTGTATGTAATTCACCAGAACTAGCTAAAACAGCTGTCAACAGTGACTTGCATTATATTTCATGGGACAACCCTCCTAAGCAGCACCCTCATGTTCTGAGTATCAATGATACAAGAAAAATGATTGCAAGCAGTGCCGCCTTCGCTCGGAAATTTAAGCAAGATGATCCAGTGCTGAATGTGATTGATAAATTATTACTGCATAGGCAAAAGGGACTACTCACACCAGGTGGTTGGTGTTCTGGCAAACCCAAATGTTCTAAGGTTGGGAACACTTACAAGATTAAACCTGGTCCAGGATCTCACAGGCTTCGTGTACTTGTAGCTAGGCTAGTTTTGAAGTCTAGATTTGGCCAGAATCAGTGTAAATAGATGATCCTATTGGAGTTGGAAGAGTCATACAAATTAGAGGATAGTGTTTTTGAGTTATATGTTATTCCAGCATCATGCACCTTATTCTTAATATTGATTGTAATACATACGGATCTAGAACATGAACTTAGCCACAAACTTCCACCATACTAGGTATCATGCGGGTCACATTTCGTTTTATAGGTAAAATTGATATAAGAGTTTCACAATATTTTGCAGTATCAAGATCATAACTCCACATAGATTTTTGTCTTTTGTTTCTTTACTTCATATTTGGATCATTATATTGGAGACAATCTTCTTCAGCTTCTCGATTAAACCTGAAACTCAGCCAACCTATGTTGATAATATGCATGCAAGGGATTGGAAGAGTGGTCAAAGAAAAGATGAATGGAGGAATGAAAAATCAGAACTTCTTCTTGATTGAGAAGTTCTGATTTTTCATTCCTTCATTCATCTTTTCTTTGAAGTGGAAATTAAAGTTTGGTTAGCCACTGACTGTGAAGGTTTTACAAAAATTATGGGATGTATAATTCCACTAGTTTTAGCATGGGTAGCAACTATTGCAGGTGCTAAATCTGATATGTTCTGCTCCAATTGTTGTCAGTGCAACATTATTCCCTGCCCAACAATGGTCACCCTCTCCCCTCAAAGCAAATGCTGCATTTGAATTGTTTTCAGAAAATTAAAATCCATTCTTTCAAGTTTAGTATCTAAAACTAATACTTAACTTGCATCTAATTTGTTTCTGCTTGTCATTTTATGTGCCATGATCTATATCTCAATGAATTTGAGATTGCTTTATGATTGGTTTAGAATATAGATATCTAATGTTTAAAGTTACAAGCACATCACAAAGTGCTTATTCATTGCAAAACGTGCTTGGTTGTAATCTCAATGTTATGGATATGAAGAAAGCAACTTTGAGCTAAACCTTTACTTTAAGTTGAATAAACATGACACATTACCTATCGATCTGAATTCAAGCCTCAAGAGGGAAGAGTACTTTATATTGGAGAGTATACTATCCATCATGGTAAATATATGAAACATAAACAAACTCTCCTTTTTGTCCTTTTTTCTTTCCTTTCTTTCTATTTTCTAAGGGGAGATTTTCCCATGCCCTTAGCTGTAAGGGAGAAACTCTTGATGGCTTTCCCTTTATACAATTTCAAATTCTGTGATAGGATAAGATTGTTGTCATTAGGTGGGTGGCAAGAATCAGAAGATTCAGAACAGGGCAGAGGGCACAATACTTATATTTTTTCTTTCAAAAAATAACAATATCTAGTTTTAGTTCTATGTTCATTTTATTTTTCAAACCTTATTAATGTATGTGCATTTTAGTTTAAGGCTAACTAGAGGATGATGCTAAAAAACTACTTCTCCTTTTTTAACTAAGATTTTCCTCACCTAATAAATAAAGAATAATTTTTTTTGATGCATAATTGCTCTAATAAGTGTTTCTAGAAAGTTAAACATTGCTATTTTATATAGAATAACTCTTGAAGATTGATTGAAATCTTACACCACTAAACTAACTTATTTATTGATATTCAAAAAATAATTTATAGAAATGGAATAATTTTTTTATTGGAATAAAAATTGCAACCATACATAGCTTTGTATCTAAGAAATTTTCACTAATGATTTATCAATTGTTACCATGAATTTTTTTTGTTAAAGAAAGTTTAATAAATCTAGTTAGGAGGTAATACTGTAATAATAGAGTAAAATGTCAATTTGGTACTTCCAAGATATAAAGGTCACCAAATTAATCACCCAAAAAGAATGACCCTCATATTAGTCTTGAAAAATTAAAATGACACCACATTAATCCTTCTATGAACTTATTTGATATCTTATAAATCTTTTTATTTAGACTTACATGTACTTGTTTGCTTATCACCTTCTTTAGAAAACTAAGTCAACTGTCATTATACGTTTATAAAATTAATGTGACATTTTACTGAATATGAGATCCAGAATTGAATTAGAGACGGGTCAGCTACGTTTTCTCTTGCAAACACCTTCGATTCTTTGTGCAACAACTTCCTTGTTATCGTATGTAATTACATGTGTCATTAACAGCTTATGTTATTGATAAAAAAAATATCAAAACCTCAATTAATATTTAATCACAATCTAGGTGGCTACTATACTTATCCGAAAATCCAGATGACAAAAAATTATCTAATATTAATCTTAATCTAGGTGGCTGTAAAGCAGCTTCACTAGTATTAAAAATATCTTAAGATCACTTTAGTCTTCAGTGGGCTAGCGATCTTTCAAAATATCCTTCATACTCTTAATTAATGAATACTTATTTCAATTTATAATTTTATGATTGGTAAAATATAAATAGCCATCTCGAAGTGGGAATAGATCTAAAATGTGCAACTTCATATGGGGCCTACATGCTCAAAATGTTAAAGTGTCTACCAACAGATATATCTTTTAGGAATTAAATACTTAATTAACTTTTAGGTATTTAATCGACTTTATACCACTAAATTAACGTCTTGTCATGTTCTAATAATCTTTTGACAAGAGTGATATAGACCCATTTCTATGACCTACAACGCTACAACTTTTCTTGGAATTGCTTAGCCGAACAAGCAAGGAAGCAACCAGAGAAAAAGTATGTCATTTATGACATAACAAGCATCTTGTGTCTTTTTTATTGCTATGGAAATCCAATCTAAACATTTAATCCTCTCCCCTATGTAAGTACTCTGAGGCTGAAAAACAGTGCCCTTTTGTAATACCCTTCGATCTGCATAACATATACACCGATGAAGTGAAAAAAACCCTTTTTTTTGCTTGAGTTTTCTACTTTGTTTTTTATGCTTTGTTTGGGGGTTTGTAAAGAAAAGCTGAAGAGATAATACCTTTGTTTATTTTGATTGAAGGGTGAAAATTTGCATCTTCCTGATTTGTTGAAACTACAAAAATTCTGATAGAAAAGTTAGAAATCAGTATTAGTAGTGGTTGTTTCACTAGTTTGCTAAGTTCTAACCCTTCTGGAAAACAGTGATTGAAATTCCAAATGCTATTGTTGGTGTTGATTCAAAAAGTAAGAAAGCAAAAGGCTTAGAGAGTGGCTTTGGATCAATGGTTTCATCTGGTTTTACTCTTATCTGTGTTCTTCATTCTGCAATAGCTCTTACTTCTGGAATTCTAATGATATTTTATTCCAAAGAGATCTCAGCCTTTGGCCATAGACCTGAAACTGCAACCAAGCTTCGAGGGTCAACACCACATGATCAATTACTGATTCAAACCTCAGATTCTTTCTCTGGCTTCTTATTGTTCACAATTGGGTTCATTCTATTGATGGCTTCCTTTGTTAAGGACAAGGATTTTCAGAGTTTCTTTGCCAAAGGGTGTGTGCTGCTTCACTTTTCCATGGCAGTTTGGAGATTCTTCTTTGAGAGGGAAATTGAAGATCTTGTACATGATTGGCCCAGGCATGTTGTTGGAAACATTGCTTTGGCCATTTCTTGGGTCTTCTTCCTTGTGTACTCATGGAGAGAGAAATATGATTAGTTCTTGCAAGGGACCCTTTGGTGCTTGTGTAAACAACATAGCCTTAAAAAAGTGATTTTTTTAAAAGCTGGAAGGAACTAAGATTTCCAAGCTATGCAACTTGTTTGGGCATTTCAAAGGGATGTGTTGAGCTAAACTGTTATGAAAAATCTTGGGTTTCATTTGGCCTTTGAAGGTAATTGGAGAACTATTTGTTGTATGAGAGAAAGAGAGGATGGAATAGCTTGTTGGTTCAGCTTCCTGATTCTGAGGTGCATAGATTTTGTGCAACTGAGATTATTTAGGATCTGTGTTGGCAACTTTACTTCATTGCTTCAATTTCAACTTGGAACTTTGTAATTAGAATAAAAATTCATTTTCTGCTTTGGTTTCTTAAAAGATGTACTAGTTTACTCACTTCTGTCTTCATTTGTGAAGTTCTGGATGCAAACTTTTCTGTATTGTATACATATTATTTGGTGTATTGCTGTTTTTGAGTATAATATTTAAAAGAAGTTTATAGAATCTGAAATTTGTTTTAATAATGTGTGATACATAAAATTACGTACAGATAGTTTATATGAGAATATAGTAAATTTAACTTGGCCTGAATACTTGAAATAATTTACCATACCATAAATTCTACATGCATCAAATTAAAATTATATTCAAGGACACAACTAAGAATGTGATTCCCACTTGTATCCACTTCAAAAATGTGATTCCCACTCATACTTTTGCGTTTCCTACCTAGAAAAGGAGGAAAAATAGCACAGTTAAATGAAAAGGGACACTAGTCGTCTGAGATTAGTCCTCCATTTTTTTGGTACATCTTATCATAAACTAACCTATTTTGTAGGTTGTAGTTGTCTTTCCTAATAAGTGTCGCTTTTAGGAATCAAACTCTTAACTTTTTTATCATCATGGGATCATCTAATGAAGTCTTATACAAGTAGATTAACGTTTTGTTGGTGATTAGTCATTGTTTAAGGACATACTGAAGTCAAGTTTTTTCTTTGTTATTGAGTTATGAGTGATTAGTCTTATTAAGTAGGCACAAAATTAATAAATCATACCCAACAATCACACAATTCCTATTTCCAAATGCAGTGGATAACTAGAAATAAAAAAACATCAATCATTCTCCCTTGATCATATGCTAATAACAAATTTCAAATAATATTAAATATTGTCAAGTAGCAAAGTCTAATACCAAATACTAGAAACATCCACCGAATAAAGCATCAAGCCTAAAACTCCAAATTCATATTAAATGTCAAATAACATTGAAATCAAACCTAACTGGTAGCTGAATTTTTTAAGCAGGGTGTGAAGAGTTCAATTTTGTTGTGTAGAAGAAAAATATTTTATTGGGAGACAATATATCTTTAAAGGAGATTTAGTCTTCCATAAACTTTATCCAACAAAAGAATTTTGTGCACTTCCGAAATTTGAAGTATCCAACAAGTTCAATAGCCAGGACCAAATATGTGTTCCTAGCTTGAGAATTAAGAGTGTCCACATACTTATGAAGTCGGCAAAGTGTATCTGCCAAAACTCACGGTTTAGACCACAACAAGAAATATGACAAAAATAATAATGAGGTTACTTCACACTCTTTTTTAATTGATCTTAATTTTGATTGCTTTTTTTTTTTGTAAAATCATAATTGATGATGAGAAATATGACTAGGTAAATTGAAATTCTAATAATAGTCCAAAATGGAGAGAGAGACCGCAACAAATAATGAGAATAGTATGATATTATCAAGCTTTTTGCATAAAATATCCCCTTTGCCACCGCATTGCACATTGGACTACAAATTCAAAAGGGTTTCTACGCAGGGTTTCTAGTAGAAATAGGTGAAAAAGAGAGGATATTTTTATATTATTTGATATAAAAAAAAGAGAAGATAAATAATATTTATTTTTTCTTTCTTTTATTTGGCTGAATAAAAAATAAAAAAAGAGAAATGGAGTTATATTTTAAAGGATATAAGTATCTTTAAAATATAAAAAATATTTGATGGAAATGAAAGGTTTTCAAAAGTCATGTTCTATATTTCACATAGAAAAAAAGTTTATAAGAACCTCTTGCATTTTACGTGTTTTGTGAGGAGATAATATAAATTATTGGTGAAATTGGTCTTTATATATACAACTTTAAATTACTAATGAAATTGGAATTAACACATTAGATGATGTAAGGCTGATTCTTAGCGATTGTTATTATGTTTCATATATTTAGGGTTGATTATGAACCGAACCAACTTAATATTCGTTCGAAACTCAATTCGTTATTTATTTGAGAAACTTAGTTCATGAACCAGATTAATCAAATTTGAGCTGGAAATTAAGCTCGTTAAATAACGAGTCGAACTTGAGTTGGATATAGTTCGATTAGTTTGTTTCATGGGCTGACTCAATATATATAAAGTAATTTTTATGATTATTATGATCTCATGCATTATTATTTACATTTATTGTTATTATATATAAAAACAATATTAAAAAGAATTAATTATTTAAGTTAATGAACAAATTTGAACTGAGCTGAACAGTTCACGAACTCTAACCGAGCTGACATCGAGCTAAAAAAATAACTCATATCGTATGGTTGCATACTGGCATACTCGTTTCCAGCCTTATATAGATTCATTATTTTCCGCGTGTTGTTGCATACTGGCATTGTTTAATTCATCTGGCTTTGGTAGTGGATCTGGATTTTACTTCAAATAACATGGTATGATAACCGTGTGCAGGAAATTCTTGAAGCTCGTGAAAAAGAAAATAAAAACATCTGGAGTTTTGGGATATCAGAAGAAGCTTCATATTACTGGACAGAACTTTATGGTCATTTAGACAACCCTGATGAAGGATGAAATTATGAAAATCAAGTTTATGCAAATTGTATGTAGGATCAATTTCACCAATAATTAAGAAGAAAAAATAATTTACAATATTATCGTAAAACACGTAATGTTTAAAGGAATGTTATCAAATTTTCTCTTTCACATAATACAATTTTCGATCATCAACTTTCTCGTCGTGTTGGGAATTTTGCTAGTGTTAAAATAGTTGAGCATTTGTTAGTTGGTTAGCTAGTTTAGTTAGGATAGTTATTTTTTCTATCCTTTATATAAATGATTCAATGTAATTTTGTTTTCCATCAATTCAATATTCAATAAATAATATTCTCATATTTCTTGATTCATCAAGAAATCTTTTTCATGCCTCTTACCATTTTAACATGGTATCAGAGCAATAATATATCATGCTATTTACTTTAATGTTCCACTGTGACGAAGAGAAGAATGCAGAACTCGTCTACAGTTTTGGATCCAGGGGTGCGACAGTAGTGTTTTAGCATCAGGTCTTTGTCTAGCATCCTTTTGAAAGCAATGGTGCAGAAAATCAGTGATGTCAGGTGACAGGCTATCAGGAATTGGAGGATGTTCATCCTTGACAATACGGAAAAGAGCCGACAAAGGCTGCAAATCATAGTAAGGAGGCACACATGTAAGAAGTTCAATAACCGTACAGCCAAGACTCCAAATGTCAGAAGCAGCACACGCACCAGACA
>NC_032016.1:20775287-20871391 GCF_001865875.1 Lupinus angustifolius
AAGAAATCTTTTTCATGCCTCTTACCATTTTAACATGGTATCAGAGTAATAATTATTGTTGTGATCACTTCCGCTTATGCTTTTATCGTTCCAAGATTCAAGAAAGAATCATCATCATCATGCATCAATCATCAAAGTGAGAAGAAGTTGGAGTTTGATCAAGGGAAATTCACCTATCATATTCAGAACCCTCAAACAAAAAACTCCTTGATTCTTTCTTCCTTTGTGTTTTCTTCTTCCTTGATCTATTGGAGGTTAAATTCTCATCATATATTGAAGAATGGTCAATCAAGTTTATATCATCAAGAGTTAATAAGAAAGAGGACTATTAAGACTCATTCAAGAACTTCATCAAGAAATAAAGTGCAACTCTTTTATTACTTCTAGCACTCGGATAGCATCCATTGCAACTTAATAAAGAAGTCTTCATCTCTGGAATCATGTTTAGGTTCTATACATAAAGTGTCTATATCTGTTCCAGGGCCATGCATATATGATCCAAAAGTGAAAATCTTGGCATTTGCTTCGTGCACCCGATGTTCATTGAGTCCTTTGACCCGACTAATAGTTTTGATTTGTCAGAGAAGTCTTGGCTTTGGTGCACATACGTTCTTTTCATATTCTTTATCATTTACCCCATATTATGTTTTTTTTCTTTACTACTCTATTTTCTTTACACCTCTCTCATTAAACACACAATACTATAGTGTGTATTTTACATCATTGAAGCAATATATTAGGATCGAGATTCAGATCCATTTCTCTCTTTCATCCATTATGGTTGGTTTGGTTGCTTAAGCTTCTGTCGAAATAGATGGTTAAGCTTTGGATGAAGTTGCTTCTGCCCTATGGTGGTTAAGCATCAATATTGCTTCACATTTAGATTTCAAGACTCTGAGACGAAGATTCACTCACCATCAAGAGGAGGTATTAGAGTATATCATTGTGTTCAACACAATTATTTCAAGCTCGGAATGCTTAATACATTCCAGCTTGCGGGGGAATGTTAAAATAGTTGAGCATTTGTTAGTTGGTTAGCTAGTTTAGTTAGGATAGTTATTTTTTCTATCCTTTATATAAATGATTCAATGTAATTTTGTTTTCCATCAATTCAATATTCAATAAATAATATTCTCATATTTCTTGATTCATCAAGAAATCTTTTTTATGCCTCTTACCATTTTATCAGCTAGACTCATGGTTAACCTCATTCTTATTATTTAATTAAGTATACAACCTTTTTTCTACTGGGTGTACAAACATTTGCATTTCTCACGAGACAATTATATTTGTTGCGATCTAACATAAAAGTTGTCCATACAACACAATTTCGTAGCAATACCAAAAAAATAAAAGATTTCCAAAATATTAGGATGTTATACTTTTTGTCAAATATTCTATTGAATATATAAATTTCATAGGATTCTTAGAATATCAAAAACATTCCGGTTACAAACACCAAAGATTCTCAACCTATGTTAGAGATGTTGTTACCTGTTACCATCTTTCACCTCACATATACCACTTTATGGGTCCACGTCTCTGAATGGTACAAATCAAACCATTATAACAACCATCCAAAATTTAACATTGAAAAACAAAGCAAGAAACATAAACATTCTCTGAGTTTTTAGTGAAATTACATAAATTATTGGTCACTTTTTTACCCCTACACAAATTTCTCATAATTTTATAATTGTGTTACACTGGCCATCTCTACATAAGATATAAATGTAATCTTTAAAACAAAAAATGTGATAAATGCAATTAAGTTAAACAAAACATGATATATTGTGTAGACAAATCCAAATAATATACAAATCAATGTATCTTTATTATTTTTGGTTACAAAATGCATCAACAATTCTAAAGAAATATTGTTTAAATCGCTCTTATAATATAGTGTAACGAACCAAAAATAATAAAGAGATATTGACTCATATATTATTTAGAATTGTCTCCACAATATATCATGTTTTGTTTAACTTAATTGTATTTATCACATTTTTTGTTTAAAAAATTATACTTATTTCTTATGCATGAGTGGTCAGTGTAATGAAAATATAAAAATTAGGGGAGATTTGTGTATGTGTAAAAAAGTGAGGGTTAGTTTGTGTCATTTCACTAAAACTTAGGGGGTATCAATGTAATTTACTCTTATAAATATGTAACTTATCTACCAATTGAACCAGAATCAGTGTGTTACGACTTTAACACATGATTTGAGCTCGATTCAAAAAACTAGTATATTAGATGCAATAATCTTATGACTTAAGTATCACATTAAGTTTGATATTCTATTCAATATGTGACTCCTAACATTGCTGTCGACGTCCACGACGACTTTCACTTTATTGGCACTAACATGATGGTAGTTCTTTATCTTTTGACAGTTTCACTCACCTATCTGTATTCGATGATGTACCTTAGTCCAACCTATATGTAGCTCTTTCGGTAACATAACTCTCAATGTAAAATCTAATTGTCAAGACTTAAGCACACAAATAACTCAATAAAAAAGATTAATCTATTAAGTGAGAAAACATTATGTCTTAAATACTACATTAAATTTACTATTTTACTCGATATAAGACTTCTAATACGATGCTTCATAACTCAAAAGAATAAGATTTCACAATTATACTATGAATAAGATTTCACAATTATACTGCAAATAAAAAATATATACTAAAATTGATCAAAATCATATCGGTCAAAATCAGTTTAGGTATGAAAACAATATATTTTCATAATCATTTTTTAAGATTTCGAGTCTTGAATTAATAATGATTTATATAGTGTTATTATAAATATTTATATACATTTAATATATTATTAATCATTTATTTATATTTTTTTAGAAACTATTAAACATAAATGATAAATAATATAATAATATAATATTGATATGGTGTAGTACGTACATTTTATTCTGATGAGTTTCAACTGAAATGCAATTTAATGGGTGAACCGATGGTTTTCAAAGATAATAATCTACCGAAATGATAACATTTAGATATTAACAATGGACATATCAGTACTCTCCGCTGTTGTTGACACAATCAACTGCTGCATTCCATATTTTCATCTGGGCAGTTAACATCTCAATCAACGGCTGTTATCCCTTTTACATCAAAATAAAATAATTTATAATTTTAAAAGAAGTAAATTTTGTAAAGTCCATCAGCATTCACTGAAAGAACTAGAAGTAATACTAATCTTTTAAAAAAAATGCAATTTTATCCATTAACTTCTTTTCTTTCTTATTTTCATATATCATTTTCTGTCCTATTTTAATTTCGTAACTTTATTTCAGTTTTCGTTTAGCTTTCTCTTAGATCTTTTACTAATGTCATTGATTAATATGCTATGCGTATGATTAGAAAGAAACACCTTCATAAGAATTGGGACACCATCTCCTCTGCCATGTACCACAAACTTATGATTAATTGGCAAAATATTTTAAAATTAAAAAATTAATAATTAATTATTTTTCTGATCAATCACACTAATGAGCAGTCATTCCTTCATAATACTCATATCCTAACTAGTAGGATACATGTGCATTCGCACGGGTGATAATGTGTCTTGCATGAATTTAATTAAAGAATGACAATATAAATTTTTTATTAAACGTTACTTCATAAAACATGATTTCTATATATTTGATTGTTGATGTAGAGATGTTAAAATTCAATGAAGGTATGAATCTTCATTTTGAAACATAAAAGTGAAACATTTGCCACGTTAAAACAGTGGAAAACCTTGATCGAAAAGTAAATCGGGAGAAAAATCAAGAGACTGAGAGCTAATAATGGTCTAGAATTCTGCAGCAGAGAATTCGGAAATTTTTGCAAGGATCACGGTATTGTGAGACATTATACGATGAGACACACTCCACAACAAAATGGAATTGCAGAACGAATGAACAAAACCTTACTTGAAAGGACAAGATATATGTTGTCAAATGCTAGCTTGCCAAAAGAATTTTGGGTGGAAGCTGTCAGTACAACTTGTTACTTGATCAACAGATGTCCATCAACGACCGTTGGTTTTAAAACTCTAGAAGAGATGTGATCGAGTATTCTGGAAAATTATAAAAAATTGAGGATATTTGGTTGTCTTGTATATGCTCATAACAAAGAAGGAAAACTTGATGCAAGAGCATTGAAATAAATTTTTCTTGGATATCTTGATGGTGTGAAAGGATATAAATTATGGTAGCTAGAGAAAAGAAAGTGCATTATTAGTAGAGATGTTACTTTTAATGAAGCTGAAATGCTAAAGCCTCAAACATAGTCATCAAGTGAAAATGAAGATCTTAATATCTTGGAGAAGGTGGAGTTTGAGGTGTAGCCAATAAAAAAAAAACATTTGATCAAGAAGAAGTCTATTATGCATGTACTAATACTAATATATCTTAATTACAACATTATCAGTTGGTTAGGACAAGCAAAGGAGACATATAAAACCTCCAGAAAAGTATGGCTATGCTGATCTGGTGTCAAATGCTCTAAATGTTGCTGATGATATTAGTAATTGTGAACTACAGTCATCATATGAAGAAGATACCAACAACAAAGAAGCTTCCAAATGGATTTATTCCATGATAGAGGAAATTGAGTCTTTCCATAAGAATCATACTTGGATTCTTGTGAAGCGGCCAAAGGCTGAAAAGAAGAAGGAAGGAATCTCTCAGGTTGAAGATGCAAGATTCAATGCGCGATTAGTGGCCAAAAATTTTATACAAAGAGAAGACATTGATTTCGATGAAGTTTTCTCTCCTCTAGTAAAACATAGCTCTATTCGCATCCTACTTACAATTGTAGCTCAATTTGATCTAAAACTTAATCAACTAGATGTCAAAACGGCATTCTTGCATTGTGAGTTGGAGGAACAAATCTACATGAAACAACCTAAAGGATTTGAAGTTCAAGGGATGAAAGATTATGTTTACTTGCTGAAGAAATCTTTATATGGCTTAAAGCAATCTTCTAGACAATGGTATCGACGATTTAACATCTTCATGCTTGAAAATTGATATTCCAAAAGTGAACATGATAGTTGCGTCTACTACAAGAAGCTTACAAATAAGTCATTCATATATTTGTTTTTATATGTTGATGACATGTTGATCGCAGGTAAAAACATGTCAGAAATTAGAAACTTGAAAGCTAAATTGAGCTCAGAGTTTGAAATGAAGGACTTAGAAGATGGAAAGAAAATTCTGGGAATGAAGATTCAGATGGATAAAAAAGAGGGGACACTCTTTCTGTCACAAAAGAAGTACATTGAGAAAGTGTTGGAACGCTTTGACGTGCAAAATGTTAAACTATTCATTACTCCATTGGCGACTCATTTCAAACTTTTAGTGACTTTGTGTCCACAAATTGTGAATGAAAAAAAAAGATATGTGAACTGTACCTTATGCTAGTGCGGTTGACAGTCTCATGTATGTCATGGTGTGCACTAGACCAGATATTGCTCATGCAGTAAGTATGGTAAGCAAATATATGGCAAATCCTGTTAAAGTTCACTAGAAGGCTGTGAAGTGAATTATGCACTACCTGAAAGGTACCACAAATATAGGGCTTTTGTATGGTAAAGTTAAAGATGTTGGAAACAAGATCACTGGATATGTCGACTCGGATTATGCTGAAGATCTCGATAAGCGAAGATCGCTCACTCGATATGTCTTTACATTGTGTGGTTGTACTATTGGTTGGAAAACAACACTACAATCAATTGTTGCTTTGTCTATAACTGAGGCAGAGTACATTGCAGTAATAGAAGCTATAAAGGAAGCCATTTGGGAGAAATGTCTAATTGAAGAGTTAGGTATACAACTCGAAGAAACAACTATCTATTGTAATAGTCAAAATTTATCTGACAAAGAATCCAATGTATCATGAAAGAACTAAGCATATTGATGTTGGGATGCACTTTTTCAAAGACACAATGGAGAGATGAGTTGTTAGAGTGGAGAAAATATTCACTGCAGATAATCCGGCGGACATGATAATGAAGCCAGTTCCAACTACCAAGTTCAGACATTGTGTGAACTTTATTAATGTTCAGAATCTCTAGTGTGCATGAAGAATAGTAGCGGGAGAATAACTATGATAGTCTTTTATCCAAGATGAAGATTTATTGAATATTGGTTAAATAAAAAATGATGAAAAAACTTTCTTGAGCCAAGCAAAAAAGAAATGGCTAAAGATCATCTTGAAGAAATGGATAATTTCTAGCCAAGTAAAAAAAAGTGGTTATGGTGAAACCAACGTTAATGTTTTTTTTCCTTTGGTGACATAACTTTCAAGAGCTTTGTCAATAAATAGGAGTGTTCCATGCTATTGTAAGATGCACCAAATACTTAGCTTAGTGCATATTCTCTCTTTTTGTTCTCTTTGTTCTAATTATGTGAGAAATATTTGAGTGAGAGTGAAATTAGGTGTACTTAGTTTTTGGGAAGTGAGTGAAGCAGGTTAAATTATCGATTTCATTTTCTCTATTATATTTTTTTTATGGGTCTTCTGCTCCAACATGTATCTTAATTCATTAATTTTTTATTATCATCTCAAACATGTTACATTGTTGTAAAAAATGTGTTTTGTCATGTTCATTCATACCACCTCAAGTAAGTGATGCCTAGGCATGTTCCAGTTCCAGTTCCATTTGGCGAGCTACGGAGAAAAAGGAGAAAAGCAATAAACTCTACCTAATTTAGGAAGAAAATGTGAGATTTTAGAACAATAAACATGTTTATCTCTTGATGAGGTTATTTTTGGTTTCAGAATTTTGAGGAAATCGTTGTCGGGCACTTCTACAGCCGCGCACATGATATTTTGGTAGCATACATGGATGGTGCTCAAGTTGGATGTTGATCAAGGTTACAGGAGCTGCTCCATTCAGTTTAAGAATTCTTTAGCTGCATATGTGGATATGCTTGTTAGAGACTTTTCAAAAACAGGAGCCAATGACTGTGACAAATTCTTGTCTCCATCAACAACAGGGAACAATCCACAGGGTCAATTGTCTGAGGCTGATTCTGCTGCTACATTTTCTTCCCCAATTTTGAGACTTGATACAAAAGGCTTTATAACAATTGATTAATTTATTGCAGGTTTATGTTTTATATTAGACCAGCAGTATACCTGTGCATTTACACGGCCCATTTCGTATTGGTTTCAGAAATATATTTAATATTTATAGTTAAGTCAAAGATCTAAGTTGTTAGTTAAATAGAGACATGTATTAGTTTAATAATACAATATAAATATTGAAGTTGTATTTTGTATGAATTAAAACAATAAATAGTCATGTAAGTCAAAATAATTATAATATAAAAGCAAAAAATAGATGTGAACGAACAATTTAAAGTGATCAATTTTAATGACATAACTAACATTGTTCAGGTTGAATCGGAATAAATTAAACTTCAGTTCAAAATCTTTGTTTCTACATAATTTTTTGTAATTCATTACATGTGAGGACTTTGGATAATAAACAGATTAATGCGAAAGTTTCGGGCAACTAAAAATGTGGAAAACAACAAAATTCAAGGAACATAAATGAATGCACAAACTAAGTTTACAATATAACAACAAAATCTACCACGAGTTTGTAGATCTTGATGGCAAATTAGTTGTTGTATTTTGGATTCTAAACTCTACTACACCATCATTACATTTCAAGATGTACATCTATGTGATTTTTTATATGGTGAGTAGTTTTATATGGGTTAATTAACTTTGTGGAGGGAAGTGCAGAGAATTTGAAAAAGTACTTGAAAGAAGTTATTTTGTGTGTAGAAGCTTGTAATCTATCATTATGCATTAAAATCTTTTTGAAATTAATTAAAGGAAGTTATTATGTCTGAAAAATCTTATATGATCTTAAAACTATTAAAATAGCACTTTCAAACACCAATATTTTAAGCCTATGTGTCCTACTTGTTTTCTTTCTTCATGAGTTACATTTTAGTTCCAAATATTATTGAATAACTTGGAAGGTGATTTATTCTCCTTGATATGATAATGATTTAATGTAGTCCAGATGGTTACAATTGTCCAATATCAAAGTAGTAGATGAGCTTTAGACATAACATCATATAGTTAGTAGTATCCTATTTATTAAAAAAATCATCAATAAATTTATAATTTCATTATTATTTGATTCTAAAATAAGATTAGTATAAAAATATATTATTATTATTTGACTATAAAATAACTACAAACCATATGTTATGATTCCTGCTGTTACTATTTTAATATTGCTATGATAACATTATATTGTAATATTAGAGTCAAACACTAAAATGTAAACAAAATATATTTATAATGAACATTACCTAAAATTTAGGAATCATGAATAATTCAAACAAAATATAAATAAAATATGTGTTATGATGCATATAACTTTTTATATCTTATGATTGTTTTTAAGGTAGAAGAATCAATTACATGATCACAATTAAATCAAATCAAAAATATTATTTTTCAGTAATTTTAATACAAATAAGAATATTATTATCTTCATTTTAGATTGAGGTTGATTATTTTTTTCATAATATGGATTTGATGTTTTAATATTTTGAATTCCTATAATCATAAATAATAATTAAAATTAATTTTAATATGAATAATTTTAGCCAATATTATGCATTATTTTTTACGCATTGCATAGGTAAGCGTATCCCTTATATTTTTAAATAGTTATTCTCATCTTTTTAAAATTTTATAATTTCATCCTTATGCATTATAGGAAACACATGTAATAGATTTTTCAACAGTTTCTAAAAATAGAATTGTCAAAATTAATTCAACTAAAAAATAAGATAGAATTTAAAAAATCCAACAATGTAGGAAATAAATATATAGATATAGATATTGATTAAGGAAAAACAAATTATAATTTTGTACAATTATTGTCCTATAATGGTCAATGATATGTTATGATCCATCCCCTATATACAAATCATAATTGTATAAATTGTTTGCCAACTAATCGTATACATCTATTTATTTGATGAGTATAAAATTAATTATTATATTTAACAATTTAATTTAATTATTAATTGTCAATAATTCTATTTTTTTATCTTGACCAAATAATTTGAACTTTTCTAGTTCTTTACGACATAAAAAATAAAATTATTTAAATGTCTCTTTAGTAAATATAATTGTAACTATGTATTAAGTTTCCATTGTTAAAGTAATTGTGTAATATGCTAAATAAATTACATACATTATGGAATTAATGTGTTATATCATCATCTTAAAATATTTTACCGTTTAACTTGATTGATTAATTGTGTATAATATCATTTTTGTAACTGCTCTAAAAAAATTGAATTTTTCTATTTCTTTATGCCATTAAAAATAGAATTATTTAATTATTTTTTCATCAATATAATTATAGTTATGCATTAAGTTTCCAATTTTAAAGTTAATGTGTAATATTCTCAATTAATTACGCATGTTATGGTATTCAATGAATCAAGACAACTTATACCTTAATAAATATTAATAAATTAATATTTCATAAATTTATTAATTATAACTCGACAAATTTAAATTCCATTTTTGTAACTTGTCCATTAATTAAAACAAAATAGATATAAATTGAATTAAATATTAACATTCCATAAATTTATTATTTATAATTCTGCAAATTTATATTCATAGTAAACATTGCTTAAAATTAGGGAATCATAAATAATTTAATCAAAATATAAATAAATTGATTATCACAACCAAATTAAATTACTTTAATATTTTGATTGTTACATCCTATTAAAGATTAAAGAGAAATTCAATCCAAAAACACAATAAAAAATCAAATCACAAAATTAATTGTGGGAACCATTGTTTAATTTTTCAAATAACGGAATAAAAGGCATTCAAAGGCAATCATGCCTAATAATTTCATATTCTAAAGTGTAACTATCAATTATTAATTGTGTATAATGACATTTTTGTAACTGATCCATAAATCCAATAATGTAGGAAATAAAGATATAGATATTGTTAAGGAAAAACAAATTTATAATTTTGAATAATTATTGTCTTATAATGGTTAATGATATATATGATTCATCCGCTACATATGAACCATAATTGTACAGATTGCTTGCCAACTAATCGTACACATTTATTTATTTAATGAGTATAAAATTAATTATTAAATTTAAAAAATTAATTTAATTTATTATTTGTCAATAATTCTATTTTTTTTATCTGAACCAAGAAATTTGAACTATTCTAGTTCTTTACAATATAAAAAATAGAATTATTTAAATGTTTCTTTAGTAAATACAATTATAATTATGTATTAAGTTTTCAATGTGAAATTAATTGTGTAATATGCTTGATAAATCACATACATTATAGAATTAATGTGTTATATCACCATCTTAATATATTTTACCATTTAACTTGATTGATTAATTGTCATAATGTCATTTTTGTAACTGCTACAAAAAATTGAATTTTTCTATTTCTTTATGCGATTAAAAATAGAATTATTTAATTATTTCTTCATCAATATAATTATAGTTGTGCATTAAGTTTCCAATTTTAAAGTAACTGCGTAATATGCTCAATTATTTACGCATGTTATGATATTCAATGAATCAAGACAAATTATTGCTTAATAGATATTACTTAATTAATATTCCATAAATTTATTAATTATAATTCGACAAATTTATATTCCATTTTTGTAACTCGTCCATAAATTCAAACAAAATAGAATATAAATTAGAATTAAATATTAACATTCCATAAATTTATTATATACAATTCTGCAAATTTATATTCATAATTAGAATTGCTTAAAATTAGGGAATCATAAATAATTTAATCAAATTATAAATCAAATGAATTGATTATCACAATCAAATCAATTTGTTTTAATATTTAGATAGAATATACATGTTCAACAATTAAACATGACAAATTATTTATGATGAGAAGAAAAAATATTAAAGATTATTTTTACCAATACAAGGTTTACACATTCAGATACTAAAAAAATTAACTTTAATTGAAAAATGACAAAAATACATATAATAAAATTAAAGACACTATTCTTACTCAGATAGTGAATGTAACCTTTAATCATTCTATTAGAGTATGTGAGATTTCTCTTCTGCAAATGGCGAAACAAGGAACATCACTAATTCATATTTTCTGCTTTAGAAAAATAGTCACATAGGGGAAAATATTTTAACAAACGTCATGTGAGGAAATGAAGTTTTTTGTAGAAGGCAAAAAAATATTATCTAGTGATACCTTGTTGGTGTAAGTGAGTGGAAAATTGAAGAAGTTTAAATTTTTTAACTCAGAGGATAAAGAATATTGTGTGAGTAAAATAATGTACAACTATAAAATGATATAATAAACCAATTATATCTACCAATATGAGAAGGACATAAAATCATATCTCTAAGTTGGTTTGACAGTTGAAGATCATAAATTTGTTTAACAGAAACTGAAAAAATGTGAATTAGTTATGAGAAACGTAGTGAAGACAAATATATTCTTACAACCATTACATATACTACTAAGTAGTAAGTAGCAATATGTTGATATTTACCAATAGAATGCATAAATTTAGTTATGAGAATGATGAAGTAAAAATGAAATAAAAAGTAAAATCACACCTGAGTTGGTGAAGATGATAGATTTGTGGAACAAAAATTGAAAAAAATAGTTATGAGAATGATGAAGTAAAAATAAAAAAACCAGAATATCATATTTCTGAGTTGCTTTAACATTTGAAAAGGAAAAAGTAAACAAATAAAAAAAATAGAAAATGATACTTTTGAGTTGATTTAGATTGAGGAATAATATTTGTTGAACAAAATTTGGAAAATATGATAAATAGTGTGTAATTTGAGTAGAGAGAATGTGAAGAAGAATACTATTTTTCAGAATTTGAAAGTCATTTGTCAAATATATACGAAGAAAAAGTGCATACTTTAGGAATTTCAACAATGTATCAATTTTACAAAATACCCTTTACTTTGTACACTTATCACAAATGAATAATGTCTAATTTTGTAGTTATAACAATCCTTCCAATTGACAAAAATAACATTTGCTTTGTACATTTATCACAAATATAGAGTGTTTATTTTAGTATTTTCAATAGCCCTTTCTTTTTTTTAAATCATGGTAACTACAAAAATACATCAAACGAGCATCCTCAATAATAATTAATGGATTAGAACGAACATAAAAAGTATCTACTTATAAGTGAAAATGAATGTTAAAATATTTGTCATACGGTCACTGTATCCTCAAATTTGTTTTTTAATAATGATTTTATATATTATTAATTTATTATTATTATTATTTAATAAATTTTAGTGGTTAAACTACATTAGTAAATTTATCATATATATTTAAGCAATAATTATTTTGATATCCATAAATACCTACTTTGATGCATAAGAACTCATAAATAGGTATAAATATGCTCTCATTTATCTCCAGGCCCAAAGCAGGCCTGCATTATTTTCTTTTAGGAGAAAAAACAAAAGTTCTGTAGCTTCTAGAACCCTCTCTGTAGCTACTTGAAGTACATGCGTCACTCTATAACTTCGCCACGTCATTCCTAAAACCCTAAACCCCTGCTTCCTTTTTATTTCAATTTCAAGAGCCGCTTTCTCCCACTCCCTCAACATTGGTAACACACTTCCACACAAAAATTTCTCTCTTTCCACATTACACGGCCAAGATGGCTTCTGCAATGATGCTTAAGATTAAGCCAAACTCGAAGCTTCCGTTGCAGTTTCTCTGCAGCCCCATGTCTTCACTGATCAGACCCGTTGGCACAATTCCCCAACCACAAGTCACCAATGAATCCTCGCAAAAAAAAACTATTTTCCCAGTTCTGGGAATGACCCAGAATCTGTTCACCGGAGAATTGGGCTTCTCCGGTGTCAGGAGCGGTGGGTTCCGTCTCGCCGGCGGCGCAGTGTCCATCCGGCAAATGGGTACTAGCAGGTCGACACGTGGCAGCTCGAGCAAGAACGAGGATTTTGAGGATGATGACGTGGAGGATTTTGATGATGATAATGACGAGGATACCGTTGATTTTGATGATGATGATGATGTGGACAGTTTTGATGAGGATGAGGTCGACAGTGAAGGTTTCGAAGATGATGATGAAGAAGAAAAGCCCAAGCGCAAGAAGAGATTCTGAGGTTGTTGTTCTTGTTGATTGTTACATCAATAACTATAATCAATCGTTGATTTAATTAATCAGTATTACTTAGTTTCTCTTTTGTTATGATCATGGACCTTCAAATGTTGACTACTACTTTAGTATCATCTTCTCAAAAGAATACCAATATTATTTTTTAATTTCTGAGTTTGGTTACTAGTTTTTCTTTCGCGAATTAGTTACTAGTGCTTTGTTGGTATGGATTTCGTTGGTGTGTGTAGTAAGTAGCCATTGCTACTTTTTCGCCTTTGGATTACTGATTAAAAGGTTTTGTGATTTATTGTGAATGATGTTGAATGGTAGAACGGAACTACAGCACTACACTGGCTGGATTTCTGACATTGCAAATTCAATAATCCCATTTGTACTTTTTGAAATATCTCTCCTTATACTACCTCACTTTCTTTACTACATGATTTTTTAAGAAAATTTGTGTCTTCAAGATAATATTAATCTAAGGGGAGAAAAGTTAGTGGCATGAAGCGTTGAGAAGGACATAATAAGAAAACCACTTTTATGCCTAGAATGCACTAACTATGATTGTACACTTGAAAAGACATTGTGTCCTTCGCATCGGAATCTACTTAAATTTTGTAAAAAAATATTCTAATATCACGTATCCGCAATAACAAATCACATATATTGATTGAAATCACTTTTTCTATCAAAAAAAAATATGTCACGTCACTTTCATTGATGGTCAGGATAATCTTTTAGTACACTTGACTAGGCATTATCTAGCCATCACATGAAGTTAAGTACAACTCCTGGACCGGAAAAGGGGAGTATAGAAAGTTTTTATTTTTTAATTAAAAAATAACAAGGGTATGTATTATTAGGGTAAAGATTTACACAATTAATGCATCACTCATTTGCATTATTAATAATAAACTATGAAGTAAGTAATAATATAATTTAAAATTAAAAAAAAAAGGGATTCATCTAGTAGTATAGGGAAAATTTACGTGACTATCACATATTTGTTATATGTTTCAAAATATTTACGTATGGGATCCACGATTTTGGGGAAAGTCGTGGATCTCATCCACGACTTTGAGGAAAGTCATGGAAATTGTGTACCCTATATATGACTTCCATTGTATATTAATAATGAAAAACTCCGGAGCCTAGTAGGTCATACAACGCGGGGAGTATTGTAGTGACCCACATCACACGATGACATCAAGTGTGGATCTTCATATCATATTTACCACGTTGGATTATTTGATCGAGACTTTAGTAAGACTCAAGATTTTTTGCTACAGATTACCAAGCTGTGGAATGTGTTGCAGTTGGATGGCACAGAAAAAGTGAAACAATTTTGACCCATTTGTTTGAAGCCTTTGGGGTTTGGTTTTCTGCTTCTGATTTGACTAATGTGTATACCAAAGGATGAATCGAGCATTCATCCCTAACCAAGAAATTGAATAAATTTATTTTCCATGTAAATGGTATAATCATGATGAAAGAAATAAAATCTGGAAAATAATAACAAGAAGGAACTAAACTAAGTTGTTTCTATCAGTATTATAAGCATGTTTTTCAGTAGAGACGACTAAATTCTTCGAACGTTACAAAAAATCATAGCAAAATTAAAGCACTAAACTAAATTCGTCAATAATTCTACGCTTCTAGTTTTTGTGTTCATGATTGATGGGATGCATTGGCGACAAATTGGGCAAGTTGGCTTGTTCTCTAGCCAACAATGGATACAATTCAAATGAAAAAGATGGCCACAAATTGTAAAAGCTAAGCACTTTTCTCCTTCCTTGAAATCCTCCAAGCAAATTGCACAATCACTGCCACTTGATAACTTTATTGCTTGGCTTCCATAACATACAACACACCCTACAACTTTCTTAACTGACCCTTGTCTCCTTCCGTTACCACCACCTCTTTCCTCAACAACCAGCAAAAGTTTATCAATAATTCTCACTACCCATTGGTTATTTTGTGGAGCTTGGCCATAAAAGATGTTCCTTTCTCTCATATCAATAGCCATTGTTTCAGGTCTATCTTTGATGAACCGGCAAAGGAACACGCTGATGAAGAAGAAGGCGAGGAGAATAGCAAAGGAAACAATGATAGAGAAAACATGGATGCACATGAAGATTAGCATTGCAATGGAAAAAGCAGCAATGAATGAAAATAAAGGAGGTGAAGGTGGTGGTGTTGATGGTGATTCAAGGATTCCATGGAACCTGTTATTGATGTTGTTCATTGTGGGATTGTTTGAGAAACGCTGTGAATGTTTTTTTTTCAGTGCAGTTAAAGTTAAAAGCAGTGATTTTATTTTTTTTTGGTTTTGTTTCTATAGCATTTAATAAAGTCGTATCAGATTACATCTTTATCTGTGGTAACAAATAAAATCGAAAGATTAGTAGTAATACGAGAATGAATCTGGTGATATTTTATTTGTTAAATAAAGGAATTTATTTGATAAAAATGGACACAGGAGATTACTATTGCAAATAACTTGCTGATTATCAAATCAGTCAATCCATAATTTCCTAATTAAACTGCATAGTTAATTTATATATTCAAATGAACACAAATTTTATTATATGAAACATTCAATTTAATGATTGTAATGGTGCCATTATTGATTATGTTACAAACAAGGTTTAATATATATTCCTTATCAATGTTATAAAAACGATTTCGTACCGGCCGGTTCAACCGGAAAACCAGTGAACTGGCTGGTATTTTACTAAACCGGCCAATTTATACAAATATATTTTTTTTTTTTGAAAAAAATACTTAAAAATTCATTACAAGGTGACTCATCTTTCCAACCATTTTTCAACACTTCAAGGCACAGATTACACACTTTTTGGTTGCTAACATTCATGTGTAATCTCAGTGACATTTGTGTAATCTTGGAGTAGTGTCTGAAAATAGGATTTGGTGGAAAAATATAATATCGATATGAGACGAATATGACTCTTTGATGTTAAATATTAAAACTCCAAATTTATTTGTTTTGTAGAGTGAGTTGTGAACTTGTATCATTTATTTATATTTTGCGGTTGTTAAGTGATACTTTTGGATTAATATATGTTTTGTAATTTTGACTTTGAATTTGTTAAAGACATAAAGTTGTTTGTTTATGTGAATTTTGAGTAGATTATAAATATGGATCATAAATTTGAGTATCTACCTATTTGGAATTTTTTGTTATAGGTTTTTATATATATAAATATAAGTAGGTATGTCCGGTTTAGCCGGCATGCGGTTTAATTACTCAACCACTAGTTGAAACCACTGTACCATTATATCAGTACCCTGACCGGTTTGATAACCGGTACAGTTTTAACAACACTATTCCTTAGTACATGTTCGTGCACTTGGACGAGTCGTTTTGTTTATGTATAATGCATAAATAATATACATTTATTTATAAAGTCAATAAATCATGTATTGAACCATTATATTTTTTTGTTTTTATAATAATTACTTTAAAAGTCATATATAGAATCTTGTACAATTAGGTGTTATAGGAGAAAAACTTTATATTGATAATGCATAAAAACTAAATCGTAAACTAAACTACATAAAAGAGATATAATATCTTAAACTATTCTCTATATTTTATTTTTAGTATTACATTCTTTTTATCTATAATTTTCACATTTGAAAATATGTGTCACACAATGAATTTTTGGTAATTTTTATAACGTTGAATCTCTTAACTATTATATAATTATGAGGAAGGCAGACAAAATGTTAATATTACAAAAAGTACAATAAGTGATTTGAGGACAAAATGTTAGAAAAGTGTTATCCGTGAGTTCGCGAAAATTAAATTGTATTAAATTTTTAACTTCAAATGTATAAAATCTTCCTTTTGTAAATTGTTTAAGTGTGTCTATCTTAGACAGTATATAATTTATCTAAATGATTATCCTTTATGTATAGTTTAACATCAATGTGCTAATAATTAAGTAAGTTATAACTTATTTAATTGCAATAACTGTGTTTTGTATGTTTGTGTTTTCTAACTTTAGAAGTTCATATCTCTGTTTAATTGTGTTATTACTAATTTTCTGCATTGAGATCAAATAATTGTATAAGTTGTACTCAATTTATTCACTGTAACTCAGTTCTAGACAACATATATTTTCTAAAATCAAAAATTCACCATAAAATAATTTTGCAATGCTTCTTTTTTATATAAGTATAGATAAATTTATCCTCCCTCTATTGTACCTAGGTTTTGATTAAACCTGAAACCCTAGTGGTTATTATTGCAATGTTAATCATTGTTTTTATTTTGAATTCTTATTATTATTTTAGATTGATGCATTCATATACTTGCAATATTAACATTCATTTTTAGGGTAAATGTACAATATTAACATTTATATATGCATCGCATTTGTATAAGCAATGATTTGTTGAAAGTATGATTATAGAAAGTATTTGATTCCAAAATAAATCAATAAATAAAATTCAAATTGTATTGGATAATATCTCACATTTATGTTCTCTATATAAAATTATAAATATAAAATTAAAATTATGTTTATAAGAATCACATAAAGATTCATTTCTATTATTTGGAAGATACATGTTTTTGTTTTTATACAACTGTGATATTTTACTATATATATTTTCCTATTAAAACTGTCACTTTTATAATATACATATGTGAATAAATATTTTTATTGTTTGAATTAAGTTTATTCATATGCATTATTAAATTTATATGTTATGGAGAATTTAATGTATTAACAATGTATTATTATTTACCTTAAACTTTTTTATATTTTGAAGAACATATATTGTGATATTTGCAAGAAATGTTTTTTTAGAGGCTTTGTTACAAAAAAAAAAATCAAAATTCGCCAATATAGTTTAGAAATAATTCAAATAAACATATATCAAATATGTGTTATTTTTTAAAAGAATATTGAAAATGACTTTTGACAAAAATATCATCTTTCAAATCTAAGTGTCAAAATTTGAAAGTGTCTAATTTTATAATGAGACCAGATTATTCAATACATATATAGTCAATTTCTATATATGTAATAGATAGTAGATTGTTGTAATTTTATTATATAAAACAATCACAAATATAAGTAAAACGAATGTATCATAATAGTTAGAAGTTTATTTCTCTCAAGTCCAAATAAATAATGTAAAACGAACATTAATTATTGAGTAATTAATGTTAATTGTTGAATTCGTTAAACGGTCAAAGTATAAATTTGTAATTGATTGGAAAATTGATTATTGGAAATAAATCGGAGTTAATTGATTCCTCTATTGAATTCCAAAGTATCCAATGGCAGAAAACAAAAGATTGGAATTTGAATGGAAATTTCACAAAATTAATTTCTAAATTGTTGTAATATATGAAATTTTATTGAAGGTCATGTTAAACTATATTTTCACAATTTAAAGTGAAAAAACTCAAATCATACCAAGACATTTCTAATTTCATGGAAGCATTACAAACAAAGTTAATCAAAATTTATTTAAAATTCAATAATGCATATTATAAATAATTCAAACAAACATAAATCAAATATATATTACAAATTTACAATGCTAAAATTTATGTATATTTTATGATTGATTTTTATAGATTACACCTACAAGAAACAATTCATTATTGCAATTAAATCAAATCTATTTGGGAGTGGAGACCCAAATAAACGGAGTCTTTATTTGGTTAGTTGGGAGGCTATCACTTTGAATAAAAAAGATGGTGGTCTTGGGATCCATGATACTCGCTCAGCTATCATATCTCTTTTGGGGAAGCTGACTTGGAACCTGTCTCAGGGTAGCAATAAACTTTGGTGTAGGGTCCTGACTCACAAATATCTTGGAGATAAATGCATCTTGTATACCCCTATTAAGGCCTCCTCTTCCCCTATTTGGAAGGGCGTTCTTAAAGCAACTGGCGCGCTAAGGAGTGGTTACCAGCTTCAACTAGGGGATGATGACCTTTCACTTTGGTATGAGAAGTGGACTGGTATGGGTTTGCTTTGCACTATGGTAGAGTATGTTCATATTTCTGACACTCAGTTGCGTGTGAAGGATTTATGGAAAGAATCTATGTGGGACTTCAATATGGTTTATACTCTCATCCCGTCTCATGTGAAGAATATAATTTTACAAATTGTTATTTCGTCCCCATCGCTTAGTAACAACTGTTGGATTTAGGGAGATAATGCCCCAGGTTGCTATACCGCTAATTCAGGTTATTGGTGACTGAAGAGTACTAGTGTTAATGGATCTTCTCATTATCATTGGACTTGGTTGTGGCGTATGCATGTTCCTGAGAAAGTCAAATTTATTTGCTGGCTCGCTGCTCACGATTCTTTGTCGTCCAACCTGCTTTGTTGTAGAAGAAATATGACTACTTCTTGAACTTGTAGTCGGTGTAATAGTACTACTGAGCATCTCATTCATACTTTCAGGACTGTATGAACTCATCCTTGTTATGGTTGTGTTTGGGTTTTAATGGAGCTCATTTTTGGGGGAACCATTCATTTTTGTCTTAGTTGGTGGTTAATGCTAGACAAGAGAATGGTCGCCTCTTTTTAGCTGGTGTCTGGTGAGCTTGGCGGTGGCGAAACAACTCAATTTTCGGTAATACAATGTGGGATATTTCTTTCGTTGCAATGAGTGTTCATCATGATTTTGGAGATTGTTGTTCTGTTAATATTTCTTCTATTGACACCCCGATGTCTTTTGTCCACTGGTGTCAGCCTGATATTGGTTGGGTTAAAATTAACGTTGATGGTAGCTGCAGTTTGAGGGATCAAACCATTGGAGGGGGTGGTGTCATTCGCCATGAGGATGGTCTCTATCTTTCTGGTTTTTCTATTAATTTTGGTACTAGGTCCTCAATTCTTGCGGAGCTGCTGACTATTGAATATGGGTTAGGCTTAGCTTGGAATTTGGGGCACTAGAATGTTATCCTAGAGAGTGACTGTCTCGAGGCTATTCACATCATTACAGTAAGGATGCAAGTTTGCTTGGACCGTCTATCGGAGGTTATTACCAGTATTGGTGGTTTGCTCAAGAGAACTTGGAATGTTTGACTCCAGCACATCTTCAGAGAAGGAAATATGATGGCCGACTATCTATCTAAGCTTAGTTTAGGCTTGGAGAAGAACTTAAGAATTTGGGACTTACCCCATGCAGGAGCGCTTCCTATCCTGCAGTTGGATATTGCCCCTATGATATAATTTTTTGTCTTTTGTTTTTTGTTTTCCAATGCACCAAATTTTTTTAAATCAAATCAAGAATATTGTTTTTTCTTAAGCCACAAATAGAGGTAGAAGAATAATATGATTAAAATGAATAAATTCGTTACAATTCATTACAAACTCTCATACCCACTACGCCAGAATAGCAAAACAACAATGCTTAAAATTGTCATTTAACAACGCTTTTGGGACGCTTTATATGTGAGCGCAGTAGTACATAAGGTTATAATCAACAACGTTTTTTGAAGCGTTGTAGAATGTAGACATTTAACAGCACTCACTGAAGCAAACACTATTAAATGTCTACTTTCTATATAAGACAATATTTCTCTCAAACATTCTATCAAACACATAACAAACATGTTCAACTCCATCATATTTACAATAGATTTGTTAAATCACTAACGACTCCAGGTTCTTCATAGTTTTGAACATTAAAATAATAATAATAATAATCATTAATCTTATTCTTGGTATAGTGAAATGCAAAATTAATATATTAAGCTTAAATTTTTCGGGATCACATCTGTTGTTCCACAAAGTGTGTCACTGTTTGTGATTAATTGAAAAAATATATTAAAAATTAAAATTTTAATAATTAATTATTTTTCTGACCAATCACAAACAGTAATAGATTGAGTGGTACACTTTTATGTGATAGTAGATGTCCACCCAAAATTTTCAATGTGTTTGATTGGCAAATCATTGATGCTAATTAAAAGGAATATATAATGAATATATGACGTAAATCAATCATGGTAATTAAACAGAATATATAAGGAATGTATAATGTAATAAAGTTTTTGATAATGCTCATTTTTAGAAGATTATTTTAAATTAAAAGTTAATATATTAAGTTTAAAAAATATTTCATGTGTAATGTATTTGATGCATTATGAAGTAATAAAAGGAAAATAAGGACGTAATAAACTATATGATAATGCTCATTTTTAGAAGATATTTTTTTAAATTAAAAGTTAATATATTAAACTTAAAAAATATTTCACGTGTAACGTGTTTGATGGGTTATGAAGTAATAACATGAAATAGGGTTAGTGAATTAAGGAAACTTAAGGTATTTGTTCTATAAAGTTATTCTGCATTCAGAACAATAATTTAACAAAATTAATGGAACCTAATGAATTGTTGATTTATTTATAATTGAGTTATTATTTAATAAGAGTTTAAAATTTATGCACTGATAGTGTAAAGTTTTTTACACTGTCAGCATCTCATTCACCATTAATTTGTATTACTTTTGCTTGAGAGTCAATAGTGGCTAATAAATCAATGGTGGATGATTTGTTGACAGTGTAAAAAACACTTACACTGTCAGTGCATACATATTAAATCCATTTGATAATTGATTATTATTCACTTAAAATAAATGATAATGATTGTTTTTCATCTTATGTGTGGGGTTGCACACTAAAAGGTAAAATATGTTGGAGTAAATTTTTTCATTGAGGTGATGACACATGTCCTAGGCGATGTAGCAGTGAGTTTTTTTTGTTATATAGTGTTTTTTCATCTTATGTGTGAGGTTGCACACTAAGAGGTATGAAGCTTTTTGGAGGAAAATTTTTCATTGAGGTGATGACACATGTCCTAGATGATATGAAAATAAGTTTTTTTTGTTATATAATAAATAGATTTTCAGTTTTAAAGGATTCATTTATTCCTTTTTAACTTACTCTACATCTATTCACTAATTCAAATTAGTTATTTCTCTAGAATTGATGACTAAGATATGAAATAAGTTTTTAAACTTATTCTTTGAGTAAATAAATCTCATATCTTTTCGGATATACAAACTAATTTTAACTAATATATATTACCTATATAACAAAAAAAGCTCAATCATGACATGTGTCAATCTCTCAAGCTTTCATGACATGTGTCAATCTCTCATCAAAACCAAAGGTCCCTCATGACATGTGTCAATCTCTCAATCAAAATTTTCCCTCCAAAACATGTCAACCTTCCGTTTTTGTTCATTGTACAATTTAAATTCTAATGATTAATGGGTCCATTTGTTTTTTATTCTATAAATAAATTACATCTCACAATAAAGGGGATTGAATCTCTTTTCACACGTGAATTACTTCTCCACCATTATCATTTCATATCTCCATATTCTTATCCATTTTCCTTTCATATTTCTCTCTTCTTCTCTCACATGTCTACAATCCAATGTTTCTTTCGTAAATCTTCATTTCGTTAAACTTAATATGATGACTTCTGTATCCCGATACTAAATCTTCATCATTGTAGATTTGTTCTTATTTTATAAATATGTTATTGACAGTGTATTTTTATTGATTTTTTCATTCATTAACCTAATATGATGACTTTTGTATCCCATTACTCAATGTTCATCATTGTAGATTTGTTCTTCTTTTGTAATTATGTTGTTTAAAGTGTATTATTATTGATTTTTTCATTCATTTGTTTACTTTTAGACATGTTCTTATTTTCTAGATATTTTAATTGATTTTTTGTTTATTATGTATGTGTATTCTTATTTTTTCTTTGATTTATTTATATTGTATATATGATACGATTGATTTTATTATTTTGTAGATTTGTTCTTCCAATAATCATATTTCTTAGTGTATGATTTACAAGGATTTCATCCTTAACAATGACCAAACTCTCAATAATTATGTTATGTACCCGATCTCCATTTATATATATACATACATTTAGTTACAAGTTACAATATTGTATTTGTTTGTTTGTTGTTATGAATTTATTTATCTTCTCATCTTATCTCGCTTTTATCATTTTATCTCTTCATTTGCAGTTTGACTCTCCCTTAAAGCATATCTACGATTTAGTGTTATATCAATGTGTCCTTATCTTACTAAAATCTTCAATTTATTCTCATTTGCACAATAAATGAATTTGATTATTTTTTCTCACATGATATTTGTTAAAATGTTTTTTCTCATGTGGTTATTTTTCTAAAGCAGGAAATACGAATTGACCATATTTTTTGTTTCGACATTTGCAGAAAAGAAACCTCACATCATATAATACAACGATTAGAGGTTATATTCATTATGTGAGTGTAGAATAATAGTTCTTTAATTTTAGTATGTGTTTGTTCTTTTACATTCAAAATTATTTTTTTTTCATTATCTGAATGTGTCAACCTTATATTAGTAAGAATAATCTTTAATTTTTTTATTCTCATCATAAATAATTTGGCATGTTTAACTGTTGAATATATATATTTTATCTAATTAATCATAATAAATGTGATCATCATATGAGTCATAACCACCAAAGACAATTTAATTTCATCTATATTCTACTATATAAGTAATAAATTTATGGAATATTAATATTTAATTCCATTTATTTTCTGTTTTGTTTGAATTTATGGATGAGTTACAAAAATATAATATAAATTTGCATAATTATAGCTAATAAATTTCTGGAATGCTAATTGAGTAATAATTACTCATAAATATATTTGAATGTATTAATTGGTAGTTACACTTTAGAAACTGAAATTATTAGGTATGTTTGTCTTTGAATGTATTTTACTCTATTATCTGAAAACTAATAATTGTCCTTCACAATTATTAGCAATACTTTATGAGAAGTGAAGAAAAATTATTATGTTAATAGATAAAGAAATAAATTCAATTATGAAGGTGAGTTTTTTTATTAGTGGATAGAGTAATTGAAAAGTATATTCTCCTCATTCCACATCTTTTGATATTTAAGATTATGCATTATTTAAGAAATTGTTAAAAAATATAAATTTTTAGTACAATTAGACTAAATAGCTACATTTGATGCACATTAATAATGGGATTAAAAAATAAATGAAGAAATATATAGTGAAAATATGACTAATAAATAAGGGTATAATTAGAAAGTAAAATATAAATGTGTATTAAGTTTCAAAATTTTCAAAAGATTTGTAATAAAATGGAAAATTTAAAATATTAAAAAATATTAAACTATTGGTGCAACAAAAGTTTTAAAATTTCCAATAAAATGTCATTTCCAAATTATTGAAAATGTTGGAAATGATATTTTTTCATTTTCAAAATTTTCGACAATAAAACTCATGTTTCTGGAAATATGAAATGAATAAAACAATACAAACATATTTTTATTATCATTTTTTGTTTTCAGTGAAAATAAAAATAGAAAATGGTTAAAACAAACACACCCTTAATTTTGTATTACACATTAACCTTATTCTCGTTTTGATCGGTGTTTCACATGAAGTTGACCATGTCTCCTTTAATTAAGGGTATATGTACGGCTTGAGGCAGTATAAACATGCATTTTTTTTCTTCATTTGAGCAATATTATTTTCTTGAGCATGGTTTCATTGACAAATCCTTTTTTATTTTGTTTTTAAAATGAGTATAATATTCATATATTGATAATATAAAAATTTATATAATCTTAATATATTATTCACCATTTATTTAAAAGTCAATACTAATTAAAAATAAAAAAAATGAATGGTCAATGATAAAATGATATTACTCTTCTAAAATGGTTCATTAAGTATTTTTTGCGCTTAGGTTCCTCAAAAATCTCTATCAAGTTCTTGAATTTAATTTTTTTAATCTTAATATGTAATTAAAAAGAAATATTATAAAACGTACAGGTGGCACCACCACGATCCCACTCACTATTCCCGTAGCATAATCTTTTTCTTCCACATTTCACTCTCCGCCATTGCTTCCTTCATAATTCATCTCTCTTACACCCATTTTTCTATTTTCATTTTCACAACCCACTTTTCTTCTCCCCTCTTGATTCCTTCTATCTCGATTCATTGTTAAGGTATTTTTCATCATATCTGAATTTTTCAAAGGTATATTGATATTGTTGTGATATTTGATGAGAAAGTTTTAGCCTTTTTCGGTTTTTTGGTTTTAAAATTGATTTTTTTCACATGTGTAGTTGTTTTTGTTTCTTGGGGTCCCTCTAAAACAGTTTGCATGCAATGGGGTTTCAATGGTTTTTTCCCTTTTAATATGTGTCGTTTTCATTAGTTTGGTTCAATTTGTGTTAACGAAAAGAGTAATTGTGATGTAACCAATTGTTGTACAAATTTTCTTTCTTAAATCATTGTTTAATGTTCTTGAGGAAGAAAAAGCTTTCATGCGGATGTTTCTGGAAATTGGGTTGTTCTGAACTTCTGATCTTCATTTTTGTGGCAAGGTTGGTATAAATGTTCTCAACTTACAATTGTTAATAAATGGTGCCTCTTTGGAATATTTGATGTCAATTCCAATATGAGGGAGTGGCTCCTTCCTTTTGTTTGGATTGGAATAATTAATATAGAACTTGAAGATGTGGAGTATCATGATGAATTGCTAGAAATCGATCAATAATATGTGAGGATTTGTGGGATTTTGGCATATTTTTCAACCATATGCATGGAAATTATCACTCTTTTGAATCAACATTGTGAATATGTTGCTACAGAACCCAAATATGATCATATGAATTAAAAGTTCGATTTGTGGATTACCATAATGCATTGTAATAAATAGATTTCTAATATGTGAGCATTTGCGAAACTTTGGCATATTTTTCAATCATATTCATAGAAGTAGTAGTTTCTTAATAATCAATATTGTGAATATGTTGCTATACAACCCAAATCTATTAATATGTATGCGATTATGACTTAAAGGAACCTTTGGCATCCACTGATAAATAAATTTGGTTTAGGATCCCTAGTTATTACTTCAAACTGGTTATCATAATGTTCCAGGTCAATTGCTTCTGTTTGGGTGTGCCTGCAAAAATCAAATAGCTTATAGCCTTATACCATGGTCAATTGGGGGTAAAATAACAACCGATAATTCTACAAGTTAGCTGGGGAAAGAAATCAACAGCTTAAACTTGTTTTGGTGTATATGCAGCTGCTGTATGAAGTTTCTCTGATCTGTGACAGGTTATTTTGCTGTGGAAGAAAACTCAATGGAATCCACATGCTTTGACTCTACTGGAGGAGTCTCACCAGAGAAAAAAATGAAATTTACTTCAGCAGAGACAACAGTTTCTAGTAATGATGACGGTTGCTTTGATTGCAATATCTGCTTGGAATCAGCTCATGAACCTGTAGTTACTCTCTGCGGTCACCTGTACTGCTGGCCATGCATATATAAGTGGATTCATGTCCAAAGCTCTTCTGTTGAACCCGATCAGCAGCAGACATGTCCAGTTTGTAAAGCGGAGATCTCCCATGCTTCACTAGTCCCTCTTTATGGCCGTGGAACATCTAATTCAGAATCCGATGAAGCCAAGAAGCTTCAGATGGGTCTAGGAATACCTCATAGGCCACCTCCTTACAACTTGAATGCTACGTCAGCTTCTACTCGTGCATCATCGACTTCACATCCCACTCAGCAACTTCATCCAAGTTATTTCCAGTCACAACCGCGACCAATTCATTATCAACAATACTTTCCTCACATGTATGGAGGTTATGGCACCAATGGATTACCTTATCTTGGAGGAGCTGCTATGACTAGTTTTTTCAATCCAATGATTGGTATGTTTGGGGATATGGTTTTGACAAGGATTTTCGGGGTTTCAGATGCAAATTTGATCCCTTACCCTCACAACGGAAGTGGCAGTCCTACTAGGATGAGAAGGCAGGAGATCCAAATTGACAAGTCTCTGAACAGAGTATCTATCTTTCTTCTCTGTTGCATCATTTTGTGTCTTCTCTTATTTTGAGTATATTTTATTTGCAGACTGTATAGGCACATATGATGTGCAGTCCTGAGCATAATGCTGTTCAGGAACCACTATAGGTTGTATGGTTATGTAGATAGTAGACTGAGGTATATATTTTGATTATGATTATGACAATATTGTATCCTGTTTATTTTCTAATAAAGTATGGCATGTATGTTACTGGATGAAAGTTTATGTTCCTGATTTGAAGCCAAATGACTCAACCAGGATGTAGGTTATGCATGGATATTGTATATTGTTAATGCATGCAGTTTACATTCTAGATTACTCATTAAATTGTGCATGAAACCAGTGTTTAGATGCTACAATAGTAGTCTGAAAGATGTATTGAAGTTGTAATTGGGGTGTTGAATAACTGATTTAGCTGCTGTTTTGGTTAATAGCAAAAAGCTCTTTTTCAATGTTTCATGTTTTTTTTGGGAATGTTTTATGTAAGGTTTGCTGTGAAATAGGAAACAAATGAACAAGGATTAAGCACACAAGTGAAGAAAAAAATCATCTTTATAACGTTTAATTTTGTACTAGAATGATTCTAAATCCTAAATTTTACTGGAGTTTAGAATCTCTCCAAATTAACCTTGCTTGTAAATTTGTAGGAATTGTTTTAGGGTGATAAAGCATGATTCGATTTAATAATAAGGCAGTCATGGTTACAAAGTTTCTCAACATAATAAAAGAAGAAAATGTATGTGCCTTTATGCACGTTAAAAGATTACATATGATGCATCTGATCAATTTCAATACCATAGACACAACAAATGTGTCTAGTGAATTGTGACAGAATGGAAACTATTCCTTTATACTTATACATTGGTGGAATATCTTCTTGCTATTTTCTATCAATTCTTCTGCATTATCATAATCAATATCATGGGAACGAAGCAAAGCTTTAACTATATTAGAATGACACCCTATACCCATTTTTACAAGCTTTCCACAACAATTCTGGCCTATGCTGCCCTTGTTGTGAATTACGCTGTTATACACTTCCTGTCCACAATCATAGCCAATCTTTCCTATGCAGGATGCAAGATATATGGCATTACCTGGGTTGGTAAGTTTATCACATTTGTTGTAAAGCTTATCACTCTCGGTCAAAATTTCAGTCCAATTATTCGTTTTATGCTCTGGAGAGGCTAGAGTAGACAGGGTCAATCTATTGTGACAAGGATAACCCAGTTGGACAAGCTTGTAACAACAATTTAATGTTAATATAGAAGTTTGATTGGGAAGGAACAATTTGTCATACACTTGTTCCCCATATTCATGTCCCAACTCTTCTGCACATTGTTGTGCAGTAATCTCTTCCTTAGCTATTGTAGTAGTAGCTATAAAGAAAGCCACCAAAATAATAATGAGGTAATTGCTAAGCTTTGCCATGTGATTTTAGAAGAATGGCTATGTTTGTTTTCAATGAAATGTGTTTGTTTAAATATTTGAGGGGTGCATGTAAGTAACTGAGGTTGCATTTATTATGGTTCTAAATAAATCTGCTGTTAAACATAAAATTAATGTTGCAACGGCTTGCACACGGTGAAATGGTTAGACTTGATTTAAAATTATAGGCCTAAATAAAGTATGTTATATATGCAACATTAAACTGCTTAATTTCATGGTTTTTATGACAAATACTAAGAGAACGGTTGGGGGTTCAACTTAGTGGGAGTTTGGTAAGGGAAAGGAACTTCTGATTATATAAGATGAAGAATAATGTAGAAAACGACTCAAACTTAAATAAGGGGATTAAGTTATAATGATATTCAATAATGTAGATTAATGCAGGATGAGCCTAAGGAGTAAGTGGTGACATGGGTGTGTCACGGTCACCCTAGGCTTTTAACTCTTGTAATAATGTTAATTTAGTGCATTCTCTCATGATTAACAAGATTGGCCAGATTCAATTGACTCAATATTCGTAAGCTAACATAGTAAGAAAATTACTAACAGTCCATCCTTACCAATTTCCATCGAGGAAACTGCTACTGTTTGAGTTCTGGACAACATTGTTTGCCTTATTATTAGAGGGGAAAAAGTGCATAAAAACCCTCTAAAATTTATGACTTTTATAAGTAGATATTATAACTTTTATTTTTATTTTTAATTAACTCTTAAACTTTATTACTTGCTGAAATTAGTCGTTGTCAATTACTAATAGACCAATAAAGAAGCAAGGAAACTAATATTATACTCACACCAATAATAATATAATAATGTATGTCAACCAACATAGATGATTGAAGGAAATAGTATGAAAATATCAAGCACATGATAAATGTATTTAAGATTTAAAGGTGATTAATATATATATATATATATAATGATTTAGTAGTTGATTTTAATCCAAAATATATGTGTTAGATTTTTTTTTTATTAATTCAAAATTATCTTTATGTGAAGATAAGTATGAACAATTAAAGTTTAAGGGGTAATTTGATATCCTTCTTAGAATACCTAAATATATTTATTCATTTAGTGTTATTTTTTAGAGATCCAACATAATCACAAATAAATTTGGTTACAAAACTTTGATTTAAAGGAACCATTGGCACCCATGAGGAAATAAGTTTGGTTTGTGGTTGTTATCACTTCAATTGGAACATAATCACAAAATACCCGGTAAATTGCATATGTTTGGATGTGCCTGTAAAAATCAAATAGCTTATGCTATTTGTGGGGGTTAAGTAGCAACTGATGATTCTACATGTTACCCATTAAACTTGTTTTTGAGAGTATGCAGCTGCTGTATAAAGTTTCTCTGATCTGTAGCAGGTTATATTGCTGTAAAAGAAAACTCAATGAAATCCATATGCTTTGACTCTAATGGGAGAGTCACACCAAAACAAAAATTGAAATTCACTTCAGCGGTTGATAACCCAGCTCCTTTGAAAATGTATAATCTTCTTTGAAAATGTTTTGCAAAAGGTTTATTGGAAATCAATTGTAAAGAAATTGAATTCATTGTATATATAAAAACATGAGGAATACATATATATATATATATATATAGTGTATAAAAGATAGCTTATAAACCAAGCAAGTAGAATAACTAACTCATAACAATTAAAACAAGTAACTAACTAACTCTTAATCAAAACTAGCACATGTGTAAAATAATTGTCCTCTTACAAATCAACTCTTCTAGAATTTTATGGAATATGGCACTGGCATATGCCAACTTGGCTTATGCGTCCAAACTACATGATGCGCCTTGCCCTGATGCGCCTGATCTAGTTTGCCTGACATGATGTGCCTGATGCACCCAACTTTATCATGTGTCTAGTGCACATTCCTTTGTCGGTCATGGTCTGCTTGATGTGCATAGCTTTGTCCTGCACTGGTGCGTGCCTAGCTCGCCAAATGTGCATTCCTTGCTCGGTCATGGCTTGATCCTAGCACGATCATTGTTTGATCCTGATATGGTCATGACATGTTTCTGGTACGATCATGGCTTGATCCTAGCTTTTCATGACTTGTGTTTGGTACTATCATAACTTGCCTTCGCACAATCATTACCTAGGCCAATTCCTCCATTATCTTCATTAAGGTTTGTTGTTAACCAGGAGTAAAAATAAAAAGAAGGGTGAAACACACAAGGAAAAAAAAAGAATTATCATTATAACTTTTAATTTTATAAGATTTAGAATTATTCTCTTCCAATTACTTCAAGTTGCTTATATATTGGTAGCATTTCTTTCCCCTATTATAACATAACTCTATTTAATAATAATGCAGTCATGGGTATAAAGTATCTCCACATAAGAAAAAAGAAAATGTATATGCCTTTATGCACTTTAAAATATCACATATGATTCCATATCTTCTTTTAAAGAAAAGAAAATCAACACTCCTTCAAAGGTATCTAGTGAACTGTCATCTAGAATGGAAGCACTATATACTATTAAGATTTTTGACACTGTTGGAATATTTTCTTGCTCTTCTCAATTATTTGAGTTGCATCCACATTCCTCAGTTCAGGGATACGAATCAAAGCCTTGGCTAAATTATCATGGCAATTTTGACCCATTTTCACAAGCTTCTTACAACATTGCTTACTAACATTCCCATCAAACACTATGTGTTTACTCACTTCATCTCCACAATCAGTACCAATCTTTTGTATGCATGTTGCAAGATATAAGACGTTACCCGGGTAAGTAGCTTCATCACACTTGTTAAAAATGTTATCGCTTTTGACAAGAATTTCTTTCAAATCTTCATTTTCATGCATTGGAGATTTTGCAGTAGCCACTGTCAATCTAGTGTGACAAGGATAACCCATTTGGACAAGCTTATAACAACAATTCGTGGGTAAATCAGAAACATTGGTACCGAACAATCTGTCATATATTTGCACCCCACATTCTTGTCCGAAATACGTTTGACATTGATATATTGTATCTAAAGCTGGGATCTTAGGCTTCTTAGCTATTGTGGTAGCCAAAAAGAAAGCCACCAAAATAATAATATGACTGCTAAACTTTCCCATAAGATAATTCTCTATGTATATGTTTACTTGTTCAATGAAAATGTTGAACTTGAGGTTTGTTTAAATATTGAAGATGCCCATAGGTAACTGAGGTTACATTGATTGTGTAACATAAAATTAAAGTATATGTTGCAATTTAGAACAGTTTGTAGGGTCCAAATGGTTTGAAGTTTCTGGACATTATAGGCACAATAAAAGTATGTTACTACGTTGTATGCAACATTAAACTGCTTCTTAATTTCATAGATTTTATTAAAAATATGATAAAATATCTGTTAATTTTATTGTCTCGAGAATCATTTAAATATTTATTATGTTATTTTTATCATTATCAATTGATTTTTTGATAGAATCTTAACAATTTATACTTAAAAATTACTCACCCTTAAATAAGGTAGATCTAGAGAAGATAAATAAATAATTCAGAATTGGTAGCATCTAATCAATTAAACATATTTTGTATTTAAATATTTATTTATTACTCATTAAATAATATTTTCAAGAGTTGTGTCATATGACATCAGATGCTCCACCTAACTATTTTTTTTGTTTATTTTTTAAGTAATAATATTATGCTTGAATTTTGAAAACAAAATCTTATCACATGAGTCACATCAGTTATACGGGTTATTTTCTGACAGTGATCCTCTCAAGTTCGATAAACTATATTTTGACAAAAAAAACAGAGAGTAATTTATTTCTGAATCTTAAACAAACGAACTTTATATTTGTTAATAAGCAAACAATTGTGTGTTTAGCCTACCAAAATCTTGCTTTTAAGGCAAAGCATCTATGATTGAAAGGATCAAGGTGGTCAGTTTAGAAAATTTAGTCTGTGAGAAGAGCATAAGATAAGTTACTTACAAAGTTTATTTGATCGAAAGTTATGGTGTTATATGAGGACATAGGAAACTCTATTAACAATTTACTAATTTATAACTCATATTTACACTAGTATTATTTCTTTTTGAGATTAACAACTTCATTTTTATTTGGACCTCCCATAATATTTTATAATTTAATATACATACATTTTTAGAAATTTAAAATAATATTATTTTTTCCTTATAAGAACAAATATTATTTCTATTCTTAATTTTATCTTACAATCTACCACACAATTTTCTTCTCCTCCTTTTTTGGTTCACATTTTCTTACAAGGATATTCATGTGAAATGAATATTTTTAATAAATAAATAAAATTAGTATCTCACATTGACAAATGAGAGAATAATATTTTTATTCAATAAGAATATTTTTATTTCAGTAAGAATTGTAAGAATAAGAATATGCAATTGAAAATAAGTTATAAGCTAATGACGTATGACATTTTGTATCTATCACATGATTTTATTAAATAAGTTGTAATTTAAAATCAAAATTTTGTATTATTTTCGACATTTTGTATTATTGCTTTGAAAAGGAGGTTCAGTACTGAGTAGTGCTTGTCAATTTAACTTTTTTATATCCATGTGATTTACAATACAATTCTTAAATGAGTGCAACTATGCAATGGCACGCTAATCAAAGATATCAAATGAATTACGTAAAGACAAAAACGTTCTAATTTCCCGACAGATTCACTTGGATTTGTCAGAGTAGAGTAGACAGTCCAAGAAAGCCATGACATCACAAAATCTTCATAAAATCACGTCCACATTCAATTATTGTTGTACCTACGTGAATATTTTATTCCACTCCTTCTAATAATACTATCCAATTTTCTTAATGCATAAAATAGAAGCAATAATCTTCACTTCAGTAGTGTAGAGTAATATTGAATCTTGAATCCCCATTTGGTTTCTATTCATAAAGACAATGACAAAAATAGAATCACAACTAGTGTTTCTTCCTTCTCCAGGCATAGGCCACCTTATCTCCACCATCGAGTTCGCCAAACTTATCATAAACCGCGACCACCGTCTTTCCATCACAATCCTGGTCATGAAAACACCGCTCCAAACCGTTACACCCTCCTTCACCGACTCCATATTTTCCACCAAACGCCTCCACGTCATCAACCTCCCTCAACCCCAAATCACCAACTCAGATCTCAACGCCCCTGGCTCCTTCATCACTACTCTCATCCACACCTACAAGCCCTACGTCAGGGACCACGTCACCCAACTCGTTAACTCACCTCACTCGCCCCGACTCGGTGGATTCGTCGTCGACATGTTCTGCACGCCAATGATTGACGTGGCCAGAGAGTTTCATGTCCCCGCCTTTGTGTTCTTCACTTCTAGTGCTGCATCTTTAGGTCTGGTGCTTCATCTTTATACTCTTCGTGAACGAGATGGTTTCAACGCTACTCTGTTGAAGAACACGGACACTGAGTTGGTGATCCCGAGTTTCGTTAACCCGGTTTCGGCAAAGGTTTTGCCCAGTTTCGTTTTGAACAAGGAGTGGGAACCGGCTTTCTTGATTCTCGGTGAAGGATTGAAAAAAGCTGATGGTATTATAGTAAATTCATTCGAGGAGCTTGAGTCCCATGCGGTTCACTTTTTGAATCTTGCTGATAATAATAATATTCCTATATATCCGGTGGGACCCATTTTGAAAATCAATGATGATAATGATGTCGTCATCGTGAAGTGGCTAGATGATCAACCTCATTCTTCGGTAATATTCCTGTGTTTCGGGAGCATGGGTTCTGTCCATGAGGATCAGGTACGAGAGATCGCACGGGCTCTCGAAGACAGTGGGGCCCGCTTCATTTGGTCTCTGAGGAAATCCCCACCGAAGGGTTTAACCAACATGGCCCAGCCCACTGAATACGCTCCACAAGAATTGATTGACGTATTACCTTATGGGTTCTTGGATCGGACCGCCGAGACAGGACGGGTTATTGGGTGGGCCCCACAGGCCCAGATTTTGGCCCACCAGGCCACCGCGGGGTTCGTTTCGCACTGTGGTTGGAATTCAACGCTGGAGAGCATATACTTTGGGGTGCCAATAGCCACGTGGCCGCTCCATGCTGAACAACAAATAAATGCTTTTCAACTTGTTCGTGAACTCAACATGGCTGTGGAGATTACATTGGATTATAGGGTGGAATTCAAGGTTGGGAGTAACACTCTTCTTGGTGCAGATAAGATAGAAAGGGGAATAAGGGATTTGATGGAGAATGATGAGGTGAAGAAGAGAGTGAAGGATATGAGTGATGAGAGTAGGAAAACGTTGACTCTGGGTGGATGTTCCTACTCTCATTTGGGACGTTTCATTGATAGTATAATCAATTAACTGATAGAGTATGAAATATGATTGTAGTAATTTTCAGTCTGAATAATTTCAAGTTACCTTGCACAATGTTTGGAAATGTGAATAGGTAAGTTATTTCAAGCTACCTTACATGTGTTAAACTATGTGGCCAACGGTTTCGAGTCATTTCTATGCAACCGAAAACCCAAAGAGAGTCAAAGGTACAATTCATTTTTTCAAACCAGAGAAATTCAAGTTCAAAGAAGCAAAACTTGAACCCATCCCACCCATTTGCCAACCCAAAAATTCAAATAGAGATACTAAGACCTCTATATGCCTATCAACTAGAGATACTAAGACCCATATATTCCTATCAACTTTATAAATCATCTTTTAGATAAAAACGAAAACAGTCTAGTTGCCCGTTAAACAGACTTAACAACAAATAAAATGGAATGTCAAACTCCAAAAAAAACTATTGAGATAATAGTAACTTGTTTCAATGATTTAATAATAGAGTCCAACACTTAAATGACAATTGTTTCTCAATTCAAAACACATAAAACATTACACGTTCACTTTTTTTCCATTGAAATGGACCAAATCATCAACAAAATACAAAAGAACATGTACTATATTAAAAAACAACAGAGGTTGTTTCCACGTTCAACCACCGAAGCCATAAAGAGTCCTTCCCTGTCTCTTAAGGGCATAAACAACATCCATGGCAGTAACAGTCTTCCTCCTCGCGTGTTCAGTGTAAGTAACCGCATCACGAATAACGTTTTCCAAGAAGATCTTCAACACACCTCTAGTTTCCTCATAGATCAAACCACTTATCCTCTTAACACCACCCCTCCTAGCCAATCTCCGAATCGCTGGCTTCGTTATGCCTTGGATGTTGTCTCTCAACACCTTCCTGTGCCTCTTTGCTCCTCCCTTTCCAAGACCCTTGCCACCCTTACCACGACCTGACATTTTTTCGAAGGAAGATTTTGGGGAATTTGAGATTTAGGGTTTTGATTTGAATCTGAAATAAAATAGTGGGAGTGATTGGGGTTATTTATTGGAGCGGGAAGAAGGGGTTAGTGAATTTCTAAATTTTGTTCTTGTCGTTGGATTGGATTTTATCCACGGCTAAGATCCCTAATCCGTGGACTGTTGTATGGGAAATTGAGGGACGTCGATAGATAACTTTTAACGGTTAGATCTCGAATTTTCAGGGCGTGTGCGGATCAGGAATTTGTTTCCCTTTCCGATTTTTAGTTTTGGACCTTCTTCTTTTCTTTTCTATTGTTTAGTATGTCATATAATTTTATTGAAAAGCATAACTTCAAGGTTTTTAGCCATACAATTATAATTGTTGTATCATTAATAGTTGTATATAATTAATAAGTATGTATAATTATATTAAAATAATATTTATTTTATTTTTGGTTTAGAGTGAAGTAAAGTATTGAAGTAACATTTCTTTTTCTTTTTTTAAGAAATATTACAAAATATATCACCAACAAATAGCATACATTGTGGCACTGAACTTTTGATAGGTCTAATAAGCACATCCAAACTAATATAAAGAAAAAGGTGCTCAATATTAACTCTTAATAATGTAGTTTCATGACAATAAGAAAATATTCCCACTTTATATTATATTCTCACATTAATCTTGATCATATTATACTAATTCTTCAATATTTGAGTATAGATAGTGTAAACACCTTTCTTTTATAAAGCATTCTATAAAAAAAATTGAGGCACCTTGTCATATATCTTCTTTTACTTATTGGAGATTTCACACTATAATTTAATATATTGCTAGTTATATATACTTTTTGGGTATTAACAAATGCACATAAACTATATACTACGAGTTTTTATACTATCAATTTGTTATCAATTATTTATTTTTATGTATAATGTTTACTTAGAACTTAATAATTTTTAACAAATAAATAATGAATAAAATACAAATACCATTTTTGGATTAAATGTTCAAGGTTTTACCATTCAATTTTATTTCATGTAAATAATTAATTTAAAATCATCTCAGCCTATCATAACTTCTTCTCTTCTATCATATTTTTTATTATTGAATAATCACTCCTTTGTGACATATCTTTATATTCACAATAAATTGTTATATATTTGTAAATTAATTATTATTAAACAAATATTACTACTTTGTGACATGTTTATTTTCTTATTAAACAAATATAAGAGTATATCATTTTTTATTATCAATTTATTATTCATTCTCTCTTCACCACACAACTCATTAATTGGAAGACTCACTTAAGTTTAACTCCACAATTTTCTAACACCAATTGATATGCACAGTCCTCTCTGCAACTCTCTAGAAAATGATGAATTGTTCTCTCTTTTCAATAAATTGTTACAGACATACTAATTAATACACATAAAATAGAAGAAGAATAAATAGGAGTGTTTGATCAAAATACAATAATGTTTTTTAATTTGTGTACATTACCCACAACTAACTACAAATAAAAAAACCTTGATCTTTGACTAAAATGTCATTATTTAGTTAATTTAATTGGTCAACTTTTTAACTTCATCAACTCCCATATTATCTTAAATAAATGCATTGAAAATTTTGTAAGCTAAAATCTAATGTATCCTAGTAACTTTCTTCTTTTTAGTAAATCAAATTTTGTTTAGATTATATATCCATTTAGAAAATTAAAATAATACTAATGATGTTTTTTATAACTCTACTCATGTCTAAATAATAAGAAAATTAAGTGAATATAATTCTTACAAAAATAAATACAAAATCATAAAATATCATACGAATTTAATAAAATTAGACACATTAATTATATATTTTTTAATTTGTATGGTGATAATATTCTTTCAAGGCAATTACAAAATTTTGCAGTTCAGAGTCAAACTCACATTTATCTATGAAGCCACATCCACTTAGAAAATTCTGGTTCCAAAATGGAATTAAACTTTACTATATTATATTTATTTAATAATCCAATTCTATGACACTTGCTTTTTCACACAGGCCTTCACGCTCTCGTTGCTACCTTATACTCTTCTGCTCTGTCCCTTCTTCTTCTTCCTCTTCCCGCATCTCTTTCTATGTGCAACACTTAAATTGAAGCAAAGTTTGTAACTTGATATAGATACTAGAGATACAAGCTTCAAAATGAGTGGTTCTTCTTTAAGTGCAGTAATAGGAAGGCACCCATCAAGTGATGGAGTTACCCAAATGGGTGGAACCATAAGGCATAAGAGGAAATGCAGAGACATCTCTTTTCTTGTAATCTTCATTGCATTTTGTATAGCAATGATTGTTAACTCCAGCTTTGGTTTCAACCAAGGGAACCCACTAAGGTATAAAAATCTTAAAGTTTCCTACTTTATTTAATTTAGCATTGCCATTGTGTTAATCTGTAAGTAGAGTTTCTACTATTGGCAAGTTGTGGTTTTCAATGTAAATCTTAAGCCATGGGGTATTGTTTCTTAATGGTGTTCTTTTATACCTGTCCATGATTTTCTACTTTCCTTTTTTTTCTTCTTCTTTCAAGTCTTTGATTACTTTGCTTATTTAATGATTCACAAAAAAATAAATGAGTGAAAAATCTTAGTAGAAGGGCGTTATGTATACTTTAGCATGCTTCAAATTGCATGAAATTATGGTTTAAGGAGGATAGGTATTACACTATTCAATTTTTATTTTAACAATTGTATGCTCACTTTGTCTAATGACTATAATTATACTTTTCCAAACTTGGGTTCAATCTTGTTTTTTGGTTGCTTAAGAACTTGAAGATGTAGCAGCATGAACCCCCATAATTTTATTCACCTTTTATGTAGTTTGTGATCACTGGCACTATGTCTTATCAGGCTTACTCATGGGCTGGACTACAAAGGGAATGTGTGTGGAGATAAGTTTGCATACCACGGCCTTGGTGAATTGGAGCTCAGATATTGGCAAAATCCTAATCAGGTTTATCAGAGTGGATTGAAGGGTAGCCAATTTAAACTGGCCAATGCCCGCAGTATATGTTTATTGGACTGCCCTATACCTTCTGATGATTCTCTTGACTGGGTTTGTGATTATCCGGAAGGAGAAATTAGTCTTTCGATGACCGATTGGATTAATAGGAAATACGATTATTTTGAGTTTCTGACACCAGAAATGAGAAACTCCTCTCTTCAACTTCAGGGTCCATGTTATCCTGTCATATTTCCTAGTGTAAATGGTGAGCAAACTATGCCATTTCCAATGCATTTGTATTTTCAGTTTTATGCCTGCTAATATTTGTGAGGCGTTACTTCGATTTTTGTGTTGGCTTGGCTGCAATGTATGCTCCTTGTAAGAAAGGCATTTATTTTAGGTTTCCATTCTTCTTTTTCTTTGTCTCGTTTTCGTTGGGGGGGAGCAGGGGAGGGAGATGTTTATACATTGAGTTTAAAAAATATTGGGTTCTTAAAGCAATTTTTTTGTCTAGTTTACTGGAGTTGCCAATTTATTGCCCGAGCATCGAACAGTTCTTTGAAGCTTTGGCAGCAGATGGGTGGAGTTAACATATATGAAGACATTGTTATTGACAAGTCCATTCACAAGTTAATTAATTCTCATTCAGCTGTCTTAAAGGTTAAAAAATTTGAATTTCTGCTTTTCTTATTGGTATTATGATTGTGATTTTGTCCAGGGTATACTGTGATTGTGATAAGTATAATCACTCAACATCTACCTCCTATACTGTGTGTTTATTTTATTATCAGCATGTTAATGTTAACAAAAGGGATAAGAACTTGTAGGAAGCAAGGAAAATCTTGGTGGCTATGACACACAAATGCTCCAAAATTGTTGACACTTTTGTATCATATCCATATTTGATACCAGTACTCTTACAATTCACTCAGTTTCGTACTTTTAGTGTGTCCCCTTTTTTGTTATACCCACATTCAAAGTTCTGTTATACAATAAATCCAAGATAAAAATTTGAATCATGTTCACCCATTACCTTCGTCAATTCATAATGTCATCATTACAATCTTACCTTCCTCAAAATCATCGCACAATATAGCAAAATCTCATGTTTGAATATATATTTTAGTTAATATGGTGTCATACCTGTATCTCATTTTTTCCTTCTACAAAACTATCAAATTTATGTCATCTATGTGTTGTATCGGATACTCGCATCCGTATGTGCGTCATACCTTGGTAGAGACCTTATGCCTATTTTTTCTATACTATTTCAGATGGCAATGAATTTCTATTAGTTGTTTGACTGCAATATCATCCCCCCTTGTCCATTTCGGAATAAACAGCTTGGAGTTCATTCCCCATTCTACTTTTAAACTTAGAAAAACATTTCTTACGTATGTAAGATATGGAGCATGGCATATTTGCCTTAGAACTAGAATTTTCATCTATGGTGCTAGAGGCTGGTGGCATGCAATCAATTCATTCATATTAAATTTTTCTTACCACTATTTTGTATGTCCTGCCATTCAGCATCATGTGTATTATGTGCTGTAGAATTCCAACTTTTCATTTGTATTTGCAGAGATACATGGCTGACATAGGAAAGGCATGGCCAGTACTCATTGTTTGTGGAGGGATTCTACCTCTTTTTCTGTCTGTGGTTTGGTTGTTGATGATTCGGCATTTTGTTGCTGCGATGCCTTGGATAACAGTGGTGCTCTTTAATGTTCTGATAATATCGGTCACAATGTTCTACTACCTAAAAGGTTAGGGAATCTGTTGGACTATGCCTTGAACTATATCTCTGTTAGACATTTGACATATATCTTTTTGTGGTATAACTTATTAAAAGGATTCCTGGGTCGGATAGTAGCTAGACTTCTTCCAGACATGTTTTTGTTAAAATATATAACTTCCACTATAAATGCAGGGACCATTTAGAAAACCATCAAACTCATGGAATGTTGAGAATTCTACATAATATCTTAGTTTATGTTTATCTAGATGTTGGACAAACATCAATCAAACAATAATGCAGAGTTAAATTTTCTTCCTAATTTTCAGCTGGATGGATGGGAAATGATGTCATTTCTCCCATCATTGGAGAGCACGACCCTTACATCAATGTATCTGGGAGGGTAGGTACCGTCCTGGTTGAGTCCTTATCTATTTCTTCTTCCATTGTTGATTTTAGCATGTACATCTAATAACAACGTTTCACCTTCAGGAGCTGACTCACCTACGCACAGCTACTATAGTTATGACCTTTATCATGTCTGTTGCCATCCTTACATCAATTGCTATTGTTCGGCGCATCCTTATGGCAACATCTGTCCTAAAGGCAAGCATCATTTATGACACAATTGTTAAACTATGACTAAGTTTCTTCTTTTTGTTCATTTAATTTATATCTGATAGTGACCATGTATTCGTTTGTATCTTTAGCCTTATAAAGTGCTCCAACACCACTAGTAACGGTGAAATGATTACACACCATTTTTTCCAATTTTCCGAGTCAATCAACTAATTGATTATATGCACATTTGTTGGCAGGTTGCTGCAAAAGTGATAGGAGAAGTTCAAGTACTCATTATTTTTCCACTCATACCATATTGCATCCTTGCTGTGTTTTACATGTTCTGGATTTCAGCTGCTCTCCACTTGTTAAGCACAGGCCAGATTGTTCAGAATGACTGCAACTCTAACTGCTGCACATATGACCTCGTGGCAAAACGGGTGAACTGTGACCGCTGTTGTGGATACAGCATTCATTACACACCACATATTAGGGTTGCCATCCTTTTCCACCTATTTGGGTGTTATTGGGCTACACAATTCTTCAGGGCATGCTCCTCAACAGTGATTGCTGGATCTGTTGCTTCTTATTACTGGGCCCATGGTGAAACATCTGTAAGTCACAATGCCTTGTCCAAAATGAATAATGCAATTCAGAGGATTCAGTGAGGTTAAGTAGGATGTAGAAATTGTTGAAATGTGACTGAGTCTATCGGTTATAAGAATAATGTGTTGAACGATTGGGGTTAAGTAGATTGTTACCTACTTATGTCGAGGCAAATTTGATGCCACATGATATTAAAAAATGAATTCAGATCAAACTTGCAAACTGTTGGTGCTTGTTTGTCTGGTCGATTTGAATTTGATTATCTATTAATTAATCATTTTAGTTTTGGTCATTGCAGAATTCTGTTTTATCATGCTATTGACTATAATTTTTTGTCTCTATGCAGCCGGAAATTCCATCTCTGACAGTCTTTTCCTCCATGAAGAGGCTCATGCACTACAGTCTTGGGTCTGTGGCTCTTGGGTCTCTGATTGTATCATTTGTAGAATCAATCCGATTTCTGCTTGAATCAATTCGTCGCAAACTAAAAGTCGATAGTTACGAGCCTGACAACTGTTTAGGCAAGGCTGCATACCATTCTTCTCAATGTTTTCTCAGGTGTATTGAGTGGATCATGAAATCAGCAAACCGGAATGCTTACATCATGGTAAATTCTGCTAATCTACCATATAGCAGATTTTTATGCAGGCATCATGTGTATAGACATATGTTTATTATTGTTGTGCAATAATTATCTTAACAAATATCCTATCTTTGTCGTAGAGTATTATTATTCTAAATAGAGGGCAAAGGATGTATTCTAGCAGGTTTGCTTAGGCAAAATGTTTGTCTGTTCTACAAACGAAATAAAAAGATGATGAGAAATGGAGTTGAGGCATGGTTTCACTTGTCACATCTGCCACATACGTTTAGCACTGAAATGTTACGATTTACCATTCACTAAACCTCCCTCCCAAATCCTTCCCTAGAAGAATGTACCTTGATTTAGGTTTTTATGGGAGAAGTGTTAGCTTAGATTTTATTACTTATTTTTATACTTTCTGATTTGAACTTTCCAATTACCTTCTTGATGCCTGTAGATTGCTATAGGTGGCAAAAGTTTCTTTGTGGCCTCTTCTATTGCAACAGAGTTGATCATGAATAACGTCCTGAAGATTGGGCGTCTGAATGTAATTGGAGATGTCATTCTGTTCCTTGGAAAACTATGTGTCAGTCTCTCGAGTGTTGTGTTTGCATTCCTCATGTTGGACACACACATGTACAAGTCTTCCCATGACAAGATCTCATCCCCGCTCTTGCCTGTTACGGTATGTTCTCTATAATCTAATTAATAGAGTATAGGTATTATGATCAATTGCCATTTTAACAAAAGCATAAAAGATGGTAAGATCAATTGCCATTTTAACAAAAGCATAAAATATGGTAATTCAGTTTTACTCGATGGAAGTTGAAACCTCAAAGTCCAGTCAGGGAGGAGAGGTTTAAAAATTGCCGAGGAGCTAGCGCAACAATCTTTTTAGCACTCTCTTCAACACACTTTGTTATGTGAGATTCACGTGTGACCTACAAAATCTCATAGGTCCACTCTATTTGGAGGGTCCAACATGAATTCAACCTAATACCAGAGAGTGTTGCTGACATTCTTCTAAATTATTTGTGTTTTATTTTATGAACTTTATTGCTTTTGATGCCAATAAAACAGTTTGTATATAAAACTTTCAAATAACTGATTTTGTTGGTTTAAAAATAGAAACAAAAAACATTACATTATAGCCTATGCTGCAGAGCTTGTTTTTCTATCAACTTAAAAGGACCAAAATCTTTGGCTATGCAGTCTGCACCACTGAACCATACCACTCCATCATATTTAAAACTTCTAAACACAACCCAAGTAAAAGATTACCTCCATGCATTCACGTTTACCACAGTCTACCAATTCACCATTTAATCCGAATTTTAGACAATTTTCGGAACCTTATTTTGTATTTTGTGTAATGCAGGTTTGCTGGGCTCTTGGTTATATTGTTGCAAGTCTTTTCTTTGCGGTTGTGGAGATGTCAATCGACACCATCGTTCTCTCATACTGCCAAGATTCTGAAGAGCACCAAGGGACAGCTCATTATGCTCCACCCCTTCTCATTGAAACTCTCAGTGACCAAAATGAAGTGCAGAGACTTACACAAGCACCCCAATGAAAATATGTCCATGCATAATTTTGCTGATCATAACAAAGTTTAGATTTTTGTCAAGGTGCTTATTTTTGCCACCTGAATTCTGTTTCCCCACTTGTATATACACATATGTTATATACAATGCTAGACAGAGCTGGAACTAGTGGGGTTGCATTTTGACAAATAGGTTATGTAGGATATGATGCTATCGGCAAACAGAACATTTTTAATACCCTTATCCTATATGATTATGATCTTTCTTCTGGTGTATCTTCTAATGAATTAGAAGAGCCCAGCAAAACTGCACTATATTATATTATGTAACCTTGGCATGGAATATCATATTATGAATGTTTGAGATGAGACAAGATTTTTGGAATTTCTGAATTGCCTTATTGGTAAGGAGGTTTTATTTTTATTTTTAAGTTTGTATATTTAAATTACTTTCATTGTTTTTATTAATAAAACCTAGGAAAGCTGACTTGGCGCATTATAACTCGGTGATTGTGTAAAGCATGTCTATATTGATGGTGCATTGCCATTAATTTCAACACTTATTCAATGAAAAATAAATGTCCATTGACTATTGTTTTGCCCCAGTCACGTCCGGGTTATCATTTGACCGTCCCGTATAATCAGCATTAGGTTTCTCATCTCCTCGTAATCTGTCTCAGATGGATTCACTTGTGGCAGATATTATAAATGCTCCAAGCACCACATTAATGTATCTTACTCACCGTTTAATGCACTATGACCTCGTTATTAATGTGTCACTGACTCGCCCTCAATGTCAGCTAACATGCCGCCTGCCCCTGACAATTTGACAGAAGCAGATCTGCAGGACATACAACAACCAATATGTTCATTGTACCCGTTAGATGTTGGCCAATGACAATGTGCCATCTTAGCCTGCCCCAAACTCTATAAATAGAGGAGACTACACAAGGAGTAAATTTAATTGTCATTTCCTCATTTATTGCTACACTTATTATTCTGACTTCTCTTTTATTTACTTCATTTATCTCTCTAGAAAATACTCTAATGACTTGATCGTCGGTCGGAGAACCTTTTCAGGTACTTCCCCCGACAGGTCCAGACGATAATTCGACCAGGCTATCAGATCTCTAGCATTCAACCGAACGTCTTCTACCGACTACTTCTCTTTTGTTTCCGACTATCCCGTCCTAATACAAAAGAACAACTATAAAATGCAAAAAAAAAAACGGCTTAGTAATTAGGAAGATTTTTAAGAGGATAATGATTTTAGCAGTTGAGAAACACATTGGAAATACTAGAGTGAGAGGTGAACTACCTGAGGCACGTGGGAATGAACACTGAGAGAAGTGATGATATTAATATATTATGATAGTACTAGAATTCATTTGTTGAAGTTGTGGTGAGTGTAGGGGTGAGAAACACACATCCCCTCTCAGTAAGGCAAATCACCTCATTTTAATGGATTCAGATTTTATAAATTGTAACTGATGTACTCTTTTGGTGGATTTGAGTTATAATTCAGGTTATCCTAACTCGTTTTGATGTCTAGTAGCTTTAAAAATGAATATTTTTTAAAAGTGTAATTAATAAGATTTCTTAATTTAAATTATCACTTTTGTAATATATTTATTATATTCATATTTTTCATTTTAAAATATATTGTAAAATAAATTTAGTTTAAATTTTATGTAAAATTTACACATTATATCAACATATTGATTGATTTGACTTTATCCTCCACATGATTGGGTTGAGTTTGGGTTATGCAAACTCCCCATACACACTCCACTAAATTTATATAAGGTAAATATCTCATTTAAATTAATCAAGAAAATAATATGATGCAATAGTTGGGATGACCATAATTTGTATGCAAGATGAGTCTAGAGGAGTGTCAATCAAGCGAGGTATCAGGTTTGAAAACAAGGTGGGATCCGTTGATCTAGTGGTTGGTGAATCACTGATCAAAAAGAAGATTTTGAAGAGATTATTCATTGATCTAGCGGTTGACGAACACTGATCAAAGAGTGAGCAGCCAACTCAGACGTAGTACCTAAATACTTAAAGGTTCTTCTTTTAAGGTACTCTTTCCTTTCATTATATTTTTGAGAAATCTTATGTTTATTCCTTGGGAGGTAAGGTATCAAGAAGAAATTGGAATGTAATAATATCGATTCATACAAATATAGAAGAAATGGTTCTCTATTTATTCAAACGCTATACCTACGAAATAGGGATAGAGAAATAGGAAAACACCGAATTGAATCCCAAATTGACGGGGGTTAAATGAAATTCATAGGTATAGGAAGAAGTTTTGTCAAATAGATATTTTTTCTTTCATCTATCTTTTGATTGTTAATATGGTATATAAGAATTGCTACTACAAAGAGTGCTATATCCTTTGATTGTGAAATATGGATGGCTTGTTGATGCATTAATGATGACCTGCTACTAGATATGGCAAAACGAGTCGCCCGACCTATTTTGCCCGTGCTCGCAAAAATTTAAGCGGGTGTGGGCATGCCTGCATTGTCTTAACAGACAACATTCAATGTTTTGCCCGGTTAAAAAATAATAATTCATATAATAAATAAAAATAAATTAAATAAAGTAGTTGAAGATAAAAAAATAATAAAAGTTTTGATATTTTATATAAAGTTAAACAAATTGCATTAGATTACAATTTTTAGAAATTAAAATTTATATGATACCATAACTTATTTGAAATTTTATTTAAATTATGCTCGTGGACTGCCCGTATTGCCCATTGGAAATGTGTGGGCTTGGCGAGCAAAACATGCAAAATGATAAAATTTGTATGCTCTGCCCGCTAAAAAATACAGACACACCCATAAGCATTGCCCATTTTTCCGTCCGTACCTACTATTATGCCAAATTATTCATCTATTCATAAATTTATTTTCCCTCTTCCCTTAGTCTTATGGGCTATACAACTTGTTTGGGTCGGATATTGTCTGAAATAATGTTGGGCTTGCAATGTAACAAAACATAATAATAAGACTATGAATTGGGTTGTGCCCCCACCTAGGCATCTCTTTCTGTTTCATCTCTAAGCTAAGCTTTTCTTTCCTCTTCAAGGCTACAAGGTACCCTCTCTTCATCTCTCTATATTCATTTCATTCATTACTGGCTAGGATTTTTGTTCATTCCTATATGTTTGTTCATTTCTCTTCTGTTGGAGTTCTTATTGATTTTTGGAGGTTCAATCTAACTGGGTTTCACTGATTTGTCATCCCAATTGCATAAACATTTTTTTGTTATCCTTTTTAGTTGGTTGGAATTTGAATTTTGTTTTTCTGTGGCTATATGTGTTAGATTACTCATTTTTCTAAGTTTGGTTACGTTTTCTATGTAAGTTCTTTGGATTTGGATCCTGAGTTTGACTTTGAAGTAAGCAGACAAGGATGTATCCCTTTTGATCATATAGTGGATTGTGATCATAATCCTCTCCTGTGACATTTTTATTGGTGAACACTAGAAACACTAAGGGATTGCTTGTGAGTTGGGTGTTGGAGGGAAAGAGAATGCTCGAGAGCCACGAAATACACTTGTGAGATGATTCTGAAACCTTCCATTACCCTTAAATCCCTCCCGAACCCAACTCACAAACTGACCCTAACGAATTTTACTTAGAACTTTCGTATTTTTATCTGAAAACAGCCTAAGGGGTAAGGCTACGTACATAAATTCTCCCTAGACACCACTAAGTGAGAGCCTCATTCATTTACCACTATTTTCTTCTTATCTTTAGTCATAACTGAAAGCAAAAGCTTGTATTTTCCACCCTTTAATGACTATTTAACTTTTATATTGGAGAGTTTGAACTCCTGAAGCTGACACATGTATGTCAAGCATGCCCAGCTAGGAATGTAGATTATGGAATTGAGAAGCATCAAGTCGTTTTGTATACATGTATGCAGTCTGCTAAATTGAGCCTTGGAAGAGATATGCATTAAATAGATGAGGCCTGCAATGACTTCCTTATGTAGAATGCGACAGTCCGAGTCTATGTGTTTTGTTAGCGCGATGAAAATATTTGCTTCAGTATGTATTGTAGTCTGGTTGTCACAGTATATGAGGGAAGGTTGCTTGAAGGAAACATGAAACCGTGCATGTCTTGAAGGGGATAAGTGAGCCACTCACAATTTGTGGCTTCTATTGCCCTATATTCTGCTTTGATGGTGACTGTGCAAGACATTGTTTTTGTTTCTTGGAGTGCCAATAAATTAGAATGGGTCAAGAAAGACGCAAAGTTCTGTGATGGATTTTCTGTAGTCCAAGAACCTGCCCAGATAGAATATCTGTATGCTTTGAGCTGAAAGTGGTAGTTGCTTTGGTTGCAACAAATAAAATCGAATATGTTTTTTGTTATTGTTTTAATTAAACAAGAAAAAAGAAGAAAAATATGATTAAAACAACACTCTTAACATGAAACAGGATTTGTTTTGCTTGTGTTGAGTGGATGCAATACTTAATTGATAGTTCAACAAATTTTGTTTTTGTTTCTTTGGCCAAGACTGTTGCATATAAACTCCCACATCTTATCCTTCAGTTCAGAGCAAGCCGTCTGTCCTTTACTGCATTCCATGGGAACCGGAGGAATAATTGCAGACAAGTGGTCCATGAGAATTCTTTGGGCTTGTGCTATCGGAAGTGCTGTCAGTAAGCATTTTTTTTTTACCTTAAATAGAATCTCAAACTAGCATGTTATTTTGTTGTGTAATGTGTCTTTCCTCTCGTTACTTTGAAATTTTTTGTTCTGCTATAATATTATTTTTCTTATGGATATTGTTCAATCATCAATTATCCTTATTGATGCTATACTTGTCTAGGCCTGTATATGGTAGCTGTTGAAAGACAAGCACAGAACAGGGCGAGGATGTTGGCTGAAGGCATGAAGGATATGGATTTAGGTGAAAGCAATGGTGAAGACGTTTGAACTGTTTACAACACGATCTTAAGAAAAGACAGTTGTATCATATAACAGATTCAGAGATTCGTAGTCTTATGAAGGGGGCTTCTCGTTATGTATAAGGTTTCTGCATTCATCATCTTTTGTCTGTTTATATGAAGATGGTTTCTTAACTTGTGAGCATTTTCCAGCTTGAAAATAATGAAGTAGTTTTTCATGTCAAATGTTTTATGATCATGGATCGAAATGTGTTTCTATTTAAATGAAAAAAAGGCATAACCATATTAACATTTTAGGAAATAAACTTATTTAGATTCTATATCTTTAAGTTGTTGGTCTTCTTTCAAGATTTTATTATGCCTATTGAAAATAGTATCCCAACTTCCCAAGCTAGCGTGGCACCTATGCATCAGATTCAGGGTCTTCCATAGTTGCAGTTTGGAGCTAGATTTGTTCGATGTAATCCCATCAAGAATCAGAATGCTGTATTTAATTTGCTAAAAGCTAAGGACCATTAAGTGTAAAACACGTTGGAAACAAAGGAGAATTTTTAACTTCATTCACCAAACATATTGACACCTTTTGTCCAGCTAATAAACTATATCGGTTTTGACTTGAGAATGAGTAAGCGTCGTTTAATAGTAATTTGGATGATCCCTTATGAGCTAGTTTTTTCGGGATAAAGTTAGGTTGAATTATTCTAACATGATATCATAGCCAACCTTAATATTAGGTCGATCACAAATGTTCCTTATTGTCAATTTTCACGCTCTAGAGAGCTAAGTAGTCAATTGCACGTTTGGTGTTGCGATTGTTGGGGTCTAGTGCATTTCACAGCCTAGAATGTGCTACATGTTGATAATAAGTGAAATCCTAATTTTTAAATGAGAAATGCCTCTCTTTCCCTTACTTTTTAATTACTTGTATTGGTTTTAAAGGTTTTTTGATATAAAAAATATCTTCCACTTCTTTCCAACTTTTAAATCACATGATGTTAACCTTTTATAAACTAGTGAAAACGGGTAACTGTACTAGTGAGCCAATAAAAGAATCATTTTCCTTTCTTTCTGTTTGCTTCTCTGCTGCAATACTCTCTTTCCAGAAAGTTGTACATACCCACCTCTTTCGCTTTGCAGGTTCAGAAATACTCCTCGCATGAAGGGTATGTGATGTATCAAAATTGCACGAATGGGTAAAAAACATTTATAATGATTCTGGCAATCCTCCTATTAGTTAATTTATTTGTTTAAAACTAAGTTAAATAACAAACTACATTAGTAATAAAAATAATTGATTTTGTTTGTAATAATGTGTTGGAAGAGATGTTATATTATTCTACCATTTCAGCCTACAAAGAGGGGTGGGAATTGTCTAGTATGACCTACGAGACCCATGACCCCACCTTTTTCAGGTGTGGCTCATTTGATAAAAAGATCAAATTTGGACTTTTTACAAGATCATTTCTTGCCTTGAAAACATGAAATTTATTTGAAAGTTAACTTTAATTCCATCTAAAACCAACGATTAGAGTAGGTTTCTAAATCAATTAATTCATTCTCTGTTTTTTTATGTTTCTAAACTCATTCTGCAGAAGAAAATAATAAAAACAAGAGTTTGGCTCAAGAAAGAAAATATCGATGTTATATAAATTTTGGTAGGTTCTTTTGAGACTTCTTTGGGTGCAAAAGATTTTTTGTCACCAAAAAAGATGATGAGGTTCTTAGAAATTTATGTTCAAAAAGTAGTATTATTTGAAAGGAAAGTACAATACAGAGTGTTAAAGGAAACTGCAACATAACTTACACAATTATAAAGAGTAGCATTTTCACTGTTAAGACAAACAAACAATGTTAACTCAAACAAATTGGTTATTGAACATTCAAAACCATAGGTTGGATTCTGCCGTAGTCACATAAACTAGGATGATAGATATCATAGCCACTAGCTACTGGGGACTACAAAACTAAAAGAAAAAGTGTCAAATGGCAAATCATACATACAATAATTATAGCACAACAGTTTTTCTGATCTTGGTCCATAAGCACCTTGTCAATTATCTCCATCTCCCCCAAGTGAGTAATTGAACCAAGTAGCTATCGAACACAGTCAATTAGGGAGAACCCTAGAAGGCCTTATAATCTGGAAAAATGTTTGTCCCATCACTTCTACAATTTCTGCTACATATCTGAACATCATTGGCCGAACAAACACTCCCCACAATCCCAACGCTCCTATCAGTAACTCTGTCCCAAATCCCATTTCTGCTATATCTCTCACCCTATGGTTGCTTTTTTTTTATCTCCCTCAACTTATCAAATTAATCTTGTCTCTACTCTCTACCTCTACCCTTATGAAGTGTCAGGCCTGTTCTTATCATTGTTCCTGTAAAATTGTACTTATGGTTGATTCCCCTGTTTTCCATTCTCAACTAACTGATAGTCTTCAATTATGAGAATTGGTTGACTCATTTAATTTGGTTGGTTGATTGAGCTGGATGATGTGATTGTATACCAAAACTAGCATAAATAAAATAGACACTGACTGAGCACAAAGTTGAAATGCCCCCCTAACAACATATCCTCTGTCCTACAATGTGTGTCACTCAATGTGTTATTTCCGTGACAAAGAGACTGGAGAATATGGGACAAAATATCTGCTTTCAAAATACTAAATATATATAACTGTTTTGGATGAGGGGGTGTTTGATATAATGTTAAAATCGGAATAAGAGTTGGTATTATTACAAAGAGAATGAAATACTTCTAAGTGTTGGAAATGGTGATGTGCTAAAACCATGCATATTCAAGTCTTCATCAAGTTGAGGGGAATGGGGACAAAAAAAAGTTCAAATTAGAGTCCTGTTCAATTAATATTTATCAAGGATGCATTATACATGGCCAACAACCCCAAAACTACTTGTTGATAGTATCATCCTCATCATGACCAGGATGCAAAGTGTTCAATCAGTTAATATTCCTTAAGCACAAAATAAATGACTCTATTCATATATATGATATGTGTGCTTAATAAAACCTCAGATATATCTTTTGTGGACATAAATTCCTAATCATAGAAGAAGCAAAACAATAACCTTTTTTCTATTGGGTGGTAATTTGGGATTGGCTGGTAAACTAAATTTAAAAGTTTCTTATGGAAGTATGAAGTGTTTTGAAGAGAAATTTTTCTGCTTCTTAAATGTCCAAATTCTATTGGTCAATGTTAGAATTATATGTCATATAAGAAGTTGGAAGAAAGAGGGAAAGAAATTGAGGGAAAGAATGAATGAATTGGAGCTATAATTCTGGAAAGTGTAGGTTGGGATTAATAACTAACCTAACTACCTCATTCTATTAATAGAAAGTTTAGTAACAACTAGGCCCAACTTAATATATTCAAGGCCCAATCTATCCTATACTATTATAAGCTATGGAATTATACAATCAACTTTAACACTCCTCCCTAATTCAAGCTTGATAAACTCATGACACCAAGTTGCCTTCTTTGCTTCTCAAACACTTTTCTTCTGAGTGGCTTTGTAAAGATGTATGCTTGCTGCTCCAAGGAGGTGCATAATTCTAACTCCAATGTGCCTTTTTCAACTTCATCTCTCAAGAAGTGGTACTTAGAGTCTATGTGTTTGCTACGCCCATGTCAAACATGATTCTTGGATAGATTGATTGTTGATTTTTTGTCAACAAATATCAACATTGTGTCACTTGTACTCACCCCTATCTCAGTGAGCAGAGACTATAATCACAGGCCTTGGCAAGCTCCTAAACAGACATCAATGTACTCTGCTTCACAGGATGAGAGTGCTACAACTTCTTGCTTCTTCGAGCTCCAACTGATTGATGCACTCTCGAATTTGAAAAAATAACCAGTGGCGCTCTTTCTATCATCTTTGTCTCCACACCAATCAACATTAGTGTAGCCATATATTTCCTTCTGTTTCATCTGTCCAGCTTTAGGGAAGTGCACACCATAGTCTAGACTTCCTTTCAAGTATCTAAGTAGTTTCTTGGCTGCTTGCATATGTGAGGCTCTAGGATCTTCCATGTGCCTGCTAATTACCCCGACTCTATAAGCTATATATGGTCTGGAGTTGCACACATACCTCAATGACCCTATTATTTGTCTGAATAATGTTGGATCAACTGTTTCTTCACCAAGACTTCCTTTGCACACTGTGTTACCTACTTCAACTGGTGTTGTAGTAGTGTTACATTCGAGCATCCCAAATCTTCTGAGTATTTCTGAGATGTATTACTTCTGGTGCATCATAATTCCACTTCTAACTCTTGTGAATTCAATTCCTAGAAAGTAGGCTAGAGTTCCTAGATCTGACATCTCGAATTCCTGCTTCAATTTTGTCTTGATGTTCTCTATTGCCTCATTATTGCAGCCTGTGATCAAAAGATCATCCACATATAAGCATATTTCTATTGGTGCTTCAGTGGATGCTTCTTTGATGTAGATACCATGCTCATTTTTTCATCTAGTGAGTCCTTGTTTCAGAAAGAAGACATCAATTCTTTTATTCCATGCCTTTGGTGTCTGCCTAAGTCCATATAGAGCTTTATGCAGTTTGTATACCTTCATCTCTTGTCCAGGAATTTCAAATCCTTGAGGTTGAGTCACATAAACCTCTTTATCCAAGGGACCATTCAGGAAAGCTGATTTCACATCTAGGTGGCTAAGGGACCAATTTAGTGAGCTTGCTATTGCAACAACAAGTCTCACCGTTTCAATTCTTGCAACTGGAGCAAATACCTCATCAAAGTCTAGGCCTGGTCTTTGCAAGAACCCTTTTGCAACCAATCTAGCTTTGTACTTAGATACTTCTCCATCTGGTTTTACTTTCACCTTATACACCAATTTGACTGAAATTGCCTTCTTCCCTTTAGGTAGTGTAGTTAGTTCCCAAGTGTTGTTTCTTTCTATTGATCCAATCTCCTCTTTCATAGCTTCTACCCAACAAGTCTCTTTTATATCTTGTTCAAAGTTAATTGGTTCCATTTCAGCCATCATTGCCATGTGTACCAAATCACCATTTGTTGTGATTACAGTATCAGAGAATACTTCATAGTCCCTCAACCTGGTTGGTGGTTGCCTTTGTCTTTGAGGTCTGTTGCTTGTGTCACTGATATGCTCATCATTTACAACATCCTCTTGTGGCTCATGAGTCTCTTCTAGATTCATTTGACCTACTTTAGCTGAGGAGTTTTCTACTGAGTGCCAATTCCAGACTTGAGTCTCATCAAACTTGATGTCTCTGTTATACAGTGTGGAGTTAGTCTTTGGATCAAAGACTTTGTAGGCTCCTGTTGTGTGATAACCTAGGAAAATGAGTTTTTCTCCTTTGTCATCTAATTTCTTCCTTTTGTTATCTGGTATGTGCCTAAAGCAGATTGACCCAAAGACTCTCAAGTGTTTCACATCTGGTTTGTTTCCTAACCAAGCCTCTTCAGGTGTTGATCCTTTCAATCTCTTTGTTGGACTTCTGTTTGCCACATAGGTTGCAGTTACCACTGCCTCACCCCAAAATCTTTTGGGCAACCCTTTTGTTTTCAGCATCCCTCTCACCGTATTCATGAGGGATCTATTAACCCTTCCAACTGTGCCATTATGCTGAGGTGTATATGGTGCTATTACTTCATGTGTGATACCTTCTTTATTGCAAAAATCAGTGAATTCTTTTGAGACATACTCCCCTCCTCCATCACTTCTTATTAGTAGTAATCTACTTCCACTCTGATTCTCAACAAGTGCTTTGAAGCTTTTGAATCTTTCAAACACTTCACTCTTCCTTTTAATCAAATAGATCCAAAGCTTCCTTGTGAAGTCATCCTTGAAGGTCAAAAAGTAACTTTTTCCTCCAATGGATTGAACTTCCAAGGAGCCACATACATCTGTGTACACCACTTCAAGAGGTTTGCTTGTTTTTGTAGAGATCTGTGATGTGAAGGTGTTTCTAGTCTGTTTGCTTATGATGCAATCTTCACATATGTTGGTGGAAGAGTTGATCTCAGGTAATCCAGTCACCATGTCACTCTTGCTTAATTCCTCTAAGCTCTTGAGTTTGAGATGACAAAATCTTTGGTGCCAAATTCTTGTTTCATCAGCTACTGACTTCATGCACTTGTAATCACTGAGGTGGATTCCTATCTTGAAGGTTCTGTTGATAGAGAGTGGAGCCTTCAAGATTAGTCTTCCTTCATTGTTTAAAATTTTGAGGACTCTGTCTTCCATTCTCATCTTATAGCCCTTTTCAAGCAGTTGTCCTAGGCTTATGAGGTTATTTTTCATCCTAGGCACATACAACACATTTATAATGCTAGAGACTGCTCCATCATTTCTTATAATTGAAATCTTGCCTATTCCTTCTGCATTAATAGAGTTGTCATCTACAAACTTGACTCTGGTCCTTATTGAACTATCAAGACATGTAAACCATTCTCTATGATCAGTCATGTGATTGTAACATCCTGTATCCAAATACCAGTTGTCTGATGATGAGTGTTGTTCTTGCTTAGTTGTGATCAACATTAGAGCATCTTCTTTTGATTCAATCTTTGTTTGTTCTGTTTTAGAGTTCTCAACTTCAAGACCATCTGATATTGAGTTCACTTCTTCAGCCATTAGCAATACCTCTTCTTCATATTCTTCATCTTTTGCTAATCTTGCTTCTTCTTCCTTGTTCCTCCTTTTAAGCTTGCATTCAGATTCAAAATGACCCCAGTTGTTACAATTGTAGCAATGGATCTTGCTCTTGTCTTTTTTCTTCTTTGCATTGAGATTGCTCCTTTTCTTTGCATTTAAATTTCTTGACTCAATATCATGACTCAGGTTAGATGTATTATACCTGTGATTTGCATGATTAGGCAGATTTATCTTGGTAGCATCACTACTCCTCTCTCCATGCCATTTTCGACTGGTTCTATTGTGTCTTTCAAGTTGTGTAGATTACCTTTCTTCTTGAATTGTACACTTAAGGCTTGCTGAGTTTTTCTTTCAGATAGCCTTTCCAAGAACCTTTGCTAATGTGCTTCCAATGAGCCTTGGAGCTCATCAATTGTAAGGAATTCTAAGTCTTTTGACTCCTCAATTGCCACTACTAATGATCAAATTTGGCAGAGAGTGTTCTGAGTATCTTCTCAACAATGCCCTGATCAGCCAATTGTTCTCCACAGCTCCTCATTAAGTTGGTCAAGGCACAAATTCTGGTGAAATACTTTGAGATTGATTCTTGATCTTCCATCTGCAACAACTCAAACTGTCTACGCACCATTTGTAACCTGACCTTCTTTACTTTCACTCCTCCTGAGTAGCATTTGTCAAGGATCTCCCAAGCTTCTTTGGCAGAGGTTGCAGCTGAGATATTTTCAAAGTTTTCCCTGTCCACACATTGGTGTACTAAGAACATTGCCTTGCAATTCCTTTTCGTTGCGTCTCTATGCTCCAATCTTTGTGCTTCAGTAGAATTCTCATTGAGTGGTTGAACTCCAATCTGCACCACATCCAAGCACTCTTGGAACCCGAAAATGGCCCTCATTTGAATGCTCCAATGATCAAAATTCTTCCCATCCAGAATGGGCAGATTCATCGGGATCCAATTGAAGTAGTCATCTTCTTCTTTCTTCTTACCAACTCTTCATCGCCAAATCCTTGCTTGATCACTGCCGTGAGCTTCACAATTGAAGTCTCTTGCACCACCGTTAGCTCTAGATACCACTGTTATAATTATATGTCATAGAAGAAGTTGGAAGAAAAAGGGAAAGAAAGTGAGGGAAAGAATAAATGAATTGAAACTATAATTCTGGAAAGTGTAGGTTGGGATTAACAACCAACCTAACTACCTCATTCTATTAATAGAAAGTTTAGTAATAACTAGGCCCAACTTAACATATTCAAGGCCCAATCTATCCTATACTATTACAAGCTATGGAATTATACAATCAACTTTAATAGTCAATGCTTATGTTTCTCTAGTTCTCTAACTAGTAAACACTGCATGCATGAAGTAAACTCACTATGTAATTTCCCTCTCATAACCCTATGGCTATAGATTGTTTCAATTTTGTAAGCATGAGGTTGACTTGTGGACCTTAATTTTATGGAACTCCTTAGCACCTAACAATAATATTTTTTGTAGGGCCTGTGTCTAACAACTAGTCACATTAAATCCATTCAGAGGTGGTCCTTTATTGACAAAAAAACAGTTTTGTTACCTTTATTCAAGCTAAGGCACTACCATTGAATTCATGTCACTTGGAATTATTTTGAGACTTGACTCATTCATTAGATTAGTGAACTTAGATTGTGAACTAAATGCACTAAATTTAAAACAAAAGTCGAGCTTATTTAAAAATTGAGTTAGAACGTGAGCCAAGTATATTATGGTTCATGAATTAATTCAATATAAACAATAAAGCAAAATTATATTGACCCTTCTTACTTAATTATTAGTTTACCTTTTTCTTTTAATTTAATTTGGAAACACATACCACAATACAATTGGACTAGTTCTTTCAACGAGTATATATTTTATATAAAAGTTTTGAATCTTGAACACAAGTCTTACTTATGGTTGTTAAATTCGGCTAAGACTAATTAGTCTGATCAGTCCTATCAGGGATTAATACCTAATTGGTCTGAGCAGCTTATCCGATCGATCATACACCAAAATTGGTATGAACCAATTTGACTTGATTGATTTAAACATAAAATCAACGACTCATGTGTGTTAAAATGTGGTAAGAGCTATGAAAAAGAAAACTTCTTGATGAACGAAGAAGTGTATAAAAGAAAGCTTAAAGAAAGAAGAATGAGAAACAAAGATTGATAATATTCTCATTGAATGATTGAATTCTCATTACAAAATTGAATGAGTTGAATTGATTGAATAAGAAGTGAGCCAATATGGCTTATTTATACAAGAGAAAAGAAGAAAAGAAAGCTTGTAAAACAAGTAACTAACATAAACATAACTTGCTAATTCCTAACTTTCTAACCAACTATCATCTTCCAAAATAACTTATCATATATCTTTAATTTCTTAGTTTCTTAGCAACCATGCAAGAAAGAAAAGAAGGGAATTGATAGAGCAAAAAGAGAAGAAAATATTGAACTTTCATTATTGGAATTGAAATTATGCATAAAGGCAAATTGCAAAGAATTTATATAAAGGAAAATTGGTAGTTGCTTGAAACTCAAGCTACCATTTAAAGTAAAACTAATCCTAACTACCGTAACCGAAAAACTATCTAAGAATGAGTCATTTTCATCTTTAACATTCCCACAAGCTAGAGAATGAATATCATTAACTCTCAGCTTGGGTATAAGGTAGCAAACAGGAAAAGTCGGATCTGGAGTTTGGAAGAACCACCAATGAAAGAATGAATCACCAATTAAAGAGAAGCGAATATCAGAACTTGATCTTGGACTAAGAATACTATGAGACAATGTTGTATCTATCTTTGTCACATCCCCCATTATGTCAAGATTGAAGAAATTTTGGTGAAGACTCTGAATACTCAAAACCAAAATTACATGTAGCCTTGGAGTCATCAGATGTTGAGTGGCAATCTTGGAGATGAAAACAAGAAATATCGAGGAAGGAGAGGAAGACAAAAAAAGTAATGATCCCAAATATGTCACTAGGGTCTTAAAAAAATTTCAAGAGATAAAAGAATTCTTCAAAATATAGCTCATGAAACTAGGAATATTGTGCTAGTAGAATTAATGGAAGAAATATAAAAATTCTTAGAAGAGAATGAATTGAAATTGAAAATCGTTGTTCATCAAGAACCAACATAATAGAAAGAATATCAAATGAGATTATCTCAAGAATACCATATTGGTTTCTTGACTAAAGAATGAGAGAAAACTAGAATGTGATCAAATATGAACATTTTTTGTGTTCAATGAATGCTCAAGAAAACCATTTTAGTTTCTTGGCAAAAGATTTAGAGAAATATGGGCAATTTTTTTTTTTGCTCAAGAATATGATAAAAAAAAAGAAACTTGTTGAAGAATATTCCCATCTCAATGATAAAGATGATAAGACAAGTGTACCAATTGATGAACCCTCAAGATAAGATACAACTTGGTGAACTGTATGTGTTGGAATTCTTGGTTTTGATTCTTTTGCACTCACTCAATTTGATGGTTAATGCATGATGATGTCGATGAATATGCCAAGAAAGTCCAGGATGAAATGAACAATAGTAGAATACCAAAGTCTTCCTCTAGTAGATTCATGAACCTCTTGCAAGAAAGTTGTTTCACATGTGTGGCTCATTGAGAATGACGATGATTCTTTGCTGAATCTTGGAAGAAGGGAATTGATAGAGCAAAAATAGAAGAAAATATTGAACTTTCATTATTGGAATTGAAATTATGCATAAAGGCAAATTGCAAAGAATTTATATAAAGGAAAATTGGTAGTTGCTTGAAACTCAAGCTACCATTTAATGTAAAACTAGTCTTAACTATCATAACCGAAAAACTATCTAAGAATGAGTCATTTTTATCTTTAACAATATGGTTGAATCTACTTGACTTGGCTGATTCAATCATCTAATTTAATTTAGAAACACATACCATAATAAAATTAGGCTAGTTCTTCCAACTAGTATCTTCTCTATACACAAGTTAAGAAACTTGAGTACACGTTTTACTTTTAAGGAAATAAATATGTATCACTTGAATCAATTTTTCATTTGTTTGCGTTCGTCTTTAATAATAAAATGTCATTTTTTAGTAACTTAACTTAACTCAATGTTAAAAAACGTAATGAGATGTAATTGTCGCATTACAATGGTCCATTAAGTTATTTTTTTATTTCAACTATATTTTTTTTTGTTCCAAGTAAATCTTGTAAGTTTTTCATTGTAGGTCAAATAATTTTAAAAAGCTACTAGTATCAAATAAATAAAGCCACATGTGCATTTCTTTAATAGTGTTATAATTGGAAAATATAAAATTTATGTACTAACTTATTGAATAAGTTATCATTCTTCAATCTCCACCCCTTATATCATCTTTACCTATCTAATGACTAGAATTAAAAGGTGCATCAGCGCACCCATCACATTGAACGTCACCAGCTAATGAACTAGCTATTATGTTAGCCTTAATAATTAATTATGGACCATTCTTTCAAACTAAATACCCAATATAGGCATGCCTAAAAATGCAAAAGCATAGTAGTTACGGATTTGTTCAAGATCTTCTACTTGCGTCAATCCCACTCTTCTTCTAACAATGTAATGCACATTTAATCTTCTTTTTTTGTTTTCACACATCCAATACAAGATATTTATAGAGTGTAATATTTATGTATAATCGGTATAAAAATTTATATAGATTCAATATATCATTTATCATTCATTTTGATTATTATTATTTTTGAAAAGTCAATAATAATTATTACATACATACCCCCTCATGTTTATAAAGTCTTCTGAATTCCATTGCCAGATTAACTCATGATGGAATCTAAATGAATGATTTGGTGGACCGCACTCATATCAGATCTAGCACTCATCACATTACCATAAAGTTCACTCAGTTTTGTTAACAGATTCGATTCTTTATTTCTTAAATGTGAACTTTTTTCCTTTTAGGTTAGACAGAATGTTGAGTTCAAGTAGGACTTACAGATTCTAATGGCATTAAACCCATAAATGATTTAATGCATTTAACTGAAAGAAGTGAAGCCTTTAAATATTAAGTCTTACTCCAATTACATGTTTTGAGTTAAGAGAAGGTAATGATTTGATTCAGTAAAAGTACAACTATGTATCCACACCACACACATATGTGTGCACTTGGAAACATTCTATTGGCACTTTGGCACTTTCCATCTTCTGTATGGAAATATTAACAATGTAATATATATGCATTATTAGTAAAAAAACTATAAATATTTATATATAATTAGTATATTATTTATTATTATCATTTATTTATATTATTTTTTTGAATAGTTAATAATGATTAAAATGAATAGTCTATAATAGACTAATAATATATAAAACTTTTACACTATTAATATACATATTTTTTTCTCACTATTTAAATCACAATTATTATTACTAGCATCTCTATAATTTTCTCTCCTACTTTTATGCTCTTATTATTTTTCACATAGATAGCCTTTTTCATGTAACAAAAACATATATCACCTTTTATAGTTTTTTTTTTTAAAAAAAATTTCTTTCACATTGTATCTTTAATTACATATCTTTTCCGTTTCCATCTCTTCCTCACACTACCTTATACCCTAAAATATGTGCAAGTAACATTTTTCAAAAAATATGTTAAGATCAACTTGGCCTAGTTCCTCTTTAAAACGTTGTCTACAATGAGAGATAAAATAACACATGAATTTATCAAAGAACCTAAATAATTGATAGATATAACTCAGTTTCTTAAACACCATATTAGATGTTTAATCCCTATAATGTATATGAGAAGACTTTGAAGAGATTATTTCACCTAGGTGATCTTTGCTAAAATAGGAATTAATGTATATATGCTGAGGGACACTATAATCTGCTATTTTAGACTAAGTGATTAGCACCAAAAAAAAATTAAAACTGCTATGTTGAGAGGAAGTAATCAAAATATGTTATGTTAATTAAAATAATTAAATATTTAAGATTTTTTTTATTTTTGTTTTATTTTAATTGGTTCAAAACATGTTTGAAGATGTGGTTGACGATATCATATCCTTCTCCGAGATGAGCTATCTAACATTCTAACCTAGCTCATGATGAGTCAACAGCTCAACTCATACAGAAAATTGCTATAAATACCAAGCTTTAATTATTTTGTAGTGTATTCTATTCACAACCCTAATCTTATATGCACACGAAATAGCTATGCATATTTTTTCTTCCATTTTCTACTGATGTAGTTTCACAACAAGAGTGATCCCTCCCAGTTACCACCGATTAAATAGTCATGTCCATGTAAAAGTAAAATTTGGTGGAACACGCTGTAATGTTGCTGTCCTTACTAAAAGTTCTTATGCATTTTCAAACCAATTCACTAAACCAATTGAAACATAACACGTGACATAAATTACTGTAACATTTTACTCTAACTAGTAGAGTTTTCTTCGTGTGTAACTGAACAAATTAATAGGTAGGAGCAATTGAAGCGAACTAGCGAAGGTATATACAGCATCATAATTTGAAAACAACTACTTCCAATGGCACTGAGTGAACATTTTTCTCATCAGACTCCAAAAGTCCAAAATCTTCTCTCTTGTTTTCTGGGCAATATCTTGTATTCCATAATTGTGGGTGAGGATCTTTTTCTAGTTCGGGAGAAAAGTACATCAAAATCAAAAGAAAAATATATATAATATTATACTTCATTTTTGGATACGATAAAATAACATTTTATCATTAGAAATAAAAGTAAAAGCCTTTTCTGATTCACTCTCTTTCATTGGTGAAAGAAATGCAAATTATAATTGTATACAATAACTTAATATATTTTTTTTTTGGAAAAAATGTTCTCTTAAACTCCAACCTAAGGGATGACGATAAACAACTTAAAAGTGATAAAAACATATTAAGAATATAAGTCTACTTTCTTTAAAACTATTAAATGTTTAGTCTGAATTTAAGAAAATCCATAATGTCTAAATATAAGTCTACTTTATTTAAAAATGTTGTCTTTAACCTCTTATTCTCATCCATAACGTATGAATTTAAGAAAATCCATAAAAAAAAAGAATAAGACAATGTGAGAGAAGAGATGTTTTCCCATATTCCAGGTCTCATATCAACACATCACTCTTTTAAGTTTAACTTCTCCACATTAATACGCTATAATTGCAAGACAACTCTAGTGCTGCACTTAATCTAATATTAGCATTCTATAAACTGAACACGCAGTTCCGATTTTCAGAAAATAATAGTACTTGGAGAAGTTATAGTAGCAAGCAACAAACACGTACAATTTAGAAAGACAGTGAGGTTCATTTATTCATTATTTGAGGTATTCAGTGACGTCATTTTTTTGCATTGTTGCATTCTTATAAAGAGGGACACGCAGATTCAAAGGCCTCATAAGAAGTTCAAGAGGGGTTTCAACAAGTGAATATGGAGCTTGAGATTGCAGATATTGAGTCTCAAACTACTTACAAAGCAACAATTCAAGAAGAATCACGTGACATCTTTCACAAGGGAAATCGTTCTATAATTCTCAAGGTGTGGTGGTTAAAATTAACCAATACTTCTTCATAATTATGATCATTATCATCGTCTATGCAAATGCATGGGTCTAATTAAAAATGATGATTAAGTTTTTCTCATGTATAATTAAATTATTATACCCAGATATGCTTTTCAAGTAACCATTTCTTATAATGTTTATCTATTGCTGATGGTATGTTATTGTTGATTCATAGTTCCAGATGCATTAATGAGCCTGTTATTGCCTTCTACCACTTTTATATTGTGCTTTCTTAAAAAAAAGAGAGTACAGATCATTTTTTCCAGAAAAAAATATAAACCAAGATAATGATATAAAAGTTAAGGTGGTCGATTTTGCTCTCATATTCTAGGACGGTTAATAATATTTATACATCATTTTCTTTATATCATTCTTACAATACTTTTTCAAGGTATCAAATGAACATAGTGAAGTATATACCAATTAACTAAGATATAGGGATAATGTAATTACATCTCTGTGCTTATTCCACGGGTATGTTAACACTTCTGTTCTAATTAGTACTTCCATATTTTGTACAAGACTGAAAGTACCGATATTCTCACATGTTGTTTTTTCCAGGCATGATCACTACTTATTCATTGTTAAAAAAATAGTTTGATCAATAATATAAAAATGTGTGTATAATATGTGGAGGAAAAAGAGTGGAAATACTATTATTCATTTTGTGCATTAAATAGGAGACAATATTTATAACCCCTTTTATTTTTGTGAGATATTATTGATATATATGAGATAAAATATAAGTGACAGATGAAGATAAATTCATTTATTATATAAATTTGTTAAATTGAGGTTTAAATGATGAACTCTTTTTTGTTTAACATATACTACTATGGACCTATACTGAAAATGGTTTTAATCACTGTATACAGTTCCACAATGTTGTATACAAAATTCAGACAAAAAAAGTGGGATTATTTGAGAAGAACAAAAAAGCAGAAGAGAAAGTGATCCTAAATGGAGTAACAGGCATGGTTGAACCTGGTGAAATTCTAGCCATGCTTGGTCCATCTGGAAGTGGCAAAACAACTCTTCTAACAGCCTTAGGAGGCAAGCTTGGAGGGCAGCTTCAAGGAACCATAACTTACAATGGCAAACCTTTCTCAAATTCAATGAAGAGAAAAACTGGTTTTGTTACACAAGATGATGTTCTCTATCCCCACTTAACTGTCACTGAAACTCTAGTCTTCACAGCTCTTCTAAGGTTGCCTAATAGTTTCACCAAAGAAGATAAAATCATGCATGCAAATGCTGTCATGACTCAACTTGGTTTAACTAGGTGCAAGAATAGCATCATTGGAGGCCCATTGCTTAGAGGGATTTCAGGGGGAGAAAGAAAAAGGGTTAGCATTGGACAAGAAATGCTCATAAATCCAAGCTTGTTGTTTCTTGATGAACCTACCTCTGGCCTTGACTCAACAACAGCTCAAAGGATTCTATCAACTTTGTGGGAGCTAGCAAGTGGAGGGAAAACTATTGTGATGACAATACACCAACCTTCAAGTAGGATATACTACATGTTTCACAAGGTGTTGCTGCTATCAGAAGGGAATGTATTGTATTATGGAAAGGGGTCTGAAGCTATAGAATATTTCTCTAATATTGGATATGCCCCTACAATGGCCATGAACCCTGCAGATTTCCTTTTGGATCTTGCAAACGGTATGTTGCCTATTATATTATTTTCAAGGTTTTAAATTTGGGTCGGTGAACATAATTGATGCCACAACTTTATGGTTTTAGAAGTCTCCCCAACTGCCACATTTTCTGGCATTAGTCCACAAATTTAATAAGTACAATGTAATGGCGACGACAATTTAAAACTGATTATTTCACAAGCACAAAATCAACTTTTGTTGTTTTTTCTTATATAGACTCCATCATTGCTATTATAGACAAAAGTCAGGATTTTTTGTTTCTACTACTAGTGTATTGCCAACATATATTTGGATTTCACTAGATTGCAAATATGCAATCCACTTCTAGAGTTGGTGCTTCAACTAGTAAGTTTTGTCACCAAAAGTGTGACAATTGTACTCAAGGACAGAGATAACTCTTGGTTTCTAACTTTCAACATTTATAAAGTTTGAACTTATAGACAAATTCTTTCTGCCAATGAGTATTAGATTCTCCATCTACTAATATGGTAAAGGTCCTAATAATGAAAAATGTGTTATATAGGTACCACAATAAGGTTTTGATTTATATTTATTTATAGGAAAGTACTAGACCCATGGGGTATAATTTCTTACTAGGCCAAGTTTGGTGGAAAAATTCAGGTGTCTACACAGATCAACCGAATGAGGACCATGCCTTAAACAAACACAAATTGATTTCTGCATATAAGAACTACTTCAATACCAATTTGAAGCCCAGTCTTCATGAGATTCCTGATTATGGTAAAAGTCAAGGTAGATTTGAAGACAATGGGGTTGAGAAATGGCCTACCACTTGGTGGCAACAATTCTCTGTGCTGCTAAGAAGATATGTAAAAGAGAGAAAACATGAATCATTTTCTGGCTTAAGGGTTTGTCAGATCCTCCTGGTTTCCTTTATTGCAGGACTACTCTGGTATAAGTCTGATATTTCACACTTGCAGGATCAGGTAACAACTTTCAAAATATTATAATAAATAATAATAATAATAACATCAACAACAAAAAGATTGATGTGTCCAAACCAAATTGAAAGAATAATGTGCTTCTAACAAGTCAGATTTAGCTCAACTTTGTACAAAATTTGGACTTACTATCCTCAGTTCTTTCTCATGCAATAAAAAACATATAAATGTAGTTCTTGCTAATCATTGCTTAAATTCAACAGAACATTAGGTTTGTAATAATGTGGCTGATCAGAGAACTACTTAAATTAAGTAATGAATGGCAAGTTTTTTTGTATATCTAAACTAATAGTAAGCTAATAATTATAATGATTCTACTATTGTACATCACACATTATAATTTGGCCATATGTATTTGGTTTTATGTCGTACTTACTTTTTATATATTTTTATATACAAGTATTCCAAAAATAATTAAAAAACAAAAGGACATCATGATGTAATCCTGTTTTGATGTACACAAAACATTAATCTAATTACAATTCATTTGTCCTGTTTGGAAGATTGGGCTTCTATTCTTTGTTGCAAGTTTCTGGGCTGTTTTCCCTCTCTACCAAGCAATCTACACCTTCCCAAAAGAGATATTGATGCTGAAGAAAGAACGTTCCTCTGGAATGTATAGGCTCTCTTCATACTTCTTTTCAAGAATGGTGGCTGATCTTCCAATGGAACTTATTCTACCCATCATTTTTCTTTTCATAATATATTGGATGGCAGGGCTAAAAGCTAATGTGGTTAACTTCATATACACATTGTTCAGTCTCATACTCAATGTGTTAGTCTCACAAGGGATAGGCCTTGCTATTGGTGCTATCGTATTGGATCAAAAATCAGCAACCACACTTGCCTCAGTAATAATGCTAAGTTTTTTGCTGGTTGGTGGATTCTATGTTCAACATGTGCCAAAATTTATATCATGGATAAAGTACATCTCCACTAGTTACTATGTATACCATCTACTGATGGGGTCTCAGTATGACACTAGTGACACATACCCATGTTCTAAGGGACAGTGTTTTGTTGCAGAATTTCCAATGATAAAGCAAATTGGTCTTGATTTAAGAGGCCAAATGATAGCTGCATCTGCTCTAGGGTTAATGCTAATAGGGTACAGACTTGTGGCTTATTTTGCTCTTATGAGGATTGGGGTGACAAAGAAATTGGGCTAGTGGATTTGTCTCTGATTCTAATCTAGTAGTAGTACTTTGTTTTTTCCCCCTTCAATTGAGGAGTCAGATTATGTTGTCCTTTTGTGTTACCTATAGCTGTATGCCCAAAGATCTAATTAGTCCATGTAGTACTTAGAAGAACAGAATCAAAGCCTGTCTAAGCTTTCTTGGGGTGACAATGATGTGGATGTTGAAACTTGGCGAATAAAAAAGATAATCCAATATAGGAACTCCGAGAGGAGTTTGAGGCGGGTGATGTATACAACTTTGCACTCTCGCGAGCGAATAGAATGTGACAAACCTCGAAAAGAGATTATATAAAAATAAAATTGGAATATAATCTAAGGCAGTGTTTTGTTTTTTTTACTTGATAAAATGGTTATCTAAATAAGCATTTTCTTTTTCTTGCAGAAGACAAAAACTCCAATAGTTGACATAAGTTTTGCTTCTACTAATAATCATTTTTTCACACACAGCATGAACACTTAACATCATGCATGCTAGTCATCTATTACCTGTCATAGGCCTTATCGGTAAAGGAAAAAAATAGTTCTGTTAGCAAGACCCACGAGGTTTTTCTTTACCCACAACGACACAACGTGATATAGATAAGGTTTTTCTTTACGCATTTTACCACAGATGTCGTGGTGTTTCTCCTTGTTCATAATGTGCATTCCGTAATGTCATTGTGTAGCTTATAAACTAGTTAAATAGTTATATGATCAAAATTAAGTTATTTGGTTGTGTTTCTATATATAAGAGGCTTATTGAATAAGTTATTAGCTTATAAAGTCATTAGCTACTTAATCATCTAATAAAGCTAATCTTATCAAACAATTCTTTTTCCATCATCACCTAACTTTTTAGCTCATAGCTTATAAGCTTCCAACCACTTTATAGACAGTCAACATGATTATAAGCTTTCATGTAGCTTATATCCTAGTTTTTTTCGGTATTACTAAGGTTATCTACTTCACATTTTTTTGTAAGAAACTAATCACTTTTAGATTTCGTGGTTGTTCATCTCAACAACCATCTTTCTCAGGAATTAAACTCTCAACTTATCAACTTAAAAATTTAGTGAGGGTCTTACACCACTAAACCAACACCTAGTCTATATCCTACTTGCTACAAATAAAGTATTTAAAGCCTTTTCATCCGTTTCTAGATAATCCAAATATGCAAGTTTGTCTTTGCACTCAATTGATCATGATTACGATAAAGACGTGAGGTTAAGCTATGTTAGACGATAATAAGAATTCAGTGACACAATTTTAAGACCAACTCTAATTAGCAGAAAGGGAAATAGAATGGAATTATAGAAAAGAAAAATGATGACACACACAAAAATAAAATAAAAATTGCAGTCTTTATATATTTGAATGGAATAATACTTAAAAAATACTTTATTATGTAACTCAATTTCATGTGATAACTCAGAATGACAAATGTAATCTTCCTTCTGGTCTCTATTTAAAGGAAAAGGGAAAGTAAATTTGTGAACTTTGCTTTAGAAAAAAACTCTAAGAATCAAGAAAATAACTTTGTTTACTAAACCTAAATATACAGTTTTCAAGTACATGATATTTTATTTGATTATTCATTTAGAAGTTGATTTTTTTGGAGAAAAAGGAAGAAAAAAATAGCATATATTTCCAATTTTAAATTAAAAGAGTGTGAACAGTCCTAGGATGAGAAATCTGCAGTAGCATTGGGCTTTGGATTTCACATAAAAATCTGAACACTATATTTGAGTGTGTGCCCCAACGGTAGGAACAAGCCTTAACCACAATATACTAGTCAAAGGATTTTGAACGTTTTTACGATAAGAAAAAACAATAGGATATGAACACCTTTTACAAATTCAGCAAAATACACCCATTTAAAGAATATCCAAAACTCAATTTTATCTGTTCGTAACAAAGTTAAATCAAAAGGATTAGAAGTATGTAGTGGAAGAAGATTATTTAATATTAATGCAAAAATTAAAACAAAATTATGATGTTTGAATTTTAACATTTTCAACAAACCTGTGACGAAATCACGTTAACGATTGTAGTAAAGCAACAAACATACTTGGAACCCAAATTCAATCAGCAAATCAATCTTCAAATTCAAACGTGAACGTGAGATTTGTCAACTGTTGTGACGAAATTATTAGATAGTAGCTACCCTGAAATATTTTTATATTCAAGTAATATGATCGTGGCAGCTTTTTTAGTACCCTAACACTCAAGACCATTTCTACACCAATGAAGCTAAGCGATGTGTATATCCTCTCTAATATTAGAGAGGACAGTACAACAACAAAAATAGCATTATAACGTTTTTATCTTTTTGATATAAATATAATCATTTTTATGACCAAAACCTAAGTGAACACTCTATTGACTCCACATTGTCTCTCATGTATAATCTTCAACATTTTCATATAGTTTCCACCAAAAACATTTTCATATTGTTTTCTTCTACACTAAACAAAAGTTCAATTTAAAAACAAATAAAAAATGTTTTCGTCACCGTGTCTGTATATACCGTAAACATATCATCCTGGGTTACCTAAAAACTCTCACCATGTAATTTTTTTATATATAAAATAAAGCTAATCACATACTTTTTACATCTCATATTTTTATTTTCTTGATAGAGATATTAGCATTTCACTTTTTATACTAATCTTCCCATATTGGTTCAATGGGATAAATCTCAAATCTCATTAAATTATGATTTTAAATAATAAAAATGCATGAGATATTGCCCAATGAAAATATAAATTTTTTAGTCTGATTTTTCTTTGAGAAATAATGCATCTATTATTTATAAATTAGAAAAATAAAATATATAGAACCAATAAGATGTTAGTCTACTGATATAAGACACTATTGATTCTTAAATATAATATTCAATGATTCAATTCTTATGTATTTATTGAAAAAAACTTTATACTAAAAAAAGAATTGTTATTTTTATATAGGATGTGCGAATATCTTTGGTTATAGAAAGAATTGATGGATTTAGTGTCACTCTATGTGCCTTGACTTTCTGATTAGTTAAAAAATATATTTAAGTTAAAATTTAATTTGTAAGTATTTTTCTGATCATTCTTAATTTATAGTATATTGAGTGACACTGATTATGCGGCAAGGATATGGTGAGAGGAAGAATGAAGATATAAGGTATATTCTCTTTTCAAAACACACACCGCAGCAATTCAGGTAGGAAAATGATATATCATCCTACCATATCTTCTTACTTACTAATCCTCTTATTCATAAGAAAATGACATATGTTATAATAAAATACTTTATTTATTAATGATTGAATTATAAATGACATATATCAATTTTATTGTAGGTAGAAGAATTACTATAAGAATTTAGTAGAAGAATATAAGAATGCTCATTGTAATATTTAATCCTTCCACGTCCCATTTTATGATGATTTGATTGTTCTTTTTGCTCTCTTTTCTTTCTCATTTGAACTTTGACCAGAAATAACATACCCAAAGCATGTCGATGCCTTTATTTCTTTCCTATCTCCAACCTAAAGTTGTCCACGTTCAGAAAAATCTAAAACGTCAAAAATCAAGATAGAACAGTTCAGTGAATCACACACTACTCCATAATATTGACTTTGACCAATCACATCACCAACTTTCCTCTTTGGTGCAAACTGCCGAAAAACACGAGAACCCGGCTATAATTAAGAGTTTATATTTAAATATATTTATGTTTACGCCATAAAATGTATATTCATATTAATTTGGTCATCCATATCAACTTAATGTATGAATAATAATACATCATTTTAAAAAGAAATTGATACATATTGAGTTTAAAATTTAAATATTACTAGTGTAATGTTTTTTATACTATTAACACATCATCGATTATTGATTTATATTACTTTTATTTGAGAGCTAATAAAAATTAAAATATTAATAATAAATTTTTTAATAACAATATAAAAAATAATTACACTATCAAAATATATTAAATCTCGTAATTAATACTTATAACTTGAGAACTTACACGTAGAAGTTGAAGAGTGAAAGAAATGCCTATTTCAAAAAAGAAATGAGAATGAAAGGAAGAAGAAGACAAATGAAGTGCATTTCAAGCACCACGTGTCGCCAATGGAGCTTCCACCGATAAACTTTATTAAGTGCTTTCTTTTATGAATTGTCATCTTTCTTACTTGACAAAATTCCACCCTTATAACAATAATTATTGAATCTGAATATAAATGTGAAAAAGTTAAATTTATAGCGCCAATCTATTTTAATATTACTTTATCGTAAAATTGAAATTGTCAGTTTATTCTTTATAAAAAAAAATATGTGTTGAGATTTTCTGACACTAATTTCACTCTGTGCTCACCGTCCTAAGATAAAACCCACACGTGAACAATGATATTCACCTGTATTTTAGAAAACGCGCTCGCTGTAGAAAATAACGGCAACGCTTTTCCCTTTCACCATCCTCCGAGGTCGACACGTGTATTGAATGACCCAATTTATTTATTTTTATTTTTTTGTGTTTTTCTTATGATGACGATCACATACATTGAATCCACTCATAACAAAATATCTATAAACATTTATAACATTTTCACTTATAAAAATAATTCTAATTCTCAAATTTACAAAAATACTATTACAATTTTAGAATTATCCTCTATTCATTTATGTAGAATTAAAATATTTATTATAATTTATAAATTTTGTAAACCATGACTTATAAATAAAGAAAAGAAAGTAATATATTATTTAATGTTTATTATTATAGTATTATATTCTAGTAGGAGTATTTTTAAATACACTGAACCAAGTCCACTGAAGGCCAAGGACCGTACAAGAATCGGATAAGGTTGTCCACACAATAATGATATTTTAAAACAATAAAGTTGTAGGCCTAACACACCAATCCTCACGACAAAAATTACCGTACATTGTCCCTATATAAATAACACCAATGTCTTTCGTTTGTTCGAAAAAACAGTAAATAAAACACAAAATATTTTCTTCTCTTCCTTCCTCTTCTATTATTTATCATCATAGTTTAAATTTGTTGTCTGTGTTAAGAAAATGGGAGTTCCAGAGAAAGATCTACTTGCACAATTGAGTTTACCTCCTGGTTTTCGATTTTTCCCAACAGATGAAGAGCTTCTTGTTCAATACCTATGCCGCAAGGTAGCTGGCTATCATTTTTCTCTTCCAATCATTGCTGAAATAGACTTGTACAAGTTCGACCCATGGGTTCTACCAGGTATATATATATATTATCCATTTTTGTTGGTGCTAATTATTCAAATGAAGCTTTTTAGTTATTGAATGTTATTAAAGTTTTGTTGTAGTAATTGAATGTTGTTGTGGGTTGTGCAGGTAAAGCAATATTTGGTGAGAAAGAGTGGTACTTTTTTAGCCCTAGAGATAGGAAGTATCCGAATGGTTCACGACCCAATAGAGTTGCTGGTTCTGGGTATTGGAAAGCAACTGGAACAGACAAAATCATCACCACTGAAGGTAGACAAGTTGGAATAAAAAAAGCACTTGTTTTCTACATTGGTAAAGCACCCAAAGGCACCAAAACTAACTGGATTATGCACGAATATCGCCTTCTTGATTCTTCTCGAAAGAACAACGGTAGCGCTAAGGTAAACAATTAAAATCATTTTTCATCTGTTTTCCATGCTCTTGTGTAACTTTATTGTTATCATTTTGTTAATGGTGAATTGTGTGATGCAGCTAGATGATTGGGTTCTGTGTCGGATTTACAAGAAGAATTCAAGTGCGCAAAAGACTGTGATACCAAGCTTTTCGAGCAAAGAATACAGCAATGGAGGATCGTCTCCTTCTACATCGTCTCATGTAGAAGACATGATTGAATTACCTGAAATAAATGAACAGTTCTTCACGCTTCCACGCATGAACTCGCTGAGAACTTCACAGCAGAACCAGGAGGGTTTTCAGAACCTAGAGAATTTCTCTGATTGGGTTAACTCGTCCGGTTTAGACTCGGTGCCCGAGTTTCAAACTCAGGGGATGGTGAATTACGGTTGTAATGACCTCTTTGTCCCTTCTATGCCGCAATTCTGCCACGTGGACTTGACGGCGGAGGAAGAGGTTCAGAGTGGCATAAGAAACCAACGAAAGGTTAACGATAATTCTGGGTTTTATCAGCAGAATCAGAATGTGTTCTTACAATACAATGACCCGTTTAGTTTTGGATACCCAAATCAACAAGACGGGTTTAGTTTTACCAAATAAAAAGGGTCATACACTATAGGAAACGGAAGTGCATTATTGTAAATATACTTTGGGATTCTTTTGGCTAATTATGATAGTTTGGCATATAGATTCCAAAAGTAGAAAGGAGAAAGTGGGTCCTGGATTTTAGCTAGACATGGAGGCTGTGATGGGGTGCATTATATTCAGTGATGCGTGTATAGATTGAGAAAATATGCAATGGTGTGAAACCATTGAGTCTGAAAGTTAATTTGTTAGGAAGTATTATTTGGCTGCAGTAGGCATACATGGCAACCACATGAATTGAATCACGTTCTACTTTGAAAGCATTATTGACTCAAATGTTTCCAATAGTTGCTTTGATAATTTTTATATATTTTTATAATGCGGCAAGTCCCAAACTTCAGTGACCACAACTTTAATAACAACATATCAAAATTATATATATCACATACTTTACATTCTTATCAAAATTATATATCAAATACTTTACATATTTAGGTATAGGGATTAGGGGAGTCAATTAAATCGGTACAGTTCTCAAGCTCTTAGAAAAAGAAATCTGAGCTGTATGGTATACGAATGTTTAGTTTAGAATTAAAAGTTAAATTCATCAACTTTTATTTTTTATAATAGTTTCTAAAATTATGTATATAACCTTAAATAGTGAGAGATAGAAAACAAAAAACGTACTAACCAATTTAAATAAAATGTTATTTAAGTATCAAAACAAAGTTATGAAAAGATACTAATGGAAATAATAACTATTATTCCCTGATTGTTTATCTGTAGGGTTGTCTTAACAAATTCTGTAAGGAGGTTGATTAAGAAATGCAAAACAAGAAAATTGATATTAAAAAACTAAGTTCGGCCATCGTGATATATATATGAAAACATCAAATATTAAGATAAAATACTTACTTTTCCTCCTTAAAACACTTATTATATATGTATAAAAAAAAACTTATTATATGAAATACATAACTTGTGTTGTGACGTGTAAAATGAATGGCCATTTATTCCTCTTTATGATGAGGGGAGCAACGTATTTTGTGCTAAACTAAATTTGATCCCTAGCCAGCTAGGTACTTATTCGCCTTTATGAGGGGTCCAAATTGAATTTTCCCCTTTTGGTAAGTCCTCAACGTATTTGGGAAGTGAAAGTTTTAGTGAAATGTAGAAGGAATAATAAATAAAATATATATAACTGGTATAAATTATTTAATGTTACCTTTATTTATAAACAAATAAATAATTTAACAACTGGATTTTAGTTTTTTTTTGGGTACAGAAGGATGACAATTAAGGTTTTGGAAACTTCAATTCAGGGAATAAAATAAAAATATCATTTTAAAGTTCGCCTCTTTATTTTAAAAATAAATAAAAGTGAGGCCATATATTAACTAAAATAAGTAAAGTTGATGACAAGTGTGCTGTTTTCCTTTGTATGAAATAATATCATTATTTTATAAGGGGCGTGGAAGGGTAAGCACAACTCTTTTTAATGTTTCCAAAAATCAAGATAAAATTATTAAGGAACTATATATAGCAAGCCGAAGTAGTTTTGCTTTTTATTTAATATCTCAGTCAAATTTACGCAAAACGAGAGATAAAATGCGAGTCAGATTCATCCACACGTCAATAACATGAATTTGATATACTTATCCAGTTGTAAATTGTGACATGTATGTATGCATTGACTAATACTATATATAAATTATGCTTATCAACCTTACTTTCGAAGACATAAAAAGATGATACTATATTTCTTTTGGATTTATCGCTCGATCAAATAACGATGATACTTTCAAGTTTCAACAATGTAAATATCAAAAAAAACGAAAAGGCACAATTTTCTTTTTTTTATATCAAATAACTTTTAGTGCGCACAGATTATATTGTTAATTAACATCATGGGTCACGTATATATTTAACTTTTTTACTTGAACAATTTTATCAAATTGATTGGCAGATTGATAGAGAAACCAAGTTGAGTTAAAATTTTAAATATATTAACTGTTAAATAACTAAATTAAAAAGATCATAAAATAAAAATCTAGCCTCCGATTACTAAGAAGTGCATGCCAGATAGAACAAAAGAGAGGCCAGATAAGCATGAATCTTAATTTCATTCGACGGGTAGCATCCCACTACTTTTATCCAATGCATGATGCACCAAAAGATGAATGTGAATGTGGGAAAGAGATTAGGCCAATAGTCAAAAAGCAGAACCACAAGCATATAAGATAACTACCAAGTTAATTAGTTGTAGGATTCGGGTTTTATGGCAGTGAGTTTGAAGTTTGAATTTTGACTAAGTTTTAGATAACTCAATCATTCTCATGGGCCACTCAACTTGTACCTGGGATGATTTTTAGGAATAAGGATTCCATCTTACAAAAAAATTTATGTCTTTCATATTCCAAGTTGATTATATTCTAACAAGTAATATAAAACAATTATTTTATAATTTTTTTCTTGATTAGTTGTCATTTCTGGATTGAATTGAGAGTTGAGACATAATAAAACAAAAAATGTGACATGTGATCTTCATTTCCTTACCTTTCCTTGCTATTTTATATGGTAGAGCATAATTACTAATTAGATCATTACTAACATTTTATATTAGAGTATAATATTTATATATCATTATTATAAAGATCTATACACAATTAATATATTTTTCATCATTCATTTGGAATTTTTTTTAAAGAGACAATAACGAGTAATTATTAACGGTGAATGATGTACTGATAATATATTCTATGAGTTGAGAGTCATATACGAGGTACGTGGAATGTCTAAAATACATGATACCAGGATGACACTATAGAATATATAAAATAGAATATTAAGATGACAAAAAAGTTAAATAAGAGTAATATTTCGTTTCTTTATAAAAAAGTGCAAAAAAAAAAAAAGAAGATATCATCTAGCATAAGGGTTAAAGTTGATTAAAAGTTAATTTTAAATTGAACATCTGTAATGAAGTGTTCCATATGTGTGGAAGAAACATTAGGGAGTGTCATATCAATATATCAGCCACACGTTAGGCACTAGAAAAGGTGTTAGTGTTCATAGTTCATAGTCTAGATGCCTCCAATCCAAGTGTTTTGTTTTTCTTATGTGAAATTGTCACAATGAGGAAGTTTTTTTCCCATGTATTAAAATTTATTCCCTGGAAATGAGACGTGTGAATACCCCATTCCCATGATTGGTATTTTTTTATATAATATTCCGTATATAATGGATTTCTTGGAAGTTATTTAACATGTTTTAGTGAATTTCTATACCCATGGAGAAAAGGTGGGAATAAACATACACATGGAGCGGGAATAAAAAGCAATGAATAAAATGGCTTAGAAGGAAAATACTGCAACTGACTTCGTGCAACCAACCCAGGTTCCACTACTTCTGCATAAGGGGTATAATATATGACAACAATATGAATGAATCAATCATTATATATAATAAGTTAGGGGATTACTCAACAATGTAAACCAAAGTTATCATATGAATAGTCTAATACCAGATTGTGCACAGTACTCATTTTCTACAATTTTTTAATATATTTACAAATAATATGATTCTCAGTTCAATAAAATAATGTATGCATAATATATTCTAAAAATTAACATAAAATACTCATTTATAATTGAGTGTAATATCTATATTCTATTAATGTAAAAATTTATTTACACTCAACATATCATTTATCATTCATTTATACTAGTTTTTCGAAGAATCAATGATAATTAAATATGAAAGATAGAATGACGATGTATAAAACTAATACACTCTTAGTGTATATATAAATTTTTCTTTATCTAGGATGGGTTAAACTTAATGCGGATGGAGCCTTCTCGAGTTCAAGGAGGCTAGCTGCATGTGGTGGCATCATAAGGGACCACTTTGGTGCCTTCCTTTTTGCTTATGCTAACCATCTCGGTCCTTGCACAGTGGTCCAGGCGGAGCTCTGGGTATCCTGATGGGTTTGAGACTGTTACATTAGAGGGGTTTTCAGAAGGTCCTTCTTGAGTCTGATTCAGCGTACTATGTGCAGATGGTGGGGTTTGGATGTCCTGCATATCATCCGTGTGCGGAGCTTGTGGATCAAATCGGAAGCCTTTTTCCAAAATTTCATCAGGTTCTGTGTGTTAAACTTGGTAAATTCTAACAATGGATATGCTTGTTGCAGGACTATCAATGACTCAACAAGCAAGGATCATGATCAACATGGCTCAAGTATGAATCAAAGGGAAATTGGCTTGGTTGGAATCATAGCAATGTGCCATGAACCAGATAAACCAAGGAATATGTTTGACCAAGACAGAGTGCACCAATTGGCTCTGTCTCGGTCAGGAAGCATGCATCAGATGCGCATACGCCAGCCTCGGTCAGAATGGTTGCACCAGGTGCACATGTGCCAGTCTCGGAGCCTGCATCAGATGCGCATACACATGCGCCAGCCTCGGTCAGAATGGTTGCACCAGATGCACATTTGCCAGTCTCGGAGCTTGCATCAGATGCGAATGGGCAATGAGCACCAGTTGAGTCTGTCTCGGTCAGGACAGGGCATGGCGCACCAGTTGGCTCTGTCTCGGTCAGGACAGGCCTTGGCGCACCAGTTGGCTCTGCCTCAGTTAGGACAGGCCTTGGCGCACCAATTGATCTCTCAGTCAGGCAAGGGCGTGGTGCATCAAATCAACCATGGCAATACTTACTCAAGTCAGATTCATCATCACACTGAATCAAATAGATACAAAGTCTCTTGGATTAACTATAGGACTTCATATATACATAAATTAAAGGCCTATGATGTGTCCTTTTATGATTATTTAGGAAGCCAACAATTTCTTGAAATACAAGCTATCTCTCTTAGCTTTGTAATTGGCTCGATAATTCTGGTTTTACATATTCTGTTTTTCTATTTTTAGATAGATGATTAGTTATTATATATTAATTGGCTCGATAATTTCTTGAAATACAAGCTATCTCTCTTATTTTCAAGGATATATATATTGATCCTTGCTTTGTAGTTGTAATGCACTTTTCATAATCAAATAAGAGAAAATTCATTGAGTTCTTTTCATCTTTGTTTTGATTTGCTTCTTCCTTTTAATCAAGAAGAGTCTTTGATCTTTAGCAATGGAATTCACTTTTTCAAGAATATTCATATTTTATGAGAAGCCAATAGTGTTGCGGATGCCTTTGCTAAGTTCGGCCTTGATCTGAATATGCATGCTCGGGTCTTCGACACTGCTCCCGGGTTTTGTTCCATTCAGCTGTTGTCCGATAGTGCCTCCTCCTTTTATAGGAGAGGAGGGTAGTCTTTGTTTCTTCCCTCCTGCTTTCCTGGGCTGTCTTTAGTCCCTTTGTAACACCGGAAAAAAAAAGTGGAGTTTCCCTAAAGCCCAAACTGCAATGCACCATAAGCCCACTTAATACCCATGGTTTTGCCTGGGTTACTTCCCAACTTTGTTCGTCTTACGTGCCCTTCAGTTTTCAGAAGCCCGTAGACACCACACCGTGTTGACCAAAATTTCAGTATTTATGATCATTCGTAGAATAATTTTATTATTCTTCTTAGTTCTTTAGAATGATTTAAAACTATTTTGTGAATAGTTTAATCATGATTCATGACAGAATGCAATTAACTGAACTACAAAATTAAAGTAGTCACAGGTGTGTGCAACTTCTCTGAAGTCTGATGATCAGAATAATAAAATTGTATTTAGTATCTTTTTTTGTTGAACACATGGTATTTTTAAATCACAATATTTGGTGACTTTGATGCATAATGATATGTAATGTTTATAAATGGATTATTAAAGAATAGAGTGAATGAGGTTGTGGATTCGAATGTCACCTATAATAACTTTTAAAAAATAAAAAAAAGAGTTATAAGGTAATTTGATTATTAGATTAAATGAAAATGAGTTGAAAGGAAGAAGTTTGAGGGTTCGAATTTCTCTAACAACAAATATTATCATTTTGCCCATAAAAAAATATTATTGCTAAACATGAAACTTGAGCCAATATGTGGTTATCCAGTACTAGGAGCTTTCTAGTTACATCCAAACAAGGGGTGGTAATGTAAGAATTTCTTTTGCATTATGAGCATATTATATATCTATTATTTATGTGGGCTAATAATCATTGATTTTGTGAATTATTCACTAACAATATAAAAGATATAACACAATAAAAATACATCGTGTATTAAACTTTTAAATGCAGAGGGAACCACAAACCCTAGTAGATGCTACATAAAGGAAATGAAACTTTGAATACAAAAAAGATTGCATCGTCCTAATTTCATTTTCATGGTTTATATTTAATTGCTTAAATTGTGGCCGATTTTGCTTTTATGGCCAATGTATAATTTTGTCCTCTTCTAATGAAAAGAGGTAAGTGATTTGTATTTGCAAACAATGTCATCAAACTTGACTTAAAACAACTATTAGTGAAAGCAACCCTTAAACTCGCTTTTTTCTCCAATAACTTGCATAGGGCTGAGCATAATTCCAGCACTCATACAACTCTTACTGGCTTTGTTAAGCTTCTATTTGATCTTAATGAGTCACTCATGAGTAATCTTTGTTTTAATTTGTTCAAGTGTACCTTTCGGATAAGAAAGTGAAATCTGGTGTACGTGTAGATTTTTTAGTTCGAGGAGCATTCATTATAGAGTTTTAGTATACGATTCTAAAATTTAATTTACAAATTCTCTTATATTCGAGACCCAAAAAACTAGCAAAAAAATAACATATGGTATGAAGATGCAAGTACATAGGGTGTAATTACTGTTTGCATGGTACTACATGATTAGGTACGTATAGATGTTGCTTGGAGATTAAAGCCCACAAGAAAACAAATTCTGAACTGATTCTTGTGGAATGGGTAAAAACCAAATTCTACACATGTAATGATGCAAGAAAATAAAATGTGAGGCCAGTGATAAAAAATCCTAATTTTTATAATGAAACTAATATATATAAATTTTGCCATAAGTCATTATTAATGGAGATTAATCAATTGATCATTTTTTACTTGAAAGCACCAGATAGAGAAATCTGCTAGGGATGATGATCCAGATCAGATGAAATATATATATATATATATATAACACTCACTCTTTTAAAATTTTGAGTTATTCCAATTTCTCCTTTATTTATAAGGACATTTGGAAGCTCAAGTTTCCTTTTGTTTTTCCTTAAATTTCAGAAGAGTGAAATTTTAGTATTTCACGTGTCATCTGGGTTAGGTATTCTCAATCCCACAAGACCTTATGATTTATACTATTTCCACCTTCAAAATGCTTTAAAATGAAGTCATTAGCTTCAACTTAAAGAAGCAAATATTGACTTTCCATTTCAAATTCTCCTTGAATTTTTTTGAAAGCAAATGGCGTCAGCACTCAAAAACCTTGTTCTTCCAATGAGAATTTTGATTCCAATGAAGCAGGTCTAAGTTTAGCTACTATCATTTTTATATATACTTTCCTGGCTAATTTTTTCAATAGCAATATCTACGTAAAATATTAACACACGGAACATATTATCTTTTAAGTACATAATATATTAGGCACAAAAAATTAATAAAATAACTACGTGAATGCTCCACAAATTATTTTAAACATGTATGATTGGAAATAAATTGAATGCATTTAGGCTATCTGATCTTTGTGTGGTTATCATCCCTCCAAAAATTTGTCGGTGCCCAAAAATGTTTAATTATAAGCAAACCTTGCACATTCTACCATGCTACAATGCCAAGAAGCTCTATTCAATGTGTAGTCTGAATCTGAACTATTTAGTGTATTGTATTTGCTGGCTCAATAGTAAAAAATATAAATGATGAATTGCAACCCATATTTGCCACTTATAATATGCGCATATATAATTAAAATGTTACAAATATGGTTAGGACCGATCAAATCGGATTGTGGCGTACTGATTAAAACATATTTGCGAATAAAAAAAGTTCACATTTTCAATAAAAAAACACATTAAAAATTCAAAGCATGTCGCTTATAATTATTTGTAATATGGTTAGTCTTTATATTATTAATTAGTATAATAATTGAGTTGTAAGTCACAAATAATAATCCTTATATTTACAACTTTATTATATTTATTATAACTAGCGTGTAGACAAACACTTCGTGTCAGCTGACCCGCATTCTTATTTCATGATATTAAGTATTAAATTTGTATTTTTTATTTTAGAGAATTCAGATGTTTTTTATTGAACGTACTTCATGTTATAATTTTTTATAAAAGATAAAATAGGGAAACATAAAATACTTAATGAGTAGTTATTTTATGTTTATTAGTATTAGCATGGATAAACATGAAATAAGAGTTATAAAAGATTAATTAGATAAACATAAAATACTTCATATAATTATTTTATATTTTCCCTGTAGTATAAATATATATAAATAACTCATGTCTGATTTAATTAATAAATCATAATTTTCGACTAGTTTGATAATGGATAAGTTATTAATATCTGAAAATTAAAGTAAACTATATCCCCGCGTTTCAAGCCCAATCATTTAAAATAGTGAGAATAGTTATAATATTCATATATTAGTTTAATTATTTCCATTATTCGTAGCAAAACAGGTAACAACAGAGTATATGTTTGGTGGAGAGAGCGGTGGAGTGGAAAAAATCGTGAGTCCCTATGGCAAGCTAGTCTATGCAGAAACCATGGCAGAAGAAGTGGAAGAAGAACAACACGTTAAACAGAGAGAGCACCACCTTACATATTAAGGGTATAAAGGGAATTACAAAAGGAACAAAGAGGAAGAGTTAAGATCGTAAATATAAAACAAGTTATAATGTAGAGAGAGAAAACAAGTTATAATATAGAGAGAGAAAACAAGTTACATAATCCATCTATCTATTCTATTTATTATATAATAAAATATACTTCATAACCTCATCAAATGCCTCATTCATACAACTTCATCAATTACCACATATTATTTCCTCCTTCATTTTTTCACATCTTAAATGGTTCATGATAATTATATGTATTTTCCCATACAATATTTGTCATTTCTTCTCACAATTATTATATTTAATAAATAATTATTACATTTTTTATGACTACCTCTTAAATTGCATTTCAATTGTTATTGATGTCTATGACTCTCTTTCTTTTCCAACATTCTTTTTCTCTCAACAATTTTTTTTTTCCGGTTTCATTTCATTATCTCTGTTCATTATCGTCATTTTTTCCTTTTTCAATCATCCTCTTTAAAGTGTATTTTTTTATTTATTTTGTAGATCTGATCTTTAGTACATTTTCATTGATTTTTTGGTTTATTTGGTAGATCTGTTCTTATTTTATCATTGCTTTTTTGTATAATGTTTCATTGATTTCCTTATTTTATAGATGTGTTCTCACTAATTTCATTATTTTGTAGATATATTCTTCCAGCAATTTTCTCCTTTAGCATATGATAAACAAATGTATCTTCCTCGAGGAAGATCAAACCTTCAAAACCTATAGTATGTACCCAATCTCTATTATATTATACATTCACTTACAATATTACATTTATTTGTCTATTTTTTTGTTAATAATATATTTATCTCCCCATTTTATTTCATTGTTATCATTTTCTCTCCTTACTTATAGTTTGGTTCTTCCCTGAAACATCTCTGCAAGTTAATTTCTCTGTCCGTATCTCTTATCTTACTTATACACTTTTTTATTCAAATAATTGTTATTTTAATTTTTTGTTTTGCATGTTTCAAAAACACATCGAGTGTATCATCCTCTAAAATAAGTAAAAATCATGGTTAGTTATTGATACCTTCATTTTTGGCTTCATCATTAGTTATTCACTCACTTATGAGTTTTGTATTTTATTTTATTTTCTCTATTCAATGTTTTTTAATATACATGTTGTTTAATACACTCATTTTGGTTCAATATTTGTGCTTTAGGAAATTTTATTAAACCTCATTACCTTATTTAATTGTTTGCTTAGATATTTGTTTGGGTTGTCAACAACACAATATAATGTCTTTGTTCTTTGTTTCTCGATCTTTAGCATTCCTATATATGAAGAAGAATAATGTCTTCATTTTTATTTGATTTATATATATTGTAATTTATTTATTATTTCCAAATTTTAAGCAATCCTCATTATGTACATAAATTTGCAGAATTATAACTAATAAACTTTGAATGTCATAATCAATTGATTTGATTTATATTTTGTTTAAATTATTTATGATTTCTAAATTTTAGTCAATACTAATTATGTAGATAAATTTGTAGAATTACAACAAATAAATTTGTGCAATAATAATTAATTTCATTTATATTTTATTTTATTTGAACATCATAAATAATGTAACCTATGATTCAAAACTCATGAAGAAATAGAATAACTTAATTTATTTGTATAAGTTACAAAATAGAATATAAATTTAAAAATCAATTACAAAATGGAAAGAATCAATTATCAACCTAAATCAAAATATATCAGAAAGAACAATTATTATAAATTACAATGTAATATAACACACTCATTCGTTATAAACATGCATTAATTATGATTTAGTTTCTATTTCAAAATTATGTATTAAAGTTATTATGAAATTTTGAAAGTATTTTAAATACATTAAATGGAATATGTTGTAATTACACATTTAAATAGATCTTAAAACGTTATCAATTACTATCATTTAATTATCTTTAAAACATAAATAGTAGAAAACCAATCTTATGACTAATAGAAAGAATAAAATATGATATTATAATTAATATGGAAATCTGTTGAAATTTTTCTTCACATAAAATTGATAGACAATGAATTTATTTCATAAAAATAATAACTTTTAATACTAATTAGAAGAAATGTAGATAGTTCCCTTACGTTCCTGGAATTGATGAATTTGTGGCTTTAATAACGAAATAAGGAATTTGGAGCAATAATAATAATGTTTGAGAGTCATAAGATGATATGATGGTTAATGTGAAAGAGTTTAAGAATGAGTTGGATGAAGTTGTGGATTCGAGTCTCACACACAATAAATACTAACATACTAATCATTATTAATTGAAAGAATGTGTTATCATATTACAATTAGTAAGAAAATCTTTTGTTATTATGCCTGACATAAAAATGATAGACATTGAATTTATTTATTACAAATAACAATTTACAATAATAATTATTTAAATAGATTTTAAAACATTCTCATTTAATTATTTTTAAAAACTTTAATATCAAAAAATTCAATTTTATTATTAATAGAGTGAACTATTATATTAGAATTAATAAAGAGATATCTTGATATTTAATTTATTTCATAAAAATAATTATTTTTAAAATTAATTAGAATAAAAGTTGATAATTCCTAAATGTTTCATTTCCTATGATTAAAGAATTAGGGGCACTAATTATAGAGTGATGATCCACTTACTCCAAGAGTAAGATTTTTACACTTACTCTTCATTCTAGCCATCAATCATAGGGATAACTAATGGTTTAGATCTACTCACTAATTCAAACCATTGGATTTCTCTATAATTGATTGTTAGGATGAGAAGTAAGTTTAAAAAACTTACTCTTGCAGTAAATGGATCTCTCCTCTTAATTATGATGATTTGATTTCTATTTTAAAATTATGTATTAAAGTTATTAAGAAAATTTGAAAACATATTTTAATTATAGTAAATGGAATATGTAGTAATTACACATTTAAATAGATCTTAAAACGTTCTCAATTAATATCATTTATTCATTTTATGTGTCATCTATCATTCCCTATAGATCATTAAAATATTATTGTATAAAAATTGTATGAATGAAGACATATAATCAAGACAATGATACAATTTTGAAATATTATAATAAACTATTGTAATTGTACATAATCGCTAACACAAAAAATATAATAACATTAGTATGTATTAATTAGATTAGATTATTTATTTTTTCTTTACAATTCTCATAACTACGTCATTCTCTACCTAATGATATATACATTTGTTAATTTTGATAATCCAATAAATGTCTTAGTTCAAAGTACTTATCCAGATCTAGAAGAACGCTAAAAAAATGAAGTCTTTTTATAACCAAGGATAATACTTGCACCAAATATTGAAATTATTGAGCAAATAAATGAATTTTTTTAGTTTAATTCCAAATAAAAAAAATTTAAATTCAATTCAATCAGTTATTAAGTTGAAGCAAATATTTCTAAACTTCATAATATTATGTGATAAAAATGAATACAATAGTTCTGATTCTATTGATATGTGTAATACTAATGAAGACCATAATATGATATTGTATATATTTAATATTTGTGAGTTGAACAATAAAGGACATTGAATTTTGAAAGATATATGAGTTTCAAAATAACAAAATTTGAAGTTGTTTCTTATCTTAAAAGAACAACATAGATATGATATATATATTCTTAATCATATGTTAACAAAATACCGCCACGTGCATTTACATGGGTAACTTGCTAGTTAATACTTAAACTCCACTCTTAATTGAGTATAGGGGTGGAAAATCTCATCCCATTTATCAAGAACCTATTATCTTGTTTATTAGAGATTAGATTTTTTCATAAACAAGATAACCTCATGTTTTAAAAAAGAATAATTAGTTTAACTAATGCACGGTAACTTTCTAGTTAATACTTAAATTCAACTCTTAAGTTGAGTATAAGGTTGGAAATATCTCATCCCATTTATCAAGAACCTATTATCTTATTTATAAGATATCTGACTTTTTTCATAAACAGTATAACCTCATATTTTAAAAAAGAATAATTAGTTTAATTAATGATATCTAAACAGATTATTAAGCCTAACTAGGTTTTGTTTAATTATATTTTATAACACTATTTATATTATATTATTTTAATATAACTAATATATTATATATAAAAATATAACTAAATTTTTAGTGTCCAGAAATGCTTATTCAAAGGCGTTAGCTTATTTAAAGCCGATTGACCTACTTAAAAATTATATAATATAACCAACCTTAAAATCGAATTAAATATAAGATCAAGCCTTTAAAGAAACTATAACTACACTTTAATTTTTTTTTTAAAATACCGGAGATTTAGGCTCATATATGTTCCATTCATTTAAGGCGAAACATGAACATGTTTATATCCACAATTAGCTTGAGTGTAACAAAATATTTTAAAAAATTAAAAGAACAATATTAAAATGCCATTATTAATAAGATATTGATGAGATTCCAACAAATATCAATCCCCATCCTGTAATTTTGCCAACAAATAGAAGTATAGAACTACTTTTCTCCTAGGCAAATCTGGCCGAGGGAGGGGAAAGAGTTTAGTCTGTCCCTCTTTTTCCTTTTGAAGTTGATCTATGGTTGAATCAATCAAGTAGAAAAAAAGTAATAACAAATTGTTTTCATTTCTACTAATATTAATATCTTTTATGATAGTTTGATTATTAAGACATCATCACTTTTATCTTCATCATAATTTTTTGAATTTATAAATATTTCCGCGGTGTTAATGCAATATCACCTTAAGAATAATCATATTTGCATCATTCTTATGGGTTAATCATCATTTAGATTCACAACTATCATTCAAGAATTGTCACATCTGTGAATGTGAACGCAAAGAAGAGATGATTTTTTTCGAAGTATTTTTTTTACTTAAAATGAAAATATTGACTATCTCAGTATTGAATAATTCAATTGTTATAATCATTTTATTATCCATACTCAACCATTTATGCGGAAATTTATTCTTAAAATCATTACCAATTTTGAGACAATAAAAAATCAATATTAAAATAAATAACAAAAGTTTTAAAATCAATTCATTACTAAAAAATGAAATTGGTAAAATAATTAAACCCGTGAATTGCACTGACTCAATGGCATGTTGATTCTCAACGGGACCCTTTGGTCGATCACGGAATCAGCATTTGGACCCCACCCATCATAGCTTAAGAATTTACACCATTGAGATTTTTGTAGCCTCCATCGCTTTTGATTGGGTCATAGTGGGGGTCTTGTTAGTCTTGCCTCCATCAGGATTTTGGCATGTGTGGCCATGTAGATGTGCATCACTTTCACCTCATCTTTTAGTCAAATGCATGGTATCAATACCATGATGTAAGACTTTCTTGGATTTGGACTTATGGAATAAAATATTCCTTCATGCTAGAGATAAATTATCTTCTTCAACTATTAAAATTATGACATGTGATATTTTCACTACTTTTTAAAAAAATATTTTTAAAAACTCAAAAATAAGACACATATAATTTATCTCATGATATAAAGATATATTTTATTCTTCTCCCCTTATCATACATAATTAAATATTCAATCAATTCTTAAGAATTATTGAATAAAACAATCACAGCCCTAAAAAATAATTAGCTCCTTAACATCAAGTGAAAATACCCTAATTAACCTAATAAATGCATGATATGAATTACAAAGCATTTTACTAAATTAGATATATATTAGTAAATTAAATTCATTTCCTTTATTTTTAATAAATGTTATATTCCTATATTAATTTTTACTTTAATTTTTTTTCAAATTATTTTTATCTTCAATTCGATAATAATTTACATAACTCGAAACTCAACTCAAGTTTAATATGAGTTATTTTCTTAGATTAAATTTGATTCAATTTGAGCTCGTAAACTATTCGACTTGTTAACTCAAAATGATTTAATTTGTCTCAAATCAAACTGTAATTCAACTCATTAACTTGAGTGATGCAGTTATTCAACTCAAATGATAATTATTTACTTAAATGTATAAATTTAAAGAATAAATTACTCATTTTATTCTTGATCCAAATTTATTAAACTAAATAATGAATCAAATATTAAAAAAATATCAAATTGACTTGGTTCATTATCACACTAGATAATTTAATTCCATCAACAAAATACAAACTATAAACTTACTAATATTTTCACGTTCTATATTAGTGTTAAACTATATAAGAGAGTGGGGTTATTTGTGAGCCACGGCCTCGTGTCAATTTGTCATGTTATCAAATCTTACGTGTCGTCCTCTTGACGGCCAAAAGTTCAAAGTTTATTACACCATCACCTTCTCTGGCACCCGCAGCCATTCGCCTAACCAGTGTCAAACACCTCATTAACCAAAAGACTAATCTGCCCTTCCCTCTTTGACGTGGCATAACACAGTGGAGCACCGCCAGAAATTACAATGGAATTGTTCGTAGGTGATTATGTCCGTACCCATATAAAATCATGGTCTTCTTCACCTTCACTTCACAGAAAGTAAAACATTCGTATTGTCTTTATTGTGGAATTCATAGCCAAAACCATTGTAATTGGAACTGTGAATCCAACTCAGTTAAGAAGAAAGAACAAAAGCATGGAGAGTACTGAGTCATCGATCGATTCACAACAACCGAACCTGCCACCTGGGTTCCGGTTCCACCCAACAGATGAGGAACTCGTTGTTCACTACCTCAAGAAAAAGGTTTCCTCTGATCCTCTCCCTGCATCTATAATCGCCGATGTTGATCTCTATAAATTCGATCCATGGGAACTACCAGGTAATTTATATGTTTCAAAATACCCAAAGATTCATTTTTTCTATTCAAAACACCAACCTCCACGATTTTTATAACGTGGGTGTAATTGCACTGTCTTTACATAACCTTTCCATTTACGAGTTGTTTTTTTGGACAGAAATAAAAGAAAATTAAATATTTTAGAGTCATCTCACAAGTCATTCTCAGACATTTCATTTCACTTTTTTTTCGTTTAAAATTTAACTCGTAAAAAGAACTTTTTGAATAAAGAGGAGTTGTAGATGTAATTTAGTGGAACATGAATTGAGTTGAGCTTAATTTAACCAAAAGAAAATGGGTTTAATTTTGCAGCTAAGGCATCGTTTGGGGAGCAAGAGTGGTACTTTTTTAGCCCAAGGGACAGGAAGTACCCGAATGGAGCAAGGCCAAACAGAGCTGCAACTTCTGGATATTGGAAGGCAACAGGAACAGATAAACCAGTGTTGTCATCTAGTGGGGCCCAGAAGGTTGGGGTGAAGAAAGCTTTGGTATTCTATGGTGGGAAGCCACCAAGAGGGATAAAGACCAATTGGATCATGCATGAATACCGAATTGCTGATAACAAGCCTACCAATAATAAGCCTCCTGGATGTGACTTGGGAAACAAGAAAAATTCCCTAAGGGTAAACACTTCTTCATATTAAAAAATCTTTCTCAGTGCTTTATTTAATTTGTTGCAAAAACTGATGACTAATGTTGTTGTACGACTCTTTACCAAAACCCCAACCAGAACTATATAATAAACAACCATAAGTTAAAATCATTTTTTATCTTTAAATTAACTATTCTTGAATGTGCACAAATAAGAAAATATCAATTAGAAAAGTTTTATCACAATAAAATATTACAAATAAGTTGAAATAATAATAAAACAACATAAGTTTTAGGCTTTAATCGCAACCAAAAAAACGCACAAATAACTTTAAAATTTAATTGAACAAGGAGATTTTGTAGTAAGAAATGTAATTAGAATAATGATAAATATAACTACAAATAAGTTGATAATACCTAAAAAAATTCATTCAAAGTAAAGTTGTTGTCATATTCTTAAAATGATTGAATGAGTTCCGTGAAATCAATTAAGTCACTGATTTTATGCTTAAATTGAAAGAGTTCAATAGGCTTATACTAGCTTTGATGCATGACCGGTCAATTGAATAACTCAGACTGGTCAGGTGTTCGGTTGCTGATACTTGATCAATCTGATCTAAGTTTGATAACTATGATGCATATATTTTAACAAATAATGTAAAAATTTGATACAATTTAATTAAAATTATTATATTCAAAGGGTTAGTATAAATTTGTATTGATTTTTTGAAATCATGAAAAAGAATTAGAAAAACAAAAAAAGAAGGTTAAAACATTAAAAGATATGAAATGGAGGGATTATTTTTAAATGGGATGATAATCATATTGTGTTTGTGTGTTTGTGCAGTTGGATGATTGGGTATTGTGCAGAATCTACCAGAAAAGCAATACACAAAGGTCACCTATGGAGCATGAGAGGGATGATTCCATGGATGACATGATTGGAGGGTTACCTTCATCCAACGTGGGCCATATGAATATGGGGTTTCACTTGTCAAAGATGTCCACAACCTACACTAGTAATAATACTAATGGTGCATTGTTGGAAAATGACCAAAACTTCTTAGAAGGGTTGATGTTAGGCAATGGTGGGATGAACACAACAAATGCCATATCTTCTCATTTGGAAACCTCAAACACTGCCTCCAAAAGAACACTCTCATCACTATATTGGAATAATGGTCATAATGAAGATGTGGATGGTACCTCATTGTGTAACAAAAGGTTCAATTTTATGGACAGTGCTGCTGGGGATTGCAATGTTGTGAGGTCTGAAGAAAATGGCACTGCTACTGTTAACTCCATTGCAACCTTGCTTAACCATCTTCCACAACAAACACCTAATTCAATGCAACAACAGCAACAGCAACAGCAACAAACAATGCTGGGTTCCATAGGAGATGGATTATTTCGGACACCATATCAAATACAAGGGATGAATTGGTATGGTTAGCTCAGTTCTGTGTTTCTTCAGAGGGTAATTAATATGATGGTTATACTTATATTATTGATGCAAATATTATTGAACTAAGAGGGTGGAAGTAATCCTTTGCTGGGGCCTCGTTCTCTTGCTAATTAGATTGTAAATATTTTAATGGGCTATTGAGATTTTTGTTAGGAGTATGGAAGGTAGAGTCTAATCAAATAGATGGCTTCACATTCCTTCAACCATTTGAAGGTATAACTCCAAGCAATAACACTCATAATTAGGTGAGGCCATGCATTATTTTTATTTAAATGTATAATTAGCTTTATACATATATAGATATTTGCTTGTTCTATTTGTATGTAAAGAAGAAAATGAGGATGCTCTTTATGTACAAATGTTCAGAAGAACGATGGGGGGAATAAGTTATTGTATACTTTGTTTTAGGGTACAAATTAATGAAAAACTTTGTATATATAGAGATCATATACAGTTGAACTATGCAAGAAAGTTGATTGTATTTGTGGTTTGTATATCTGTATCAGCAAATATGTTAAGCTTGAAGTTTACACTAGCACAATAGTAAGTGGATAGGAAGTGTGAATATTCGACCCTTACCCATTTATCCTCTCTCATTTTTCTTATTATGAATTTCCACTTTTAAAATATGGCAGCTAATTTGCATCAAGTCTATGCATGAAGCTATTGGCTTGTTAATTAAAACCTTTATCATTTCACCTAGAGTCAGTCTCAATGGGTGAGGTAGTATTAAAAAAACAAGAATTTTATATAATTCGTCTAGCCTTAAAATATTTACTTTAGTTATATTTAATTGAAGAAATAATATATTTTTAATCGACTTTCAAATTTCAGCTATTTCTAAATTATTTTACCAAACAACTCTATTGTTAAAAATTACATACATAAATACATGCTAATTTTCCGGAAAAGCAATAATTATCATTGAAGTTTGATACACTGACGATAACTATGCAAACAAAGTATCTCTTCATGTATTATTTGATATATGGTGACATTATATTTACCTGAGGAAATGTGATCCATGCTTGGGATCCTCTATGCTCTAAGATGATGAACCTTGTCAAATTAACGTTTCCTAATTCATAATATTATTAAATATTTGTGGTATATGATGCAATGATTCCATGATGATCATGAGGACCTGATTTTGATGCTGTCTATTTTAATTTCCTTATTTTCTCCCTTCTAAAACCAGCAATGGTTAGTACAGCTACCCCTATATCTCAGGATAAGCTACCTGTTCTTTTCATTACTACATTCCAATCGTAATGTATACATCAAACTCTAAACTCACTTTGGCAATTCAAGTATACGACATCTCAAGAAACTCTGACACTTCACCCTACCTAATCAATATGACATATTCACAGATAAATATCACAACAATTTGTTAGTAGCACAGAAAGTAGTAGAAAGAAAATCTAGAAATGTTCCAACTTTAATTAGTATCTATCCTAGAAGCAAAAAAGTAACATTCAAGATTATAAGAAAATAGTACCTAGTTGCCTATATATATATAAAATATGTGTTTGATATAAATTGTTTTAATATTAAGATTATAATATGTCATTATATGCTCAAAAAAATAATTAACCCGTCAAAACTTGAACGTATTGTTTTTTTGTGTGCTTATTTCTATGGTTTTTAAGATTTTTTTTATAAATTAAACTCGTTATCCAAACACAATTATTTTATAAAAAAAACTTGTAAACTAAGAATATGTATATATAAACAATCCTGGATAAAACTCATTTATGATCATCACTACAAATGAGTGCTTGAACGTGTTAAGTTAAAGGAGCTTGGCATAATTAAAATAAAACGGTAGACTCGAATTCTGAGTTATGATAATAACCCCAAGGGGTTAGTCCATCACAAAGAGGTTATTACTCTTAGAAATCAAGAAAAAAGAATATATCATCATTCATAAGATTAATTAAGTTGAAAATTAATTAGGCTGAATATTTTACCTTTTTTAGTCAATACCTTCTGTATTTGAAAATTACATTAAACTTCGACTATTCAAAGTTAAGTCGTGAAAATTTGAGATAAAGTTGTCCTAACATACTATAATGTTATTATACCTGAACCATAGATCTTAATATCATTCCTTTACTTTCCAAGTTTATACTTATGCCATTTTTGGTTTAATCTGAAAAAAAGATAAGAGATATTTGAGTTGGGATGTCATTTTCTCTCTTGGGAGTGATAAGACGTAGTTATGTATATTTCACAACCCCATAGGTCATACAAATAGACATCAAAGTCGACCTCATTCACTACTTGCATTTCTTTCTGGCTAAAACTCGAGGGGACCATTCTTCTTATCATTTATATGAATCATTATCAATAAACCACACAAATTTAATACTCCATTAATTGCATTTCCATTCTAGGAAAGAATACAAATTAACTTTATAAATTTAGCATCACATGTGCTTCATTTCGGAATAGATATCATAACAATGAGTTGCAATGTTAATGCTATATTGCTATCCTTGAGTTGTGCATGACGCTATCACACGGTCTTAAAGTCTATAAAATCTTATCCTTGAATTAAATAAAATATGAAATGAAAAAGACCATGATAACCTGCCTGTATTCCAATCTAATTAAAGTGGACTATTGCTAATTAAAGTCATTATAAATTGGAGTGGGGATAAGCAGAGGCAAACCAAACACATGAAGTACAAACCTGTGAATTAAAAATGTGGCCCATTTGTTTAAATGGGTCAAATTTGAAGTTTGAGTTTGACTTATTTTAAATAAGAGGCTAACTTATTAGCTCGAAGTTGGAATAGATGTTCAACCTGGGTTGACATCGGTGTCTAATGTAGGGCTAATGTTGACTTCGTATTGGGGCTAATGTTAGATTTTAGAATGAGATCAATACTTTGCTATAAGTCAATGTCAATTGTAGTGTTGCTCTTAAGGTCAATATCAACATTAAGTATGAGCATAATGTCAAGGCCGATGTTAGTATCAATATTAGTGTTTAGATCGCTCAAGTCGGATTAGATTTAGGCCCACATATCGAATCGAAGTCAGAATAGGCCCTAATAGATTGAACAAATTAGGTACTAAGTAATTTGTTTTAAATTTTAGATGGATTTAATGGATTGAACAATGTTTTTGGATGAATTATTAATCATCTATTAGTAAACATGACTAAATCCAATTTAATCCATTTAACCCTGTTTCCATTTAATGAATGGACTGGAGGAATCGTGATTAAATGAATACTTTTACCACATCTACACTAAATCATTTATAGTCTTATTCACCTTACAAATAAAAGGAAAAAGAAGAAGATAATCTATATATGGTTTGATCCTCGTGAATAAGAATAAATGAATAACCTTCCATTTAGGTTTCCAGATAAAAAAGTTGCTTTTCAATGCCTATAAATTTTAAATACATATCTTTAGTCCTTGACGTTATGCTTCTTTTATGTCCTTTGGTTAAGCTGTTTCATGTGATTTGAGCTTATGAATTGGGCTTAACAATCTATGAATTTAAATGTTTGGACGAAAAAACCAATGAGAACAAAAATGTATATAACAAAAGTGTATGAGATTTATACATTGTTAATATATGATCTCTCATTCATACTTGTTCTGCAATGACTCATATTTCTAGATAACAACAATACAAATTATGGGCTTGAGCTGATGTAAAGGGGTTGAGGTAGAGAACTGTTGGAACATGGTACGGTAACAACAAGAACTATATATATATTGATGTTATGTAAACCTAATGTAACAAGAAGAAGAATAGTAAAACACTAATCCTTATTCTCTAATAATATATAGTGGTAGCCGCTCAACGCTCCCGGGGACGTAGGCACAATTAGCCGAACTTCGTTACCAAATTTCTTGTGTTATTTTCTTGTCTCTATACTCTTTACTATTTGATTGTTCGCTTGTTCCCAATAATTGGTATCAGATGACTCTTAACCCAGGTGCCAAATTCAAGGTGGGGAAGTTCGATGGAACTGGTAATTTTGGATTGTGGCAAAGGAGGGTTAAGGATGTGTTGGTTCAATAAGGTCTATCAAAGGCGCTACGTGAGGATAAACAAGAGGGTATGGATCATCTAGATTGGGAAGAGTTGAAGGAGAAGACTGCGGGAACCATAAGGCTTTGTCTATCAGATGAGGTGATGTATCATGTTATGGATCTGACATCACCAACAGAGGTGTGGGAGACATTAGAGAAGCAGTTCATGTCCAAGTCTCTAACAAATAAGCTGTATTTGAAACAGAGACTCTATGGCCTGAAGATGCAGGAAGGTGCTGATTTGCAACAACATCTCAACAGTTTTAATCAAGTGATCAATGACTTGCAGAAACTTGATGTGAAGGTTGATGATGAGGACAAAGCAATAATATTACTGTGTTCTTTGCCAAATTCCTATGAACACTTGGTGACAACATTGACGTACGGGAAAGACTCAATCAAACTGGATGAGATCACATCTGCACTTCTGTCCCACACTCAAAGAAGACAGAATGTAGGTGAAGGGTCTCAGGGTGATGGTCTGTATGTGAAAGGGAGCCAAGTGCGTGGGAGGAGACAAGGCAGAGGAGGTCATGCCAAAGGGAAAAGACCAACTTCCAGGGGCAGAACACCAGTAGAGTGCTACAAGTGCAAACAGACTGGGCATTATAAAAAGGATTGTCCCAATGAATGGAGTCCTAGCAAGCCGGTGGGGAAAGATGGAGTATCTACATCTGCAAATGTTGCACAGAAAGATGACTCTGGTTACAGTAGTGAAGTTGATCTACTATCTATATCATCAATTTATAGTACAGATGAGTGGATACTTGACATTGGTTGTTCCCACTACATGACGCCAAACAAAGAATGATTCACCACATACAAGGCAGCCAATTTTGGTTTCGTGTATCTCGGAAATAATAAAGCATGTGAAATTATTGGTATGGAAGAACTCAGAATTGTGATGGATGATGGTGTAGTGAAGATGTTACGTGAGGTTAGACGCATACCAGATTTGAAGAAGAATTTGATTTCTTTGGGGACATTGCAGGCCAAAGGGTTTAGCTATAGAGTTGATGGGAACAATGATATTCTTTGAGTATGAAAAGGTGCTCTGACTGCGATGAAGGGTAAAAGGACTACAGGGAACACTTACAAGTTGTTAGGGAGAACAGTTGTAAGTGGAGTTGTTGGAGTAGCTGAAGAGATCTCAATAGATTCAGAGACAAAATTATGGCACATGCGTTTGGGACATATGAGTGTGCGTGGCATGACAGAACTATGCAAAAAAGGACTGTTGAGGGGAGTCAGCAA
>NC_032016.1:20871491-20911072 GCF_001865875.1 Lupinus angustifolius
AACAAAAACTCAGTTTCAGAAATTCTGTGAGGAACATGGCATTCAGAGACACTTTTCAGTGAAGAAGACTCCTCAGCAGAATGGTGTTGGAGAGAGGATGAATAGAAGACTAGATGTATGAGACTACTGAGACTGAATGCTGGACTTTCCAAAGGATTTTGGGCAGAGGCACTTAGTATGGCATGTTATGTCATCAATAGATCACCACGAGCTTCATTGGATGGTAAAGTTGCAGAAGAAGTATGGACAGGTAACCCAGTTAATTATAATATGTTACGCATATTTGGTTGTCCTGCTTATATACATGTACCCAGTGATGAACGATCGAAACTTGATCCTAAGTCAAAGAGGTGTATCTTCATTGGATATACCAAAGGTGTGAAGGGGTTCAAGTTCTAGGATCCAGTTTCTAGAAAGGTGATGTTGAGCAGAGATGCAGTATTTGATGAAGATTTTATGATGAAACAATCAGTTTTGACAGAGGTGCCCATGCCAAATGGAGAGACTTTGGGATCAAATATGATTCCAGTGAGCAATGAAATGGTTCATGTGAATAAAGGCAATGAACCATGCACTAGTTCAAGTCAAGAACATGATGATTCTCAGGCAGAGAGTTCAGGTGTGCAGGAGTATCTACTTGCTAGAGACAGGGATAGACGTCCTATCAAACCTCCAGAGAGATATGGCTTTGAGGATATGGCTTCAGATATCAGTTTAGGAGATCCATGTAGCTTTCAAGAGGCTATAAACAACCAGGAGAAAGAACAATGGATGGGTACCATGATGGAGGAGATGAAGTCTTTACAGAAGAACCAAACTTGAGAGCTTGCTTCCATTGCCCCCAAACAAGCTTGCAGTTGGGTGCAAGTGGGTGTGCAAGAGGAAGCCAGCAGTATCAGAAAAAGAAGGGGAAAAGTTCAAGGCTCGTCTTGTAGCAAAAGGGTATTCACAACAGAATGGGATCGACTACAATGATATTTTCTCCTCAATGGTGAGACACACTTCTATCAGGGCAGTGCTTGCCTTGATAGCTAGCCGGGATATGTACTTAGAACATATGGATGTGAAGACTGCCTTTCTCCATGGTGAATTAGAGGAGAAAATTTACATGACACAACCAGAGGGGTTCAGTGCAGCTGGACAGCGTCACTTGGTTTGCAAGTTGAAGAAGTCTCTATATGGGTTGAAGCAGTCTCCCAGACAGTGGTACAAGCGGTTTGACACTTATATGTTGAAGCTTGGTTATAAGCGTTGTGAGTATGATTGCTGTGTTTATGTGAGAAGCCTTGACGATGGTTCGTTTATTTTTCTGTTACTTTATGTTGATGATATGTTGATTGCTGCTAATCATTTGAGTGATATCAATGAGCTGAAAGTCATGCTAGGTAAGGAGTTTGACATGAAAGATTTAGGGGCTGCTAGGAAGATTCTTGGGACGGAGATTCACAGGGATAAGGGAGCTATAAAACTATGGCTCTCCCATCAAAGCTATGTTGAAAAGTAGAGATTTGATATGAGCAATGCTAAAGTAGTGAGCACTCCATTGGCAAATCACTTCAAGCTTTCCCTAGATCAGTGTCCAAAGACAAATGAAGAGAAGAAATATATGTCAAATGTTCCATATGCCAGTGCAGTGAGTTGCTTAATGTATGCTATGGTTTGTACTAGACCGAACTTGGCACAAGCAGTTAGTCAAGTATGCAAGTACATGTCGAAACCAGGGAAGCAACATTGGGAAGCAGTCAAATGGATTTTTAGATATTTGAAGGGGACTACAGGTCTCGGTATCATGTTTGGCAGCCAACAGAGTAAGCCTTCAGTTATTGGTTATGTTGATTCAGACTATGCAGGAGACTTAGATGATAGAAGGTCCACAACGGGGCTTGTCTTCATCCTTGTAGGTGGACCAATTATGTGGAGATCATCAGTTCAGTCTGTTGTTACTATGTCCACAACTGAAGTAGAGTACATGGCAGCTGGTGAAGCTTATAAGGAAGCCATGTGGCTTATGGGGCTAGTAAATGAGTTAGGCATTGAGCAAGGTGGAGTTCTACTGCATTGTGATAGTCAGAGTGCTATCTTCTTGGCAAAGAACCAGGTGTATCATGCTAGGACCAAACACATTGATGTGAGATTTCACAAGATCAGAGAGTTGGTAGCTTATGAGTATATACTATTGCAGAAAGTTCACACTTCAGAAAATGCAGCTGATATGTTAACCAAACCGGTTACTATGGACAAGTTCATGCATTGCCTAAGCTTGCTGAACATTCACTGATGCTGGACTATGGAGCACCCCCAACCCAATAGCGGAAGATGGAGATTGATGATATTCGCAACGTGGAGATTGTTGTGCAATGACTCATATCTCTAGATAACAACAATACAAGTTATGGGTTTGGGCTGATGTAAAGGGGTTGGGGGAGAGGGCTATATATATATTGATGTTATGTAAACCTAATGTAACAAGGAGAAGAATAGTAAAACACTAATCCTTATTCTCTAATAATATATAGTGGTAGCTGCTCAACGCTCCTGGAGACGTAGACACAATTGGTCGAACCTCGTTACCAAATTTCTTGTGTTATTCTCTTGTCTCTATACTCTATACTATTTGATTGTTCACTTGTTCCCAATAATACTTAATCATCATCGACTCTTTAAATAAAAGTAATACAAATAAATTTTGTATGATATACTAATTGTGTATTAATCTTTACAATATCATTATATAAATATTATACTAAAAAACAATTACCATACACATTCTAGTCAAGTTTTGACTAGAACATACTTTTACAAGTTTATTGCAGATAATTCAAATTTGACTCCAATCATCCTAAAAAATCAATATATTTAACTATAATATGTATTATTATAATGGTTGACTTTTAATTATTAACTAACAATTATAACAATGATTATTATAAGTTAAACAAAAAATATAAGAATAATTAGAAGATCAAATTTTAAAGAGTACTATTAATATTTTACATAAAATTACTCATTCATTTCTCACATTCTTCTCTAGTAAGTGGAGATAAATAATTATTTGTGGGTTTTATTTCTCTCTTCCTAACCACAGATTAGAAATGATCTATTTCTCTCTATCAAAGAAAGGGTACATGAGTCAAGTTTATTAATCTGAGTGTAAACAAAAAAAAAACTTTATTACCTGTCCTTCAATTAATCACCTCATGGACAACGTTGGAATTTTATAATTGAATTGGCAATAATACCCACCTGGCATTCACCAAAATAAACATTCTCTCAATTATATTGATATTTTATACATTGAGAATAAGAAATAATTAAATAAGTCAAAATATATTTTGATTATATTCATATATTGTTTTCCATAATTACTCATGTTAATTATTTTCACTATAAACAACTACACACAAATTCTCATAAGATTTTCAATTACCTGCACTAAGTTATTAAAAGAAAAAAATGTATGCACAAACATTGTACAAGATTTATACACTATTATTGTATCATCCACCAATGATGTTCAATTGTTGTTGATTTTTCAAAAAAGTAATCCAAATAATGAGTAAATGATAGTATACATGTGTATAAATCTTTATATTGTGTGATTTTACATATATGTATTAAAAACACACGATGAGAGATAAATTGGATATAACAAGTACATGTGTAATTGTTAGGGAAGAACTAAAACATCAATATACTAGGGAAGAGAAAATGTTACATATATTAGATTAGTAATGTCAACCACACATATATATTTAATAATATATTAATGATTAAAATTCATGTTAAATTAATTGCATGGATGTGATTAAAATATGTAATTATTATTTCTGAGATGAAGAGATTATTGGTCGAACATTTTGGCTTATTCATAGCCACACTTAGTAATAATAATAAGTCTTTCATTCCAAAACCCATACTCAAACAACGTTCATGAACCTTCCTTCTTTGTTCAACTTTCCCAACATATAAGTCTCCACAAACCATAAAACAAGTTATTCAAAACCCAAACTAGAAAAGCCTTAGGAAACAAACACAGGCATATATACGCTTGTATTTTGTTCATATTCACATAGCTTAATCATATACACATATGCATATTATTACTCTTCAAAATCAAACCAAAGAAAAGCCACAGCTTCCACCAAAGATGTCAAGTTTCGGATACAAGAAGGGGAAGCTATATGTTGGTCAAAACAATGGTTTTTACTTGGCCATGTCTACCCAGTTTCGTTGTGTTCCTTGTAAGTGTTGTGTTGAAGGGAAGAAGTTGAAGAAGGCTCAGGGAAATAAAGAGATATTAAGAAGGGCACTACTGACTCCACCACCACGTAAAGGGTTTAGATGGTTGAATTTCAGACCAACACCAAGCAGACTCTCTAATATGTCCACTGCTTGATTTTCTTTCTTTCTTTTATGTAAAATCTTACTTGGTTGATATTGGATAATTGTATTATTGAGATTTAAGATGATTCTCTATTAATGCTTTCTACCCTTATGAAATTTTGGCTCTTTGTAATTGGCGATTTAGTTTTAGACACGAATCTTTGTTTTTTTAGGGGATTCGTGTCTGTTATGTACAATTAGATTATTTGAGTACTTACATCTTTTCTTATATTTACATATGTTATATGTTATAAGTACATTAGTTCCACCTTAAAATATGGGATACCATATTCACATACATATATTTTATTCAAAATTTTAACAAATATATTAAGGTATTGTTTTTAAGAATATAATGCAAAATTTGCTTTAAAAATGATGTTTTAAGTGTTTGGGAGACACCCGTAGTGTGCACAGGAAAAAAACATCCTGCTATGTTATGAAAATTGCAGGTGATTTCTAGATTTTTTATAACTTTAGTAATCTCTCAATTTGCCATCATGCAGCCATGCTATAACATTCACGCTTGATATTATATTGCCACCACCATCACAAATTATTATCTAGCTCTGTATCTCATAGAAAACGAATTACTATTTGTTCATCTATGTGCGTCATTATTTTTTGGGTACTACCATGGATATCCTCTCACCTTTTGGGTAAAAAATTAATTTCTTTCAAGATGCATGAGTCTTTCTCAACAAGTGTCATTCCAAGAAATCGAACATTTGACATTTTGGTTTTTATGAGGATCTAGTGAGACCTTGTACCACTATATCACATGCCAGGCCGCATCGTCCGCAAAAATATACGGACAGTGCATCATATTTTTACCTGTTAGCCCATATTATTAGGCTCGTTTTATTTGCAGAACATTTTTAGGGGCTCGGCAGGCCTAACTGCCAACTCCGTTCAACAATTTCACACTTTCACCTCACCCCTCTCCCACTATTACACACACTCACTGTCACACACACTCACTGTCACACACACTCACACTCCCATTCAAAGTTTGATTGAAGCTTCACCAATCACCAATCACCACTCATCTCAATTCTCAACTCAACAAACCAATTTTTATAACAGTTATCACAGTGTCACTATAACAGTTCAAACTGGTCAAAAGGCACAACATAATAATTTTTTATAGAAACAACAATTATCAAATACTTAAAATTAATTCAAACTATTATAGTAACATTAATAAATGCTGACAGCATGTTAGAACCTCAGATTCTAGGCTGTTAGTATTGAATTATTAATTCACATGCCACAACTCCCTTCTAACAGTGCATTACATTTTATTGAGCCAGAGTTTTTTAGTATAAATAGCAAAATGCCTACCGACCACCCGCATGCTCGTTTGGCCATTTTAAAATGGGGAAGACATGTGATTTTATTTGTTAAGGTTTTGCAAGCATGCCTGCACCCGCATAAGTTTTGCAGACATAATGCGAGCACAGGCCGAACGACTCATTTTGCCATCTATAAGTAGATGCCCATGATGCAATTCAAGGACCATGGTGCAGGTTGTGGTGTAGGCCACAAAAGAAGATGAACGATAATTAAAATATGCCACAACACCATAATTTAACGCAATTGATGAAAAATAATTATGTTGGATATTTGAAACTTAATGGACATGTATGAAATAAAAAACTTAAAGACTGGATACTAAGTTAAAAGTAACTTGGGAGGCTAGTATAGAGCTTTGCTATATATACATACACATATATATATATACACACATATATATATATATATATATATATATATATATATGATGTTATTGAGTATTTAAATCAAGTAATCTTAAATTTTATTTCTAGACCAATTAGAAGGAGCTAGAGAGAGACAAAATATATAGATAAATGTTACAGAAATGAGTACCCTTACAGCCTTACTTTCACTGTGCTATTGAACTTTATGAATAGAAATTTCAAAGTTTTACAATTCAGTAATATACAACACCACCTGCAATAAGAAAATCAGGCTGATGCAAACCAGACAGCATACATATACATTACAAAGAATGAAGGATTATTTCCTGCTTGGGTATGGCCGCAAGATCAAGAGGCCCACTCAACTTTCTTTAGGCAATACAAGGCGATCTTGGCCTTCAATAAGCTTTGCAGAACGAATAACATCACCACTTTTTATCTCCGGGAGGATATCTCTCCCAATAGTTGTGTATCTGCATATTTTAATACCATAAAAATAGAGGAAAGGTAAACTCCAAAATCATTAATATAACAAGGTTATGAATGTTAACAATGCTTACCCAAAAACTGAAAACTGTCCCTCATCAAATGATATTCCTCCCAAGCCAGCCTACAGAAGTAGGAAAAGAATAACTTATATGAATGAAATCAAATTGCAAAAGAAATAACATTCAAACATAAAGATTCTGCTTTCACCTATCACTCTTATCTTTTATAACAAGTACAGCTAGTGCAGAGAGTAGTAGATTGCACTTACACTTCGTTTATCATAAAGATAGAAGAAAAACTGATCAGGTGATGAATACTCCTCGGAGTCTTCATTATGGGCCATAGCAACTGCCCCATAAACAGATAGAGGAAGGACTGGCAGTTCTCCATCCTTTCAGAAGATACATACATAAGAAAAGAAAAAGAACATTACGATAAATATATGCTAAGTCTGCGGGAAAATCTTCGATAGGATAAAACAAAATCACACCTGCACACTCAATTTTGTTTTGTAAAGGGGCTCAAATTGTCCAGAGGGCATTATCTCCAAGGGAACACTGTAACCACTGTTCTTATCAAGCCCATTATCTGAGATAATTGCTTGGTTGATACAGTTGAGTTTTATGCCATTGTATGCTCCATCCATCACCTGAAGGATATGTAACTGTGTGAGTGCAGTTTTTACTAGACTGTATGACCTAATAATCAAGACGTTTAAAATGCCAACACTCAAGCACAGGAAAAATAGTACACTTAGTACATTATATGACATCAAGTACACAATTAAAACTATATTCTATATACTTCATGGCCAAAACAAGAACAACCCAATCTCCAATGAATAGATAAGCTCCATCCATGAGAATAGCAATAACATTTACACTCCACAACTGAAGACCTGACTTCCTTATTTTTCTCTTACCTTATTGCCACAGTTTTTAGGTTTGATTCCCATCTATTTATTAAATCTGATGCTTCGCATCATAAACAATTTTGTCTGTTCAATGATATTACATTATATTTTGAATTGGATAATCTGGGTATTCCAGTTATAACCAGTTCACTGTAAATGGAATAGTTGATTAATTGCTGCATACATTAGATCCTTAACATAAGTTTAAGTACCTTGAAGTCACTTTCTTCTCTATTTAAACTTCAAACCTAAAGACCAAAACTAAATTTAAAATTCAAGACCTCGAGAAACTCACAAGAATTTTCTCAAGAAAAAAACTAGTTTACTGCATAAATTACAATATTAGCATGAAAAAACTGGAGAGAAACAGGAAGTGAAAATTGAAGGTTATTATCAATCAGAAATTATGAAAAATGAGAGAACAGGGATGAACCATCAGAAGTGATCAAAATAAAGAGTGGTGTGCATAAAGGTTGTTGGCAAGGAAATGAAGGAATGGCTACAGGCAAAATTAACTAAACTGAAGGACTGTTTAACTACCTTACCAATTTTGCGAAATTCCCAGCTGTTAATGGAGTTGAGTATCCGTCTATAACAACCTGAAAACAATGGTTAACTATCAGTTAATATTTAATATACCACCTACCAACAGTTATTTACCCATGCACATTGACCTAACTGCAATTTTGTAGTTTGTTGTATTCTTCAAAACAAACCCATTCTTACTAGATAGTTATTATAGATCCTATATGGGACATGAGGCCCGTAAAGTTAACACCCAGTAGATAATAATAAAGGTGAAGTTATTGAGTGAATTATACCTGAATGGTGGCAGTTTTTCTTTCTTCACCACGAACTGGAGAAAATGTTGAACCATCACCTTTCTCAATGGTGAACTCGACAGTTCCTCTCCCTGAAAGCCTACAAAAAAATTGAAAAGATATTGATTTTATCTCCAGTTCCGAGTGTGTAACTTTCCCAAATAATTGAGCTACAAATGTTAACCTTAAATCATATTTTATGCTAGTTTCATGTTAAATGGTCACAGTATGTTCAAGTATGTGAGGGGAGGGGGTATCAGTTATCCATTACAGGGATCTGTGTACTATATCAGCATAGTGCCTGACATGATTTTTGGTAGGAGTTACTGACCGTGGATATTGCATGTATTGCTTAGGCAACAGAAAAGATAATCCTGGTGCCTGTTTCAACAATACCGAGTTAGATTTTGGACAAGCTCATAATATCGTTGTTGCGTAAAAATTCAGTAAATGTTCTTAAGAAAATAAAACTACTACTACTGATTTAAAGATGGAATTATATTATCTATTTTGCAATTACTTGTAATAACTCTAGCTCTGCGACAGTATCCAGTGTCGATGCAAGGCTAACAGACACTTTATCTGCATCCTGTTCCTTTATAGATTGAAGAAGAGCTTGCAACCCAGCCTGAAAAATATTGACAATTTGAGTATTTGACATCATTCTGGTAGTCTGTACATTGAATGATTACTACCAATTTCACTTGATGTATGAATTATTTAACACCATAGACGACATAATCCTACAAAAAGACAGAACAAAATGAACTGAAATGAGTAGAAATAGCCAAATTCCACATTCTATTTTCTTCATTTGAAACCTTTTCTTGCATCCAGCAACTTTTTGATACAGGCACATGGAACGTAGGCGTATTAACTTTAACTGAGAAACATAAACTACTGGAAAGTGTCCTCATTTTCCAATATGAGCTATAATCACAACCATAATCTTAAAGTTAATTCAACTAAAAGAATCATAACTATAACCAATTTTAATGAAATGGGAATGCTTCTTGTTCCTTTTTTGTTTGGAGGGGGAGAGTTAGCACATGAATGCATGTATCTAAAATGGCAAGAATTTTACCAAGATATACAAACACTTACATACTCTAGAAGGTATTTTCTAAAATACCTTTCCATCTATTAGAGATGCATGTACCAAAGAGCCCCTTTCCTTCAGTTCTGGTGGTATACTCGCCAATATAGCATCTTTTTCATCTACCGCTATCTAAAGTAAGAAAGTAAGGATCAAAGTGAGGTCATCATGCTAACATTATACAACAATAGGTTACTATCAGACCACATATAGCATGGGAGGCATAGGAAGGTACTCCGATGAGATGCAGCAAATAATAGGAAGTACATAGGTTTCTATCAACTAGAAAAATACAAGGCCATCACAGATGTGATGCTACAGGAAATAGCTATAAATCAAAATTTTCAAATAGATAACATGGTGGGAGCTTGAACAACTACTGGCTTCATTATAAGGCAGGTGCATGTCCAACCTTTAAAAAATTCGACCCATTCATCATCCAATAAAATCCCCTAGGATGCAGTGAACTTCTTTTAGAGATGCAATAAGTACTTACTAGGTTTGCTCATTAATCTAGCACATTGCGTTCCAAATTCGTTGTCCTTTCTATAGCGTATTAGATTTACCTTAAAATCTAAAAAAAGTAACATAATAATCACGTAAAAAGTGACAAACAACATACCCAAATGAATTGCATAACTATACCCAAATGAATTGCATAACTATACCCATGCTGTGTTCCTAGTAACTTTGGCAATAACACATTAACACCTAATGATGCCTCTCAGTCTAGTGCAAATAGACAAGAAAGAGAAGTGGACCAAAACATTTCAAATTATGAATACCTTCAAAACTTTCTTCACATTCCCTTCCATTGTCCCATAAGGTTTTCTCTGTGGAATCCTCAACAAGTACGAAATATCTTCAAGTGAGTCCTAAAATAAGAGAACAGAAAACAACATTCCCCACTGGTCATTAAAAAAATTGAGTAAATTACATAACCAATATACAGTTATTTAACAGTTATCTTACTATATACATTGACTCCACAATGAAATTGATACCATATAAACATTCATAATCTTAAAATCATGTTACTGTTACCTGAATAGCCTTCATGTTAGGGTTAGCAGGTATAGATTTTCTGAGAGCAACTTCTCCAGTTCTGGGAACTTTTGTATCAGGGGAATACAGAACTGCTCTCGCAGGAGGAGTTATATAGGACCATGAATCTGATGAAGAATCAACCAAAGGAAGCAAAAATGTAATCTGAACTGAGACAAGTACCATTGGAATTAAAGTCTTCAATTGCTTCATTCTGGGTTCAATAATCGCTTTTGACACCTCATGCTGTTGGATTACAAGCTCATGCAGCTTAAATCACCAAAAAAAGTAGTTAAGAAAAAGTGATAATGCGAAAAAGGATATAGTCAAATTATATAAATTAAAGTAAAATGCAGTTATTATGCATTAGTTTAGATCCCCGCTAACCAAAATGTATTCGTATGAGCCACACTTTTTGGCAGGTGCACGCACCCCAAAAGGATTAATTTGTTACATTACAAAAAAAAGTAAAATGCAGTTAGTTGTGTTAAAAGTAAAACCTTTTTAGAGAAGGAAGTGATTGTTGAAGGGGGTGGAGGGTGGTTGGTGCGAAAGAAAGAAGGAAGAGAGGGAAAGAGTGTTGAGATGAGAGAGGAAGAGAGAGAAAACGCCATTGAAGTTGAGAAATGGAAGAGATTGTTGTTACTTTGGTTTGCTATCTTGCGCGCCTAATCCGTTGAGCTTAGTGGAACAATGAACACGCGTCCTGTCCTCTCTATTTGGCTGAGGTTGCGTAATGACGTTAGTACCCCTCGGTTTAAGAAAATGGGGAATGGATGAGAAAAAGGTCCCACCGAGATTTGAACTCGGGTTACTGGATTCAGAGTCCAATGTCCTGACCACTAGACCATGGGACCAATTTGATCTGGTAATTCGGTCCTAGATACTAGTATCAATGGTTGTTGTTTATCTTCCGTACAATATGGACATTGCAAGTTTTGGCGTAGATGGATCCATCTTTTGCTATCCATTCTTTTATGCCAAAATAAACCCAATACTCACTTTATATTAATGGGTTTAATGAAGATTTTTAATGGTGGTAATGTAGAGACAGAAATGCCTCATAAAAAGGTAATAAATAGAGATATACAAATGTTTTGTCAACCAATATGGATAATCCAAATTGATTGTAAGATATTATTGTATTCTCTAAAAGTAGGGGTATAAGGCCTTATTTAATCCTAGGATCAAAAAGGTCAAAAAAATTGATAGTTATGCAAAAAAATTATTTATTAAGCAATTACGAAAATTGAACTTAATTCATGATACTAAATAGATTGTGGCCACTCAACAATAAAAAGTTACTTCAGGAATAACAAAAGTAATCTTCAATAGGAATTCACATTGATGATAGACAAGTTTGATACCTCGAAGACTCTTTACACCTAGGGTTTTAGTAGTTCCAAAACATAAAACAAAATAGAGAGGATAAAGTGCTCAGGCGATATACTAGAAAATTTTAATGACCATTTAGTCATTAACTCAAGCATTTTTGTCATCTCTGATCACCAAATTATGTTTTTTTTAGTAAATTTAGATCAATCTTTTGTCAATCATTTAGAATGAATTATTATTGACAAATCCATTGAAATTTTATATTACCTGACCAGCGTTTTGGTTGTTGCTATTCTCATTGAATTCATTAGTACAGTATCAAACTTAGTGATTTATTAACGCACTCAAATCCCCAACAATGACTCTGACTGGCCAATGGAAAAGTAACAAATAATATATAAATAATGATATTTTTAATACAATGTTTCGGTCTTGGATTTCTTAAACGGTCATCTTCCTTACCATTCCATTTTTTTAATAAAAAGTCATAGCATAAATCACGTGAGGTTGATTTAAAAAATAATGAAAGAAACAAAAAGGTCATGACTATATAATGAGACGTGGATTTAAATATCTTTATGTACTTCATCACAATCTCAACCATGGATAATCAACTCAATGGTTACGTTTGCCACTTTTTTTACACCTTTTATCTTTATCCCATATTCGCAAATCACAATGTACGGACGAATTATGCTATGCACATAGAGACATGTAATATAGTTTGCCATAAATTGATTAAAGAGTTAGCTAATTACTGAAATGCATACAACTTTGTAGAACATAAATAAATAAAATAGACCATGAACCGGGTTGCCTCTACCAAAATTTTGCCTCACTGATGTAATTTCAGGACAAAGAAAGCCTCACAAATTTGAGGAGTCCCAACTAGCATAAACAGCATCAATTAATTTTTCATGCAATGTGACACCAGAGCATGCAATTATGCCTCTGTCAAGACCTTCCAAGTACATTCCCTTTGAAAAGTCTAGAGGGCGACCACCAGCATCGGTTACCACACCACCGGCCTCTTCAACAATCACAACACCAGCTGCGTGATCCCATATCTTCTCCTTGTACCCGGACTTTGCGAACTTCATGAATATCTCAGCATCTCCCCGAGCTATTGCTGCATATTTTACCATGCTGTGGACACGCAAAGGCTGTTTTCTGTTGAAAGAGTTGATCAATTCAATGATGGTGTTCAAAAGGGAATATCAAAGAAGAGGAATTAAGTATTAAATAGGAAAAACACTTCGGAGAGTAGCCTAATTTCACTGAATTGATAAAATGATACATAATATAAACCAAACAGGCTATAATTTCCAAGCAAAGCAAGGTGTCTGGTCCAGGATTCCTTTCTTTCATATCTTCCCATATCGGGCATGCATTTAAGAATTGAACCAAAATCTCTATATAATAACTCATTCTATCATCAACTTACTAAACCAGTTATAACTTTCCAAGGTTTGATGTAAATAAATATATAAAATATCAAAGAGAAATCAATGCCTGTGGTCAGACATTTAAAAAATGCCTATGGTCCATAAATATGCAAGTTGTCCTATAAAATTTTGCTTCATTTTTTGACTTGGATAGTGTATACATTGGAAACCATAGAAATATCAACTGGTGATATTTACATGCATACACAGGTCCACATACACACCAATATACATGCTACAACATAGGAAATCTACTTTGTGCTTTGCTCATGTATGGAAGGTTTAGGCAGGATTTGGTTCCAGGACATTGCAATCAACTGCAGAAGTCTTTACCAGCTGAGTTAGCTAGCACCCACTTCTTATTTCTCCTAATTCCCACTAAGGTACCAAGAACTAAAATGTCTGTTTTTATATCATCTTCACTATTTCTAATATTATAGTAAAACTGACTAAGTTCTATTTCCTAATGGCGTTTTTGTTATTCTAACAGGCTCTAACTGTTACTGTCATGGCACTTAAATCATAAACCTCTTAACACCATCCTTAACTGCATTACAGCATTACCTAATTCAAAGTGTGAAAGAAGTTCAACTGTTGGACATTTGATAAATAAAGGAGAAAATATAATACCTTAGTCCCACACTATGAGCAAGTCCAGCGGTGAAGGAATGATTCGAGTTTGCCCTTTCCACTGGTTCACAGAGAGTTGCTAATGCTGGATCATCAGTGGAAGAAACCTGAATAAGTCTAGCACAATTTGGCCACTCTAGCATCTTATCCCCAGAACTTAATGACTGCAACCATGCCTCGCCACTGCCTCTCGTTGCATACAGCACACATCCTTTTCCCCATTCATCAGGAGTTGTCTGAGATGATTGAGATGTAGTTTGATGATACTGGTAACGATAATTTAGCCACTCTGTCTTTACTGGGTAGTTAGGGCATCCGAGAACTCCAAGAACAACTTTTCCATCTTCAATTAGGGCTAGAGCAACAGCATACTGATCCCCGCGTACAAATCCTAATGTGCCATCAACAGGGTCAAGAACCCAATGTCTTCCACTGGGGCCTCCAGTTGAGTTGCAGCGGCTAATTGCTTCAAGAACGTCTGAAGTCCCAAGAGTTGTCTCTGGACTTCGAAGACCGTACTTGGATGCAGATGCTAAAGATTCGTTGACAGTATTTACGACAGCTTGCAGTAAGCCAGCAGAATCATCCTTAGAGATAGTTTGTATATCTTCTTCAGCAACAATTGTCACATTTTGAACCCCAAAATTTTCAGATAGTAACCAACTAACGGTTGCTTGAACACTCAAGTCTTCTCATGCGGAGAAACGAAATGAAACACATGGTCAGTTTACTCTGACCAATATTTGCAGCAATAACAAAAAAATTGAGCATCATACTTAAGCACACGGAAAAGGAGAAGTGAAGTCCCACAAAACAGATTTAATAATTTCTAGTGATTCAAAACTTACAAATAAAAATGTTAACATTCAATCGTTCATAACTCCATACACTCAATCGATCAAAAAGCAAACACTCAAGAAGTTGATCAACCTAAATTTATAATGACCTAAAGGATGAAACAAATCAATAAAAGTTTCTAGCCATAATGTAACTATGATTTCCACCAACTAGAAACTGAGCACCACAAAAGAGACATACACAACCAGAAAAAGAACATGAAACCATGAAAAGTAGAAGCAAAAATATACAGCAAGTGGGAAACATCTCCACAGAATATATTGTGAATCATAGTCACCTTCATGGATTCTATGCAAAAGATTCATATCTTATTCTAAGAGTAAAATGAATCTCCTAATATTTATTATTGGCTAGGACTAAAGTGCAACCAGTACTGCATAATCAAATTCTATCAGTAACTCTACGAATTTTGCACCTGTTCCTTCGCACTGTGTACCAATTTCATGGAAACTTTGCAGTGTAAAGAAAGTGTTACGATTATGGTAAGAAGTGATGAACCGGATACCAGTACCACATTCGCTATCAAGTACTAAGAGTAACCCCGTTAGCTATAATCAGTACAGTTGATCGCATCAGTACAACTATTTATATGACAGTTTTTGAATTGATGGGTTGGATTTCCTATTTTCCTTCAAAGAGAAAAAGTTTCACTGACATTAGGATTTATACCAACCATTAAGTTACTGCCAAATGCTGTTTGTACATGTGCAACAATTGCATCATAGGCTTAGCCTTTATAATAACATGCAAAGTGTCCAAGACAAAATATTTTAAATTTAAAAAATCTGGAGGGGGCCCAAAATTTAATTTTTGCCGTAACATTTCTGTTTCCATAAGCAATGAAGAAAGAGTATTCAAAATTCCAGTTCGAATGAATGGTTATAACCAAAATTAGGATATTTCTTTCTTCTCCATTAAAATGTAAGAGTGGACCGTGCAATGGAGTACGTGGGTGATAATTGCAGAGACTTTTCTGTCAGTCCTGAAATCTAATTCCACAAAAACTAAATCATGCAGACTGCCTGTAATATATTAGATATGTTACATGTATAACAGCATTAACATAATTTCAACTTTTCAACAGCTAACCTAGATGTATAACATGTGTGTGTTCACTATATTTATATCTCAAACAAATCATTTGACTGCTTAACTACATGTTAGTGAATGTTATGAAACAGCTGAAGTTACTCAATAACTGTATGGAGAGGTTCACAAGCACTTTCAGTCAAGAATGCTCCGGTTCCAATGAACAATGTACTTTTCACTAGCAGTTATTTTATACTCTTTACGTTTCCTTATGTTAGCCACTAGTTTTTTCCCGAATAACTCATTAGAGAAATATGCGGACACAAGGTAAATGCCAAAATGATAAGTCTATAAAACACATGGCAATGCAATTATGGAGACACCATTAACAAGGGAGTGAAGGGACAAGGATGGATCAATAAATTCTTTCATGATGCAAGATCAAATGAAAATACGAAATCATGGCTGAAGGATGAAATTATCAGGTTATCAACTCAATATTTAAATTTAATTGGCACTCTACTATTCAGTCAGACCTCAAACAAATCCGATAACTCCCTACTCCAGAAAGAAAAAGGTGAAAAATGCACGGTAGCAAAATTACCCACTACTCCACTAGAGATTTCAGTTTCACAAAGAAATACAACAATTCACTGGTTTCTTTTTGGTACAACAATAATGTAAATAGAAGATTTAGCCAATCCCATATGAATCTTCAAGCTACATTACCTATTGAAGATTTAAATTTCACTAACAAATAGTTTATTGTATTTGATATAAACTGTTTCATCCAACACTTTGCCATAGTTTCAAAAGAGATAGGATTTTTGGAAACCACATTTAATTCCATCCCAATGCAAACTTGCAATTATGCAATTCACAACATCCCCAAATAAACACATGAAAAAAGGATACAAGGGGATTGAAATTGAAAGAAAAAAAAAACCTGCAACAGTAACAGGAGAATCATCGTCCTTGGAAACAACGAGATCATTGGTGGTTGCAAGGAGCTTCTCCTGCACTCTCCCACACAGAGCACATGCCACGTGGACAACCCTCACCGCTACCTCCAATTCCATTGCGTATTTCTTCTCATTTTCCTTCATCTCTCCCATTGGCAAAACAAATTCACAATAACCCACGTTCCTTCACAGTTCAAAATCAGAAAATTTCTACGTACCCACCTCCTAAAAATACGTTAAAGGTATCAAAGATGAGGAAAAGATTTCGTTTTGAAAGGACTGTGGCATCATTTCCCTAAAAGCAAAATCTGAAAGTGAAATATGGGGTCGTTTTGCTCCTATTAAAAAAGATTTGAATCATGACCCTTTTTTTCTTTTCTTTCAGAAATCTTGAAACGTAAGCTCGAGCCTGCAAAAGAATATTCAAATCTTATATAAAAGGGTTGGGTTGGGGTTATATAGGTAGAGATGGCAAAATTGGTGGGCATTGAGCACCGGCTTCTATAGCCCCTAATTTTTTAAAGCATACAAATTTATTTCATTTCTGTATTTTGTTTGGCCATTTGCATCCACAGATATTTCTCTAGGGCATTGTGAGCTATTCACTAGCATAATGTTTTAAAAAATAATAAAAATTTAAATAAATTATGTATTTTGATCAGGAATTTTTGCTATATAATGTGACTTATTCAATTTCATAGAGTATATTAAGATTTCTTTTTTTATTTTTTATCTTCATCAGCTTCTTTATTTAATTTTTTTATTTTCTTTTATAGATTTTTTTTGCCTATTTTAATTTTATCAATGCTCACATGCCAGCCCAAAATCATTTAACCTTTTTTAAAAACAAATATTGCATGTAAATGTGCCAAAAAATGATAAGCATGCATGTCTGCTTTCCCTTATGATTTATGAGTATTTTGCAGTAAAAAACTAAACAGATTGCACAGCCCATTTTACCATCACTATATATGGGGTGGACACTGTATTTTTTTTAGTTACTTAAAATTATAAAGGGATAAAGTTTATTTAGATCGTAGAGATTATATACTCAAAATGCAATATGTTGCTTTTTACCTATTTTCTTGATTTATACTTTTTTCCATAAACTAAGTTAGTTACCCACCGAAACATATACTAATCATGAGTGGCTGCTGTGATATTTTGGGTGGGTTGTAGAGTATCACCAACCATGGGTCTCTATCACATTCCATTTTTGAAGTTCTTTGTTTCCTTACTCCTACCCCAGTCAGCATTGGCATAAATATGGATAGCATTGACAAAATGGGCTCTTTTGTTCTTGCTCCACCAATGTCGGTTTAAATCTTGTGGGGACGTGAATATATCGGCATATAAATATATGTAACAATTTATATATACTTAGTGTATTGTTTATTCTTTATTTAGATTTTTTTAAAAGTGAATGATAATAAAAAATGAATAATGAATATCGTAGTGACAATATAAAAAATTTATAATGATAGAGTTACATGAAATTTCATATTCTGCATGCTCTAAATATGAGGATATCGGGCTTGTGTGCTGCATCCCATAAAATAAAAAAGGGGAACTTCGTGTTGAAGCAGAAGACATAATGAAGCTCTCTAGTTACCATGAAGAGTAGATTCAGCAGACATAGAGTAGTGGAATATTGAAAAAGCATTTCGTTATTTTTTTTGGAAAATATATAACCTATTGTTGCTTATGGTATTGCACTATTGCTTATGGTACACCAAAAGTTCCTACTTTAGTAAAATAGGATATATGAATAATATATGCACCATAAAAGTATGAGGATATTGTGCACTCATGCCAAGCTCCACAATAGTGGATGATTTGTTTGGATTCTAGGAGCCCTTTGAGCTGAATATTATTAAACAGCTTAGTCCAACTGACCTAATTATTCTTACATGGAATTTGGCAATTAATTGATTTGATTCACGACCATAAACCAAAGTCAGTGTGAATTAGTTTAATTCGATCAGTTTAAACATAAAACTATTGATTCGTTCAGTTGAATTGATTTTATTCGATTGTTTCAATCAAATTTAAAAAAACGTTCAAACAAAGTTGTTTTGAGAAAAAACTAATTTTTTCAACTCAATTAATAATTATGTTTGTTATTATTGTGATTATAATTTTTATTTATAGCTTATGTTTTAATAAAATAATAGTTGTTTAATTATGTTTTAAATTTATTCATACAATTTTTTTGTTGTGATTAAAGTGTAATGCTTATGTTTTCAACTTATTTCATATATCAAAGTAGTAAAATTTTCATTTTTAGTTATTTAATCAGGTATTTGAGTGATATAATATTCTCAAATTTAGATTATAAAATTATTAAATAATGCATGTGAGTATTATGAGTTTTTAGACTTCTTTATTTTTTTTACATATATAAATAATTTCACCACCATACATCTTATAAAAAAATTTACACTCACAGCCATTTCATGTTTTTATTCTTTTTTAAAGTTGTCTATGTTATTAATTATTATTACATTATATTTTTTTTGTACTACCAAATGTATTTCTTATTTTTTGGTAAGAAATTAATCTATTTCAGGTATATGTCTTTTTAATAAGTATCACTTACAGGAATTATGGACATTTTGGTTGTTTTATGGATCTAATAAGACTTTACATCACTATATTAACGTCATATTAATAGTACTTTATGTTTGTTTTTGTTGAATATTTGTTTGGTAGGATGATTATTATATTATCATACTGTTTATGTATAATTAAAATAAAGATTCTACTTATGGGGACCAAAGTATGAAATTGATTATGGCTGATTAAAAGTTTGACAGATAAATTATTTTGTACTTAAGTTGCTAATAAGTAATAAGAATCTATCCCAAAATGAAAATGTATATACAGTTTTCACCATTTATATAACATTTTTTTGTTAAAAAATTATAGTAAAAGTATTACATAATTAAATCCTTTTGACAAACAATAAATATTCATTTTTATTTCACTCTCTCAATTTGTTTGGACTTAGGACCTTCAATTTTGATCAGAATTAGACATACAAATTTCACAAAATTGAATTTGTTTTTTAAATTAGGGGCCTAAGTTATTTTTGCATCAAGACCTATCAAATGTTAGGAGAAAACCTAGCCTGATATTCTTAATTAAATGGTTTATATTGTTAACATTCCCTTGTTTATTATTTTATAGTTTAAATGTTGAATATTAGACTATGATATAATTTTTGAATCACGCTAATTATTCGTGCAGCGTTAAGTTAACGAGCTGCTACGTTTAGGTCACTTTTAAATAAGATACCATACTTTAGTTTTTTCAAATGATCTTTATATTTTTAAATATTTTCAAATGAATGAATATTTTCTTTTTCGGTCGGATGCATATATTTCAATTTAAGTCTCTAATTACATTTCTATTAACTAATCATAGGGTTTTATAACTAAAACACTAGAAGTTAAATAATTTTGAGGTAAGTAAATGTTAAAATGGGGTAAGAGCCATGAAAAAAAAAGCTTCTTGATGAATCAAGAAATGTATAAAAGAAAGCTTAAAGAAACTTAAGAAAGAAGAATGAGAAACAAAGATTGATAATATTCTCATTGAATGAATTGAATTGATTGAATAAGAAGAAGCCAATATGACTTATTTATACAAGAGAAAAGAAAACTTGTAAAGCAAGTAACTAATATAAACCTAACTTGCTAATTCCTAACTTTCTAACCAACTATCATCTTCCAAAATAACCTATCATATATCTTTAATAGTAAAAATAGTTAAGCATGAATAATTTATAATGTAGAAAAATACATTTAAACCATAAGTATATTCCACATAAACAATATTGTTTGAGTTGGAAATAATAGTCGGTAAATCTCTTCCTACCAAGTATGACTCGAACTTGAGATATTTAATCAAGTTAGAATAATCTCACCCTCCTCCATCACGTGCAAGTGCTTGACTTTTACCACAAGGTGGTTGCACTCTCCTACAAATTAATTTATGAGGCCTACAACTACACGAGTTCAAGCTTCAAAACCTCCAGCATAATTAATTATGTACATACAGAAAAATACAAAATAACCTATACTAACTCGTGCATATATTTAGCATCATACATATAAAGGTGATGACAACATATCATGCATGCACACAATTTTCACAGTTTTCGAACTTTCCAACCAATAAGGATTCTAATTAATGAAAAAATGAAAACATATTCCCCCCTCCCCACATTATTTTTTTCTCAAGCTTTGTTACAATTTCCCACCCTATTAATTAGATAATGCATCTTACGAATGAATTTCCATCATAGTCCTTGTCAATCACATGCAGAAACCGACAAAAGTAGATATGTTTTTTGTACTACCAAGTACCAAATGTATTATCTCATATTTTGATAAGGAATTAATCTTTTTTGGGTGTGTTATTTCTCGTCCTAATAAGTGTCGTTCACAGAAATCAATCTCTTCACTTATTGGTTAGTTTAGGGATCTATTGTAACCTTACACCACTAGACTAACGACTTATTGGTGAAGTATAATATGTTTGAATATTTTCCGCTCATAATGTCATATAAATAAATCGAACAATCAAATCCAGACCATATTCAAAGAACTCAAAACCTTTACTTAGAACATGTGGATTCCTCCATGTTTATCTGAAGTATAAATGCAGTCCTTTCTACGCTGGATCTTCACACTCTATCCCATACCACTCAATCATTATATTAGTTCATGTTTATTCAAAGAACTCAAATCCTCTACTTAGAACATGTGGATTCCTCCATGTTTATCCCAAGTATTAATGCACTCCTTGCTATAGTTGATATTCCCACTATCCCATACTACTCAATCATTATGATAGTTCATATTTACCTGTTCTATATATTGAGAGAAAAACACGTTTATTAAGAAATTATATGTAATATTAGTTTTATTTAGAGAAATTCTTGTTTTATACTTGCAATAAATAATAAAATTGCAATATAATTGTATTTAAATGATTAAAGTGTCAAGAGAATACTAACTCTAAATTTAGATATGTGGAGATTAATATATCACTTTTATAAATAAAGTTAAAATAAAATGTACTAAAAAATAAAAAACAATAACATTTACAATTTTAGCCTAAAAATACAGTAGAAAGTACAATAAAGCTGAAAAATTTAGTGCTTACAATCTCCCACCAAATCACCTGGTACCTCTCTTTCACCAAAATGCCATCTGAACCATACACGTGGCATCCACTCATGCGATCATGGTGATTGATTAGAGCATGGTCAGGTCTCCCGCGCCAATAACATGATGCAAGCAACGATATTCGCATCGATTTACATCTGGACACGCGTCACTCATCAAACGGTCCATAGCCAACACAAACAGTTCGATCTTTAATAAACTTCACTCACTTTCCATTATAAATACCTCCACTATCCTGTGTGTAAAATAAAAGAAATCAAAATCACAAGTTAACCTTCAAAACCGAAAAACATCATTCGGAACATCGTTGCGAGTTTTGTTGACCAGAGATCAATGGTTTGTTTCTGTTTTCTAGTGGATCAGAGGAAGAAGGTGAAACGGTGCAAGCCGGTGGCGGGGTCGTGCTCGCGGTGCGGTGGTGGTGCCAGCGTGGCGGAAATGATGACACAGACAAGGTTTTGCTGCGTTCCTTTCTATTGGAAATCATGGAAGGCTATTATGTGCACTTTCTGTGGAGCTATGCTCAAGTCTTATAGATGAGAAATATATATTTTACAATGACAAGATCATCAAGGCTAGATATAATTGCAATCAATTTATTCTTTCTTCCAGTTTATTACTTTATTATATAGGATATTCAATATACAACTATATTTTATATTTGAGGGTTGTTTAATATTCTGCTATGCTATTATCCGGTTACATGTAAATATCAATGCGAAAATATTCAAGTCTCAGTTCGTGTGAAACTGGAATAAACTTTGATGACATTATTTGTAGTCTCAAATTTTTACTTATAAATTTAGATAATTCTATTAGTGTTGAGTAATATTAACGCTTTTAATAAATTTTTACAAATATGTGATTATGCTAAAACAGTTCAACAGAATGAACCTCAACACCTTTCACAATTTTAAAGCCAACCAAAATAGTTTATTACTTAATTAGTTATGTTTTTGAGGTAATTGGTTAGTCAGTTTAGTTTTGTCTGTTCACTGAAAATGGAGTATGTTGTCAATTACTTCAAATTAGCTTTGCTGCGGGTTTAATTAATACGTAAATGATACTTTAAGTTGGGCTGTTATTAAAACCAAAAGGAATTATAGAGAGAAAATTGGTATATAACACAACTTTCTATCAAAATGGAACAAGTTAGAAATGTCCCATCTTCCATAATTGAAAATTAGTGTCCAACCACTTTTGTTTTTACCCCTAACAAGTTACCAAACCATTTATTGCTGAACCATGGGCTCTGTCAATGTCTCATCCTGGTGCAGTGCAATATAGGGAATAGTGTTTTCGAAACTGTGGTGGACAGTTTTTTCTATATATAATTAAAAATATATTTTCATATTAATGAAACTGTGATGTGACATTCCATTATATTAGTCGGAATGTTTTTTGAAATAATGTTATTTAAAACAATCTCAAAAATCAGTTCCTTAGAATATTGTTTTAACCTCTACAAATTTTATTTTATCAAATTTTAAACTATGTACATAACTAACATCAAAAGATATAAAAATGAGTGAATATATCTGAATTAACACATATTTTGCATTCAATTCTTACGAACTTATTATAGCTACAAGTGCAGTTATGATATGATCTGATGTACAATCCAAGACCAAAGAGTCAGCAAGATATAACTAACAGCACAAGAAAACAAGATAGGATGTGCTGTACTCTTTGACAAAGAAAGTTTGATTCTTTCAGCAAAAGTTTTATCAGTAGAAGTATCATGGAAAAAAAGATTTTCTGTAAGAAAATTATAGGCTACCAAACATATTTTTCCTAGTCTTTTCGCTACACTAGCAAAAAAACATTACATGCTATTGTAACTATACCTATACTTGATTTTATTTTTTCCCAACTTAAATCTATTTTCTCTCTACCTTTCCCAAACTCCTTAAAATACCAATACTTTGCACTACCAAAATTTCAGCATAGCACCAAAATGAGTCCCAAATTTTTTTCACAAAATTGCTTCACATATAACTTTGTCACATAACACAGGGAAGAACTGAAACTACAAAAGTTGCTAACTACCAAAAAAACCAACACTTTCTGAATAATCTCAATGCCATGGATGGCCATGTCATTTATACATTTCCAGGATCATAAATTCATAATAGAAGGAAAAGTACCAAGTTTTCGAATGCTATAGAATATGGGTCACTTGAGGAATATAAATTATCCAGAGATCCTCTGACCATGCATAAAAATATCCAGTCTCACATTAACAGATTCTGGAGAATCACCAATCACACATTCAGCAGTAAAAAATATTTACAGAATAGATGAAAATAAGAGAATCTACAGGTTCTGAGAATCTGATAGGAAATGGAATGCCTCAAGCTGCTGGAGGCAATAGCAGAAATTCAATTGTGCACCCAAACTTGCACCTAGTTCTTTAGTGATTTTTGGCTCTTAAACCTCGTTTTAACTCGGCCTCTGTCTTTCAGCACTCCCCGCCGTCTTCGAAGGATTTGCCATGGCTGCAGCTTCTTCTGACTATGTCTGTGTGGGGTACTCCTTGAACCTTTCACCTCACTAAACTTGGAAGGATTTGGTTTCTTAGAATGCCGTATATGTGTTAGAATCCCTTCCACAAGTCTGTGAAATTGCCCTACCTGGTTTCTGTTAGTCACTTTTGCAATAGCCCCTCTCCTTGTCTTATCAACTATTCCCTTTCTTAGCACCACATGCTTGTTTTTTTCGTGAAAGGCATTCTGCAAGTGATTCCACATAGAATGTTTATGACCAGCATTAGGATGAATGATAACATTATCATCATGACCGTGAAGATGATGGTGATGATGATGGTGGTGGTGGTGAAAGATTAGTCCGAGCTTATTTTTCAGCTTCGTTAGGCTTCCAATTTTTTTCTCAGGATTTCTTTTATGACCATACCTATCATATTTGACACTTCCTGCACTACGTGAAGAGCCATCATCCTTATAGGGATTTGAATTGCTACTCTCTTCTGAGCTACCTTCGTATTTTGATTTAATCAACCTTCTCGACGAGGCACCTTGTTTCCCATCTGGCGAAGAGTATTCCTCAGAGTCACCACTACTATTGGTACTGTCTTCCTGAGTACTCCAGCGTGAAGAAGAATGAGAGTTTGAGCTTGATTCCTCTGGCTCCTGATGTTGTGGTTGAATCCTTGTCTTCCAAGGTTCAACATGATTAGTCTTATGAGTTCCTCTCTTGTCGAGAACTGAAGAGTTTTCGTGTTGATTGGATAATACCTTAATCTCACTGGATCTTTGGTCCAATAGAGTTGGTCTTATTATAATCTGATGAGGTGGTGGTTTTTCTCTCTTGGCAATAGTGTACGCTTTGGATTCCGTTAACTTCTTTCCATATTTAGATTCAGAAGTCCTTTCCTTGTGATTTTGATCAGACCAAGCCACCGGATTTTTTCTGACCAAATTTTCCCTATTTGCATGACCAGCTAACACAGATGGCATCTTACTGAAATCATCTTCATTCAAAGGGACCCTCAAACCTTGAATACATTCACTGGCATGACTACCCAAATGGGTGTCACGCCTAACTAACTTATTCATTGACTTAACTCTATCTACCTCGGCCACGTTTCGTGCTGAAGGTCGAATCCTATTCCGACTTCTCAAATCATCTCTTCTTGATACAAACCGAGTACCAATCTGCTTTGGTATGTCAGTGCTCCTTGCAGATTCTGCACTGGTATGAAGCCCATGATTCTGATATGGCACTTGATTCTGCCTCCATGATTCATGTCCACCAGGAAAGGGTTCCTCAAATGCATTTGATGAAACCAAACCTCCACCCTTATAACTTGATATACCCGTGTGCTCAGGTTGCTGTTTCATTAGCCTATTCCCATCCAAGGGAGGCCTTTTCCGACTGAACTGACTACCCGCAGTCTCATCTTTTATCTGAATTACAGGACTATCTAAGTTTGCTACCTTGTGCATAGTATTATGACCTGTACTGTTCTTTGTGGATTCTACCAAATTTGAGCAAAGTTGCAAAGCCAAAATTCGAGATTCAATTCTTTTGATTGAATTAACCAAATCATCAGAGAAATCACCCTTCTGGTCCAAATATTCAACTTGTCTGGAAGCAATAGACAATGGTATATTGTTGTCTTTATTGGATTCACCAGCTATTGCATCAACCATTTGCAGTTGTTCTTTTTCAAGCTCATCAATACCATATAAAGCATTCACATCATTACATTGCTGTTCATGATGACTAGTCTCTATGTTGAGTACAATGCTCTTCTCATTAGATAAATTTGTTGCCTTGACCAAATTCTGTTGCATCACATTGTTCTCACCATGACTGAGTGTTTCAGTGTTTGTTCTTCCATTATCAGAGAAGGTAAACTTCGACAACTCTGGCATTTGTTTTTTACGAAACAATTTCAACTGGGGAAGCTCTTCCGTTAGTGGATATTTTACAGAACTTCGAGAGTTGTTGGCTATCATTAGAGATTTTGACTGCGGAACAGGCACATGTTTTTCTTGTATAGAGGACGCCTTACTTTGTGTCCCTATGATCTGTTAAGTCCACAGAAAAGAATCTAAATTACACAACAGAAATCTTATTCATGCATGTAGGGCTAACATCTAACTGGGCTAGAATAAGAAGCATTACTATATAAGTGCAATTTATTCATTTCATTCATGTTTTAAATTGCATCTAGAACTACAATTGGTTCATGATATTGCAGTTTTGAGAGTCTACATAATGACATCACAACAAATTGTGGTCGCATTTTAACTCATGGAAAAGAACTATGATCTTATCCAAATAAAGAAATAAGAAAGGGGTAACTGTATACACCTTTAAATGAGTATCAAAAACACTTTCAACTGCAGCATCCAGCAAACCTTTCAACAACATTCGCGCCCTCTCAACCAACTGCTTCAAAAAAAACATGTCCCAGAATCAGAAAGCAGAAGCAACTAATTAACAATTTTTATTTTTCAGAATTTGTAACCGGTAACATTACACTAGGATCGAAGCTCTTATAATGAGAATTGCAAAAGATAAATAGAAAGAATCTCATTCCAGAAACTGAAGATAACCGAATGATAAGTGAAAAGAGTAGATCAAAAACTAAATTTAAAAAGGAACATCCTACGAAACTTAGTAAAAGAATAACACCATTACAATTTGCAACATAAAACAATATTCATTAAAAAAACTCACATGTTCTGAATTTGCACTTTGCAAGGAGAGGGCATTATCATGAAGGAGCCTATATAAGAGCCTTATAGCACGTAAATTATTATGCGCTTCCTCAAAATCCATCTTCATTCATTTATTATATACACTTGCTGCACATGCACATTGCTATCATTAGAACATTCAAAATAGTAAAAACTTTGAAAACATGAATTCATACTCATGCTGATAACTATAGTTGGATAGCAAAGTTCACATTTTTTCCTTCAAATTAGAAAAACGTTGAATAGTATTGTATGTACCAAAAACCCACATGAAAAAGGATTAACAGTGTGTGAATGAATTAAGCAAAGAAAGAGTGGTAGATTGAAGAAGATGCAAATAAAAAAGGAACATGTGTGAGGCTTCAAACTTTGCCAGCGGTTGTAACTGTTGGGCCTAGTGTAGGATGGAAAAAAAGATAAGAAAAAACAATTTTTTTTGGGATATTTTCTCCTTTTCCCGGTGAAATGGATATTTATGTTTATTTAAAAAATATATATAAAGAAATAGATCTAAAAAAAAGTTCATATAAAGAAATAGATTCAATGCTTTTTATTTACATTTTTAATAATAAAAACTTAGCATATTGATATACACTCATATTTATTAATATTGTATATCTAAATTGAATTGAGATTTCTCTAACACTGTATCCTTCTATATCATACCAGAATCTAATTTAAAAAATAGATTTAAAATTATTTAATTAAAATAATAATAAAAAATTAGCTAACTTTAGACCATTTAGGCCTTGAGATTATATGTCATTTGTGAAGATAATATCAATGCATATTTATAATTTTATATTGCATTTAAGAGGGAAGCCCTTACAATTCCCACTTGTCCGGTGGTTCTATGATATAGGACCAATAGAAGCTATACTTCCAAAACCAGCTGAAAATGCCCATCAATATTTTTTAGAGCAAACCAAATTTGGCCATGAGGATCACCTTCTTTTACTCATAGCTGGCATGGGAAAGAACTAAATATTGCAACTTATGGCCTTTATCTTGGGCATGATATTATTAGGGTCAATAACCATTAAAGCAATCACAATATTTCATTGGTCAATGGTTCGATATCTGTGAGCGATATTTGTTGGGAGTATAACCACAAATCCTGAAATGGTTTACTTCCTTACCCAAGAAGGTAAAGAATACCACTGGTAGTACAAAAAAATCAGCTATTTGATCATTTATGAGTTGAAGTGTTAAACAAACAAATGATTACACTTTTATTCCAAAGGAAATCTGGGTACAGAACACTTGCAAGAAAATACAAAAACAGACATTTTTTATCACCAAATATAATCTCAATCATTCTAGGAGCATATTAGTGACTAATTTATCTTCTGCAAACAATACCATTCCCACTTTTAGTAACACCAGTGCAATCCAGCATACTATATTCCATCATTGAGTTCTTTTCTGAAGCTTCAGAAGGATCAAACATGCAAACTCCACAATCTGCAGAAAGAAGTGATGTTGTTCTGTACTTATCTTCCCCTCCAACTATTGGCATTGCCACACCTAACTTTGCTGCTGGATTTTGAAAATCTGGCTGATAAGTCCTTCCTAGAACTCCTTCAACTTTGGATGATAAATCATAGAATTTGAACTGCACTTCCAAGTGCACAAAGCAATCATCATCAGGGATTTGATAGTTGTGGATTCTACTATCTTCCTTAGTGACATATACTACATTGATAAATATCTCTGCAATTTCTGGTATAGTAACTGTAACACTGTTCTTGCTAGATGTTCTTTCTATTCTAAGTTGATCTTGTGGGCACTGCCATTTAGAGAGGTGACTTTCTGGAATGACAAGTTCTTCTCCATTGTAAGAGAGTTTCAAATGGTCAATTTCATCATTCCATGTTGCTGCTGGGGTGGCCTCAACAGAAAAATTGTGAGAGTTGAAGAGGATTCCAAGTGCTTGAATCCATGTATAATCCCTGGTTCTGCCTTCTGGCCTGAGGCCGATGAAACGCGCATTGATTTGTAGGTTAACATCAGATACTAAGCTGAAATGTTGGTCGCGCCTTCCATGGAAATAGTAAACAATGCCATCTGCACCAACAAAACGTGGGTCCAAACATGCAGATCCGGGAGCTTTACAATTCGGTTTGCGATCTGTTATCATGGATTACAGAACGAAAACATGTTATTATACATACATAAAATGGTAAATGAATGTACAATGACAAAACTAATATGCAGTTATGCATAGAAAAAGATCTTACGTTTGCATTGAGTTTTGCATATGGGAGAAGTACAATCCAAAAAACAGACTTTGGCATTCGGATCAGATGGCGATTTTTTCGGGCATTCGGAGGGGCATTGTATTTTCTTGCGAAAACATGGGCTGCTTCTGGAGATGCAGGTTAAACTATCTGTTGCATTGATTTGCCTTGCACAGAAACAAAAAAATAGCAGGGCAAATATTAAGCTATTGCTGCTTGAGATATCCATGATTTTCCTCTGATACATTGTGCTACCTCCCCTTATATGCCCTCTTTGGCTCATGATTGGTCATTTTTCTATTATTTTAGCACATGATGCTCATTGTGAGTTGCTTGAAATCTCATGTATGTTCTGTACATGAATCATCTAGGATGGGTTTCTTGAATTCTTTGCTACTTGTTTTACCATGTCAATGCATTATTGATTTGATTAGTATTTGTGTTATAATAGAGCAAGTCATAGTTGACCTTTATGCCTTTCCCCCATTAAGTCAGGTCTAGCCATGAGACATGACCATATATGAATTTATAAAAAGTGACATTGAAAAAATGAAAAACATGGAAAATTGATCTCAATCACATTACTGAACACACTTAAAATGTTATTGATTATATTCGAATTCTATTTATTTCCTTTCCTCGTTAGCCTATAAATATGATCAACATTTTATACTATTGAATATTGATATTGACATTATAAACTTAAACAGATTGAATAGCAGATACGTAAGAAATGTTTAGTGACGAATTGAGTGCATGTATTGTGCAATCCAGATTGTACGTCATTGCCATGTGCTTCCTTAAATTGAACATTTGTGATACTCTATAACTTCATATATTCCAAGAAAAACTAATCTAACACATGACATCATTTCTTCACAGTTCCTGTTAAGTATTAAAATTGGTTCAACGGTTGCGTGTTTGGCAATGCAAGAAGAATATGGCATACTTATTGTTGAATCAATCTTGGATTAGTGGCTTTAGCTCCAGATTTGAATATATACAAATTAGAATAGCTTTACAAATATAAAGTTTACTTTAAAAGAAAGGGAACGAACAAAAAAGGTGTTCTTCACCTTGAAAAATTAGATTAGCATGTTTTATTAATAAGATTACTTGGTACATATAGCTTCTATAAAATTATATTACATAGTAATATCTTTATATGGTCATCCTGTTAGTATTGTAAAAATTTCCCTTATACCATATTAACAAGTATGTTATATGAAAAAACTTTGGTAGTAGAGATAAGGTTCACTTTGTAATATCTAAGGCTCTAAATGAATTAATGGGTTAGTAGAGATAAAATTAATCTCTAAGTTAGAGGATGACACCATTAATGGGTTAGTCTTATCAAATAATTACAATTATATTCTTGGATGCAGTGCCCACAATATTCTTGGATGCAATGCCATCGGCTAGGGATGATAATTGCTAACCTGCATATAGGTGAATAAAATACCATCTTCGTGTAACAAACAAGTATAGAGTGATTGAATTTTTGAATTTATAAGGACTTTTTAGATACGAGCATTTTTAACTAAAAATTATTATTTTAAATTATGATTGAAAAAGTTTATTTGTTTGATGAGACAAGTAAATCAAAATTGTAATGATTCACACTTACTATTTGTACATACCTGATTCTTAAAGCAATTTATTCACTAATGATTATTTCATACAATGACCTCAAAAATACTAAAAGTTAATGTCTTAGTCAATTTAGTAACTTATGCCAGAAAGACTTATGTCTAATGACTTTGATACATAAGAATAAGCAATATGACTTGCAAAATTATGCCCCTATGTCTAGTGATGCAAGCATATAAGTTGAGTAAAAATGCAACACCTCAATTGTGCTAGCTATCAATGTCTTAGTCTATACAAACACTTTACCAAAAGTAGATCTATGTCTAGTAACTACAATGATAAAATTCAGTTTTATGAATCTTTAAGCATATCTCTATGTCTAATAACACATGCTATTCAGTTTGAGAGTTATAAATCACAATGTTAGTTATATGTCTAGATAACAAAAAATTGAAGTGCATAAAATGACAAATAACACAAGTCCATGTCTAGCAAATATACTACTTGTTGACTTATGCAAGTTCAGAATAATGCAAGTAAGAGATTAAACAAATTATACAATAATCATGCAATAAAGTAATCAAACTTAAAACAAACATAAAGTAAATACAAAACTCAAATATAATCAAAACTTCATAAATTAATGGTGAATCAGTATGTATACATCAATCTCATGCTATATTCAATCCTAATAAAGGTTTTAGCTACTCATGTTCAGAAGATATAAGTAAGATATGGATAAAACACAACTCATAGGATGGTAGAACCACATACAAATGAATGTAAATTAATTCCTCTAATACTTACACCTTGGTTCCATGACTAAAAATGAGCTAAACTACCTTCGAAATTTAGAAAAGAAGTATTACAAATCAATATTATGAAGTATATATCCTTTGGTTTAAGTTGGAAGTCATTAAATAGTATTTTGATGTTGTCTTATGCGCTCAGTGCACCTCCAACTAGCTTATGATGACATTTCAACGCACCCACTTGCGTGTGCACCTCCGTGTGCTTAGCGCACCATCCACTACACTAAGCACAGGTAGGTGCGTTGATCGCGTACAGAACAATACCAACTTGTTGATTGTTGCTACTACCTCACTACGTCAGAATAGCAAAACAACAACCCTTAAAATTGTCATTTAACAACGCTTTTGTGACGCTTTCTATGTGAGCGTAATAGTACATAAAGTTATATTCAACAATGTTTTTTATAATACTGTAGAAAGTAGACATTTAACAACGCTCACTGAAGCAAGCGTTGCTTTCTAAATAAGACAATATATCTCCCAAACATTCTATCAAACACATGACAAACATGTCCAACTCCACCATATTTACAATAGATTTGTTAAATCACCAACGACTTCAACTACATTCAACCTTAACAGATTTTAATATTATAAAATAACATATGAATAATGAGATCTTACGCAAATTGTTCATTCTTTCTCTTTCAATGTTCACCATAGCCAAAAACCTAGAACGCCATAGCTGCATAACTTCAAAACAAATAAAGATCACACTATTAGTGATGAAAGAAAGAAATGAGCTAAAATAAGATAAATATTTATATTATGTTTGAAGAGAGAAACCAAAAATCGATAACTTTACCATAGTTGCATAACTTCACAACAAATAAAGATCACACTGTTAGTGAAGTAAGAAATAAATATCTTAAAATAAGATAACGATTTACCTTATGCTTGAAGAAGAGAACAACCAAAAATCGATAACTTGCTTGAAGAGAGAAACTAAAAACAAAAGAGAAAAAATATAACTTATAGAGAAGAAGAAATGTAAGAGAAATAATAAATTGTGTGATATGTTTATTCTGTTAGGTTTTGTTTTTGAATATGAAAAGATTTCCACTCACTAAAATAAGTATTTAACAACATTTATTGAAGAAATGTTGTTAAATATATGAAGTTTTAACATCGCTTGCTCTTCAATAAGCGGTGTTAAAGATAACACTTTTAACAACACTTTCTTTCAATAAGCGGTGTTAAAGATAACACTTTTAACAACACTTTCTTCAATAAGCGCTGTTAAAGATAATACCTTTAACAACGCTTGCTTAAATAAGTACGGTTAATTCTCTCCCGCCTTACGTTTAACAGCTTTCAACACATAAGCGTGGTTGAATGAGCGTTGTTAAATATAAATTCTGGCATAGTGCCTATGCTGAATGCGAAAACCTGCATTTAGCACAATGATTTTTGCTCATTTTGACAATCCGACCATTCACATTGAAGCCCCATTAGTTAAGAACAACATATCAAAGTTTCAGCTTGATCTAACAGTGAATGAAGGAGTTATTACTATTTTTCTCCAGCATGTCATGGCTGAATTCTCGGAACTCTTCTTTTTTTACAGTTATTCCTCTGGATTAAGCCTACCAAACATTCCAGAGGTGACATTTGGTCATTTAAACAAATTTTAAACATATTTAAGTATAATCTCATTCATTTGAGTTTATTAAGTAGTTAAAGTACCCTAAATAGAATGTATAAAATATAATTATTTTGACACTTATCAAAAATCTAGCCGAAACTCGTGGGTACCTGTCCAATTCAATTGAATTTCACAAGGAAAATCCATTTTGACTAAGTTTAGGTTCAAATTTGAGTTTTTCTCAATTTCAAATATTAGGTTCATAAGTTGAGGTTGGTGAACCTACTTTATATATTAAATATGAAATTATAAAATTATTTTGTTCATATAAGAGATGTAGGAGACTAATGGTGTGTTTCTGAGTTGAACTTTGGAGGGAAAGTAAGAGAAAATGAATACTTCAGGATCATATTATAAGTATATTTTATGACTCTAAAGTCTTCACTTTCTTCCATTTCAAAATTCAACTTACAAATAAACCATAAAAAACACAAATATCTATTTAAATGATAAAGAGTATGTCTCAGGTCGGAGTTGATACAAGTATAAGGTAGGGAAGATAAAATTTTTTCAACCTCACTATGTTCAAGATCATATTCAAGAGTTTGGGATTGAGTAAGCAAAAACAGTCTGAATTCGCCCTCGCCATCCCTACTATCAACTAGGATTGTTACATGTATATATCTTGGTTGCATTTTGTTAATTTTTTGGGTCAGGTGCATTGTGTGAATGAAACTCCAAGTTTTTCTTCACCGGACTATGTAAAAATATTATATAATGAATTTGACTCCGTTCAAAATTCATCGTCAAACAATTTGCCAAGACTTTGTTTGGGACGAGTATAATTTTTTCAAACTTTAAAAAAATCCGGTTAAGTTCTTATTAATTGATAGATAAATTAAGATAATATGCCAATTATTTGCTAAGGATAAATGCATATATAATATAGATTATGAATTTATTTAGTGCCAATTAAATCTTTAATATACTACCACGTTATTAGTCATTATAGATAATTTTTTTATAATGTCAACAAGAGCACAATCCATTTTCCCATAGATTATACTTATTATAACATTTGTTACATAATTTATTATTAGATAGAAGTCTATAAAAACACTCTAAATTTAGTATCATTTGTAAATAATTATAATAAACTATTTTTTCCTAATCGTCTTTTAAACTTGAACAATTAGTGAACTTGACCCATGAATGTTAAATAATAGCAATTAAAAATTATAATTCATCTATTTTGTTTAACCTCAAGTAGATTATTATTATTTTATGTTATATATATAGTATTACTACATTAACCACTTTTAACTTTCAAATTTATTTATCACCAATCATTTTTTGTATTTTGATGGTGATTTTTTCGGGTACCAATGCGAATTAACTTGTATTATTTTATTGCTAATATTATAAGTCTGATTGCAGTAATTTTCGCGTTAGCTTATTAGTAATTTAAAAATATATTTATAAAATAATCAATTTCACAAACTCATAAAGTTTAAGAGATAATTAGGAAGAAATAATAATTAATAATATCTACTTATAAAAGACATAAAATTTAGAGGGACTTTGTGCATTTTTCCTCTTTTTTAATCAAGGGTATCATTTATAAAATGAGTACTCTAATCTCTCACTTTTATCACAATTTTTTTTTAATTAATTCCTTTATAAATCTTACTAATACATAGTTTTTTGGTGAAATACTCAAATACTAATAAATGGTTTTATTGAGCAAGTTATAATTTATAACAAAATTTAAAAGATATTATCATATATTATATATATATATATATATATATATATATTTAGATAAATGAATCCACTTTGTCATTTCTATAATTTTTATATTTTAAGTTATTCAATCCATCCATATTCAAACTTAATGAATGATTTCAATCCATTAATGATTTCATTATCATAGATTTGGATGGATAGATATCCAATCCATTTGATATAAAAACACTATTAAAGAAAATATTTATTTTAAAAACTACTATCTCAATAAAACGTTTTTAAAAAATCACCTTTTAAAAAAGTACTTTTAAAAATCAAATTGATAAAAAATTGATTTTTTAAACTTTTAAAAATATATTTTTCAATATGCTACAAGCATGCGACGTTTAAGGTTCTATATGTAAAGTTTTTCAGAAATACTTATAGAGTATAATATTTATATACCATTAATATAAAAATTTATACATAATCATTACATCATTCAGTATTCATTTGGTGCGATTACTATTTACTGGTTACTCATATACTTAGAAGTTAGAATATAATACTACTTAAGAAACAATGCAAATTTAACACTTAAAAACTTAAATGAACTTCAATAAAATCTTCTACATGATAATAACTTTTAATTGCAGTATCGTGTTTTCCCTCGATCCCATCAACTTTTTATTTTCTTATTTTTTCTAATTTACAATTTTAGATGATTATTAACTATATATATTGTAATTAATATCAATTTAATAAAATATTAAAAGTGAGAGCGAAAATCAAGAATGAATTTTATTGAATTTAATTTTATTAAATATTAAATAAAATTAAAAAACAAAGAAAATCATTTTTTGAATTTTTGTTTTTTTGGACGGATTGTGTATAATCCAAATGAATATATCCATAAATATCCATTTGATATAATAGATGTATTTAAATCTATCCATTATCAATAGTATCTATTAGATTATATTCATTTAAATCTGTTAGCACCAAAGAATGGATTTGGATGAATTATGAATAATTTTGCCACCTTTACACCATTACATAATTTTCATATTCCAATTTTATTTCTTTTTGTAACATCTCAATAATAACTATAAGAAACTTTTACATGTTCTTTTATTTTTTCATCAATGTATCACTATTATTCCACACAATCTCATACTTCTATTTTTTCTATTCAACACGTGAAGAAGAATAACTTTGACCGACATGAAAAACATACAATGGCACACCAATAATTATTAGATGCACAAGTTGAGAAATTTATAGAAACTTGTGTATAACTTGATATCAGATAAATAAGATTGCAGGTCGACAAACACAAAGTATCGATCGACATGCTAGTATATATAACAACAATTAATTTTTAATCACATTAAATAAGATTGATTATATTAATTGAACAACATCATCTTATTGATAAAATTGTATATTATCCAATGTTGTGAAACTCAAGTCAAACATCAACCTGGAAGATGTCCCGTATTAGGTTTAACCAGTTTAAACAGTTAAAACGTCTGGTCATACTAGATTATTTCATATGTATTTAATAATTTTTTCTCTAAATATATAATGTTATCTAAATATTTTTTTATAATTAATAATTAAGTATAATTTAAGTGAACCGTTCGATTCACTTCTCGGGTTAATGCAATTTAACCAAGTTTAGCATGGTCGGACAAGATGTTTCCCGGTTCAAAGCGGTCCATCCACTAATTCAGTTAAGACTGCAAACTAGACTTATTTTCAAGTTCGGTCAGCGATCGGACCAGTCAGACCATCTAGTCCTCACAACACTTATATTATCACACACATTTATAATATATATATAAAAGCAAAACATGATGTTTTTTTTAAGTAACTGTGCTATAGCACATGAAATATTATAGAAAAGAACTAGAAAGGGAAATACAAAGATGTGTTACATGTTCCTAAATCTGTAATTAGGAAGACCAAGCAAGTTCCTATTATAGTCATTCATAATAAAACATGGTATTGAATTCCAAGTTGTACTATTTCTAGATTTAGCACCAAAAAACTATTTCTAGACTTAGCACCAAAAGAGGTCAATTTGTCAGCACAAGAGTTGCCCTCTCTATAAATGTGAGTGATTTTCCAATTTAGCAAATCCAAAATCTTAGTACACCTGTGCCACTTGTTATGAAGCTGCCAAGGGGGATTAGACTCACCTCTGAAAATTTGCACAACCAAAACAGAGTCAACTTCAAGCCAAATGTTCAACCAACCTTTCTTGTAGGCCAAGGAAACAACTTTAATGGCAGAATAAAGCTCAGCATAGAGGGTAGACTGGATATTAAGATAGGAACCGAATCCAAGAAGGAACACTCCTTTGTGATCTCGAAATAAACCTCCTCCACCCGCATGACCAGGACAACCGAAAGCCGCACCATCCGTGTTTGCCTTTATCCAACCACTCGAAGGAGCCAACCAGAAAACTTCAATAATCTTAGGAGCAGAATTGTAGTTGATACTGACTTTGAAACGCTTGAGAATGATCAGGTCATTGATAGAAGGATGAGCAGCCATTGAAGAGTAATTGCCTGAGATGGATGTGTCCCTAATTATCTTAGCAATTGCTTGATTTACAAAGATCACTCTGTCCTCGGATCTTATTTGGTTCCTGCAAAACCAAATGGTTGCAATTGTGCTAACAGAACATATTAGCAAAAGCTGCTGAAGTTGCTTGCTGATATTTTTGTTACAAGAGATGATCAACTCTTGTATGGAATTTAAGTTGATTTGGATTGAGAAGATTGACATAAGCCAATTCCAAATATCAATAGCAAAGCTGCAGTTGAGGAATAAATGATTTGTCTTCTATTGCCTTTTTACACAAATTGCATCTAGAAGCCAAGACACAACCTCTCCTTTGCAAGTTGGCATCCGAAGGCATTTTACCATGAATTATCCTCCAGGTGATGGAAGAGCTAGAAGGAGGGATCACCTTAGACCAAACTAGATTGCACCAGTTGATAGGATTAGAAGAATTAGAGACAAAATCATAAGCAACCTTGAGAGATAGCAAACCATCCTCAGAATGCCTCCACACTAGCTTATCAACACCATTATATGTGATTGTATTTGCTATGCCAAGGGCCACATCAGGGAATAGGCTTTTAATTGGGACATGAATGTCCACTTAGAGTTAACAATGAAATCAGACACACAAGCTAGAAGAGAGCTCTGCAATTGAGCAGGGATCCCCATAGTATCAGCAATAGGTTCCCCTAGCCAGTTTTCCTTCTAGAAGTTAACATTCTCACCATTACTAATCAACCATATTGAGTTTGATGATGTGATTGACCAGCTCTCTTTGATGCCAGGCCAAATGGAGGATTTAAAGTGCCTATTAGGGGGATCCTTGTAATTACCAAACCTGTTCCTACATAATCTGGCCCAATCATGATTGTCACATCTCATATTCCAGGCTAGATGAAGAAGGGCAGCCTTGTTCAACATTTTGATGGATCTCAACCCCAATCCTCCCTGAGATATGGGAACACAGACTTTGCTCCAAGCCATTGTGACAAGCTTTCTAGTGCCAATGTCCCCAGACCAAATGAAGTTTCTGATTCCTTTGTCCAAACAATCAATCAGAGAAGCAGGCCACTTGTAAATATGAAAACTATAAAGGAGCATGCTGTGAATAATTGATCTCACCAATTCTATTCTGCCCATAATGGATAAGGAAGAGCCCTTCCAGGTTGCCAATTTAGCAAGAATTCTGTCAGCAATTGGTTGAAGATGATACCTTCTAGGTTTACCTTTAAACAAAGGAACCCCTAGGTAGTTGAAAGGGAGAGAACCCCTAACAAAACCCAACAGAGAAGAAATATCATTAATTTTTCTGGCATTGGCATTGATGACATAGAATCTGCATTTCAGAGTGTTGATTTGTTGGCCAGAGACTTGAGCATAGTCCAGAACAAGTTTCTTGAGACAAAGCAACTCGGTTTTGACACCCTTGTAAAAGATGAGAATATCATCAGCATAGAGAACATGACTAGGAGAGTGCATTCTATTAGGACCAGCAATTGTGCTTATCTTCTTCTCATTGACCAACTTAAGAATACCCCTACTCAGGACATCCTCAGTCAGGCAAAAAAGCAAGGGAGAAAGAGGATCTCCTTGTCTAACCCCTCTAGTGCACTTGAAGAAGCCAACACTATTTCCATTAACAATAATGGAGAGCTTGGCAGAATCAAGAATAGTGCTTATCCAATGAATGAATTTATGGTTAAAACCAAAAGCATGAAGAGTGTCCAGCAAGAAAGTCCAATCTATTGTGTCAAAGGCCTTTTTAATATCGAGTTTGATAGCCAAATTGCTCTCAAAGGCTTTGTGATCTAACATGTTTATTGCTTCAGAAGCTAGGCAAATACAATCCTTAATTTGCGTGTCATTGAAGAGAGATGGTGAAGGAATTGAACACTAAAGCTGAGCT
>NC_032016.1:20911172-20911429 GCF_001865875.1 Lupinus angustifolius
GCAAAACAGCATTGCCCACATCAATACTGATAATGCCCCATAAATTATGAAAGAAGCAACTAGAGAAGCCATAAGGGCCAGGAGCACTGTCCCCATTCAGAACAAACACAACAGCTTTGATTTCAGTGTGAGAAGGCAATTTAGTCAGCATAGAATTGTCCTCATCAGTGANGAATCCTCTCTACTGCTTAGAGATGATTTTGGGAGCAATAATAGCTAACCTGTCAGCAAGGATTTTAGTAATGATTTTGAACTGG
>NC_032016.1:20911529-20911740 GCF_001865875.1 Lupinus angustifolius
ATTGTCCTCATCAATGACCAAACTAGGAATCACATTATGAATAAGAGTGTTAGAGGAAGTGTTGTTAGGAGAGGCAAACAGGTTGGTATAATAAGCAAGGACATGATTTTCAATGTCAACTTGGTTATGAAGATTATTTTCACCATCCTTGATCATAGACAAAGAATTAGTGCCATATCTTATCTTGGTGACTTTATGGAAGAAGTTTGTA
>NC_032016.1:20911840-20912174 GCF_001865875.1 Lupinus angustifolius
GGTAACAACATTGGCCTTAGCAACAAGGACCCTTTGGTGAATATTACCAAAGACATTATGATTCCAAATTATAAGCTCTTTTTTCAGGTTTTTAAGCTTGGATGATAAAAGAAACATAGGACATCCCACCACCACAACATTCCAAACCTCTGCTACCAATCTTCTGCAGTCAGTGTTGAGCAACCACATTTTATGAAATTTGAAAGAGGATCTTGGAGTCTACACAAGGTTGTTACTAGAGAATAACAAATGGAAATGGTCAGAAGCAACTCTAGACATTGTGCAACAAACAAAATGAGTGAAATCATTAACCCAATCCACATTAATCATAGCT
>NC_032016.1:20912274-20916656 GCF_001865875.1 Lupinus angustifolius
AAGGAATTCTGGCAGGTAATCTGAGACTTCTACATTCGTGAGCTCCCAAGACCACATTAAAATCCCCTATACAACACCAAGGCCCATGATTATTAGAGATAACCTGCTAGACTTCAGACCAAAGGGACCTCCGAATGAGGTAACTAGTACTAGCATAAACAACACAGAAATGTAGAACCTTGTTATCACCAACACTGAGAGAGAAATATGCTAGTCAGTGTNTGTCAAGCCTTTTCTCAGTACTAGCATTACCAATACGCCTATTAGACCAAGTAAATTGAGCACCCGTAGTTGGAAGACTTATGAGGCCAGCATAGTCAATAAAAGTCTGAAACTCGGGAGAAGGAATTCTGGCAGGTAATCTGAGACTTCTACATTCGTGAGCTCCCAAGACCACATTAAAATCCCCTATACAACACCAAGGCCCATGATTATTAGAGATAACCTGCTAGACTTCAGACCAAAGGGACCTCCGAATGAGGTAACTAGTACTAGCATAAACAACACAGAAATGTAGAACCTTGTTATCCACCAACACTGAGAGAGAAATATGGTAGTCAGTGTTCATAAGGACAGTAGGAGCAAGATCACGGTTACAGAGACCCCAAATGGAAGGAATGAGGGAACCTCTATCATTGACCACAAAAGGCTTGAGATTTAAGCAAGTCCAATACCTATATGGCACCTTACTATTAAGAATCTTAGGCTCAGCAAGGAAGATTAAATCAGGCTTAATAGACATACAAATATTTTTGAAGAAAATCCAAGTTTTATGGTTACCAAATCCCTTACAATTCCAAAATAGGATTTTCATTGGGCAATGGTTAAATAGCCACCCCTTCGGGTATTATGAATCCTTTGAGATTTATCACTTTTCCTCTACTTTTTCCTTTGAGATTTGGACATAACAGGTGTGAATTCCTCCTCTCCATCTTGAGAGACATTATCATCAGCCTAGAGCCTGCCTAGCAACCTCATATCAGAAGAGGCCACATTATTATCCAAATTGACAGTTTCTTGCACAATGACATTATCTTGTGAGTCATCTGAGTCCACCACTTGTAGCTTTTCCTGTTCTTTATCTGAGATGTCCTCATCTGGTTGACTTAGAGGAGCAGGATTTCCCGCAGGCTTGCCTAGAGTGTCAATATTGACCTCCCCTCTGTCAATCTCCAGATTAATGACTAAGTCATTAATCTCTCTGGGTTGAAAGGCATTGTCTATTGTAGGATTAGGGCCATCCTTTCTTTGAATAGGCATGGGAACCTTTTTGACCTTATTTGAAGGAGCAACTTCAAGATTAGGCTTGGAGACTTGCTGACCTATGGCTTTAGCCTTAGTTGATTCATCAACTGAGCTCTTCTTTGTCACCCTGCGACATTGAGTAAGGAGATGACCAATAGCACTACACCCTGTGCAAATTTCTGGCAGGTTCTCATACTCAATACCAACAAAAAAAGCAAACCCTTCTCTTTCAACCAAGATTTGGTTAGGCATTTTCATTTTCAGGTTAATCTCAACAAGAACTTTGGCAAAATGGCCAAAAGTTATGTTACTTGTTGCACCATCTAAAGACAGGGGAGTTCCAATACCTCCAGCAATAGAGAAAATGATTTTTGGACTCCAATATTCCTGGGGCAAACCAGTAATCCTAATCCAAGTTTGAGAGTGAGTTTGTTTTTGGTGATTGGGGTTGAAATCTGGAGTCCATAGGAATAGCCTCAAGATTCCAGGTTTAAGGTTCCATGTACCAATGGAGCATATTTTCCTCATGTCTTCCATTGTCGAGAAGGAAAACTCATAGAAGCCCTTGCCAAGAGAGAGCATATTCCAGTTGGCAATCATATTCCACATTGTACTAAGTTTAGATTTCAGATCCAGAAATTTCAAAAGAGTGTCTCCTTTAGACAAGATGATTCTTCCATGTAGATGTAACTTTCATCTTTGAAGTCCAGCAAGGTATTCGGCTTTGGGAATTTTTATGGCCACAGCGTCCCCTTTGATGCAAGGTTGAGGGAGTTGGGAGGAAGAGATGTCACAAGTTTCCCCCAAAGCTTGTGCAAAAGTTTTCCTCAATGGAGGTGGATCTTCAGTTCCTTTGATGTTTGCCTCCACATGTGTAGCTCCTTCTAAGAACCTCCAAGGAATGTACTCTTTTGTCATGATGTAGGAAGAAATCCAAGATTGTTGGAGATCCAAGATTGTTGGAGAACCAAGATTATTGGAAATGAGGCAGAGCCCTAGCAGAGAGTTTCATGCTTTTCCCCCAATGCTAACATAAACGTTAAAGGAAAGACCTACACAAATCCCAAAACATGATGTAACTATTACCATTGTGTAATTTTCACTTTCCTGATTTGTCATTATAACTTTTTAATTTTTATAAAAAAGTATATAATCACATGTTACCACCAACATAGTAACTACTATTCTCACCTTAAATTGAACATTACAATAAAAATAATAAATAATAATATAAAGTACACCAAATAAAATAATACAATATAAAGTACACTCAATATAAAAATAATATTCTAATTTTCCAAATACAATATATAAAAACTTGAGTACTTAACAACATAAAATAAGAATGTGGGCTGACATATATCAATTGTAGTTGCCACCTTAATATATATAGAAATAAAATGATTAAGGTAATTGAATGAAAACATTGAGAATCATAGCAATTATAAATATTTTTCATTAAAATTAAAGTTAAATAATTAAATGAATAAACCTGTTGAATATGATTTATATTTATATTTCAAAATGACACGTAAGGCACCAAAAGAAGGTAGAGATTGTAAAGAATGATGTCTGGGATTTATTTACTTATTTGATGCTTAGATTTAATATGTTTTATAGGAGATAGGGATAACTTCATTCTTAACATCATTAATTCCTACATGAAAATATAATTTAATAGTACCAAAAAAACTTTTAACATGTTTATGTAAAACTAAAGTAAATAATTTAGTATTGGACTGTTCATTAAAGAGAGAAATATTATTTTTATACTCAATTTTAAGAATAAAAATGTTATTACAAATATAAATAGAAGGGTCTAACTATCATTTCTCACTAGTATTATAGGTCACGTGTTTGGTATTAAGACTTCTCTATTTGCCAAAAGTGTAAAAATTAGAACATCATAAACAAACAAACTTCTCTGATTTACTGTGCGTGCTACTGCTATATAAAAACGCATGCTTATTATGTTGCTCTTAGGAAACACATTGAAGAGAGATGGTGAAGGAATTGAACACTAAAGCTGAGCTGAATGTGAGATTGGAAACCCTATGGGAAGCTATGTCCAAAGATTTACTCATGACTCAAAAGGTTCTCCCAAACGTTGTGAAAGATGTGAAAGTGATAGAAGGTGATGGAGGGGTTGGTACAATCCTCCACTTTACATTTAACCCTGGTGAGTTTAGTTTAACATCTTTCTTATCTTAATTAAGGGGAGAGATTATAGCAAAATTTGTTGAATTCATCTTCTTTCTGATATGTTATTATATTACTTAATTACAACTTTATTGTTTTACATATTTTCTGATTTATTACTAATCAAATTCAATTTTTTGTAATGAACCTCAGATGTATCCTCAATAAGTTATCAGAAGGAGAAGATTGTAGATCTTGATGAAAATACTCATGAATTTGGACTGGAAGTGATTGAAGGGGGCCATCTGAATCAAGGTTTGTCATACTACAAGACAAGTTTTCAACTATCTGCAATAGGAGAGACTCAAACCCTAGTTACTATGAAGATCTCTTATGACTATGAGCCCAACATTGAAGAAAGTACTCACTCTATGAAGACATCAGACTCCATGTTATCCTATCTTAGATGCCTAGAAAAGTATATTTTAAATGATGCTTGAAAGTAATATTATCATATCAATAATATGTTCAGTATCATCAGGAACATTCAATAATTCCTCCGATCATTGTGTTTTGATTGGTGGCTATCAATAAAACTTGAAAGCTTTAATTACCAAAACATAGAAAGAATGTTGAGTGGTTTATTGCTTTTCCGATGTTTACGGTTTTTTTTNTTTTTTTTGTGTATCATTATTTACTTTAATTTTGTGTTTTTGCTGTATACCATACAATTATTCTTTGCTTGGCTTATTTTAATGAATAAGATACCTACTAAAATCAATTTGGCAAGGCATGGTCTAATCTTCTTTTTTTGAAGAAAAAGTGGCGAAGCACCCAAAGATATTATTAATGGAATGGTCCAGGAAGCAAAAGAGAATCCTTTACATGTTTTTGAACCTAGAGTTAGGGACACCCAACCAATTTCTAGAGAATTCATATTGAATGAAAATAGGAATATCATTCCACTAGGTGAATGTTTTAGATGCTATTCCACATTT
>NC_032016.1:20916756-20918528 GCF_001865875.1 Lupinus angustifolius
ATGGAATGGTCCAGGAAGCAAAAGAGAATCCTTTAGATGTTTTTGAACCTAGAGTTAGGGAGACCCAACCAATTTCTAGAGAATTCATATTGAATGAAAATAGGAATATCATTCCACTAGGTGAATGTTTTAGAAGCTATTCCACATTTAGCTAGCCTATCAGCACAAGCACTTCCTTCTCTAAAAATGTGAAAGTCTTGAAAATTCATTGATGACAACCTCTTATTGCATATTCACCATTTAGCCGCAAGCTTCCAAGGCACCTTTGTAGCATCCTTAAACGTGTTCACCACTAAAGATGAATCACATTCCAACCATAGCGAATTCCATCCTCTTTGATGAGCTAACTCCACTGCCATCATTGATGCATTGAGCTCAGCGTAAAGAACATCCTTTATCTCAAAATAGTTAGCAAAACAAGCAAATAAACTACCATTTTCATCTCTAAAAATTCTAGCCCCTCCAGCTTGACCCGAAGAACCAAAAGCTGCCCCATCAATGTTAACTTTAAACCACCCCAGTAAAGGACATTGCCATATTACTTCCACCATTTTAGGACTCTTCCTATGATTCATTTGAATTCCCAGACCACACAGGATTGTGAAGTCTCTGATGGAGGAGTTGGAACAAGAAGAAGTTAACTTCCCAGATAAGGTAATGTCCACCTTGATGTTTGATATGATGTTGTTAATAGGAAGTCTTCTGTCATCAAACTTGGAATTGTTTCTAATACTCCATATGTTACCTATTGCTAGGATGATGCAGTTCAGAAAAACCTCTCTCAATTGAGGACTTCAACCTTGATTGTAAGAATCAAGAAACTCATGAACAAATTTAGTGCTGATATTACAAGTGAAAAGATTGCCAATCCAGTTCCAGATGTGAGAAGCCAAAGAATATGAGAGAAATAAGTGATTTGAAGATTCCAATGTGGACTTACAAATGCTACACCAAGACACTAGATGACAACCCCTTCTTTGAAGATTGTCATCAGTAGGCAATCTTTGGTGAATCCATCTCCAAACAATGAAAGATTTATTAGGAAGAATAACTTAGGACCAAATAAGCTTAAACCATCTTTGATTCATACCTGTTGGGTTACAATGCAGATAAGCCTACTTGGAAGTGAGAATGTCATCACAAGCATCTTGCCAAACTATTCGGTCTTAAGAATTAGTTCCCATGGTTATGATAATATGAAATTGAGTGTGCTTTGGCACTCATAGCTTTATCTAAAAATTATCTCTCTGTGTCTGAATTGATTTATTAGTATTTCATTAAAAATGATAGTTTTTGAGCCTTAGTCTAGTGATATTGATTTTTTAGCAGGTTTGGGAAATGCAACTATGGAAGACTGGTCTTTCAATGTCCAATGAAAATCTGTATATATCACCTTCTAGAGTTACTATTGTATGCAACATTCCATTGCATGAGTAGCAAATTAAAATATAATACTGAAAAGCTTAAGATGTAAAATAACATGGGCACACAAGGTTTCTTACTTATAGAGGGAATGACTTGTTTTCCTGGAAAATGTTAAGATATCTATCAAAGCTTCTTGGAATCTGATTTAAAAACTAATAATTAGAGACACAACATTTCCCACCACTTTCAAAGTTACATGTGTGAACTTCAAAAGTGTAAAAAATAATAGAAAAAAGTGTTTATTCTAACCAGAGGAAAAAAAAAACTGCTCCTAACAGTGGTTATTCTGTAAAAGTTTCTAACCAAGCAAATGATAATCTATATCAAAAGTGTTTATTTTGGCAAAT
>NC_032016.1:20918628-20918839 GCF_001865875.1 Lupinus angustifolius
TAGGAATATAGAATTAGGTAGTTTAGAAGAGAATCTTTTTTATGGGATACGAATCATTTGTTCCTATTAATGTCTCATTCCCTGTCTCGGGCTAATGATATATTGCCATATGAATAAAAGAATTAAAATCAAAAAGTAACATTCTGACTGACCCGAGACACGGAATGAGACACCACACAGGATATGTGATCTCTATCTCATATTATGATGT
>NC_032016.1:20918939-20919165 GCF_001865875.1 Lupinus angustifolius
AAATTAAGAAGAAGAGACTTAGTTTCCAAAACTAAGTTTAATATATGACATTAAGTGTAAGTATCTGAGTTTAATAAGACTCTACTTTAAACCAAAGTAAATAAGAGAATAATAGAAGGGTGCACAGAAATACTTGCCTTTGGTGCACTTAGAGTAACACTCACAAGTGATTGAAAATTGACCTTTGTCATTAATTCTAAGTCTCCCAATGAAATCTCCATACTTT
>NC_032016.1:20919265-20919524 GCF_001865875.1 Lupinus angustifolius
TATAACTAATAATGTTTTTATTTGTAAGCTGTGACAAAATAAAAGTGTAGAACATAAGGGAAATGCTGGAGGCATAAATATAAACTTAAAGCACCAACAACAATTCCCTAAAAAAGTAAAAGTGTTCCTGGAACATGATTAGATTAGTGATTGAATGAATTTTCGTAGTCTGTCAAATAACATCATTCCAAATAGTTGCAAAATATGTGGACATCATGCATAATAAATAAGCTGAAAGGTTATTTTCACCATGGAGAAT
>NC_032016.1:20919624-20919902 GCF_001865875.1 Lupinus angustifolius
CTTCAATGAATAGATTCTCAAAATATATTTTTAATATTAAAAGTAGAGATGTACTGAATTTTTGAATCATCTAATATTCATTAATTATTTTTTAATTAAAAATAATACTCATGAATAATGTAGACAACTGTGTCGACATTATAAAGAACTTTATATCAACAATATAAAAATTTTCTATTGACAATACATTACATGCTCAATAAACTCTTAAAAGTATTGCTTCCTTGGAAAACAATTTTGAAATATCAGCAATTTGTAATTATCCTATCATATTTCCC
>NC_032016.1:20920002-20921383 GCF_001865875.1 Lupinus angustifolius
TCACTTTCATTTCTAAATCAACATCCAGTGGTCTAAAAGTATAATAAAATGCTTTTTATTTAACAATGAAAGAGGAAAAAACTACAATTCTTTAAGCTTATATAAACGAAGAATTAAAACAATGAAATTGTGTATCAGAATATCAGAAATACAACATGTGAAATGAACTTAGTTAATAACCTAACATTGATAACTTAGATGAATGTAATTATGTGCATATCAGTGATGTGAACTTCAATAATTGATAAAGTAAAAAAACACAAAAAATTCGCCTCAAATCAGATGGACTTGAAAAGGAAGAAACATGAAAACAAACATCACTTTCAAGCAAAAACATCATACCTTAACTTTAAATCATGTGAATGAAAAAGGATTTGATTTATAAAAAACTAAACTAACCCAGTTTCATCCTTTTATTCCTTTCTCTTCACTCTACTCTTCTGATTTCTTTGGTTGAGATTAGAATAATGAAATTGTGTATCAGAATATCGGAATATCATAAATACAGCATGTGAAAGGAACTTAGTTAATAACCTACCATTGATAACTTAGATGAATGTAATTAAGTGCAGATCAATGATATGAACTTCAATAATTGATAAAGTAAGAAAAACACAAAAAAAATTCGCCTCAAATTAGATGGATTTGAAAAGGAAGAAACATGAAAACAAACACTGCTTTCAGGCAAAAACATCATACCTTAACTTCAAACCAAGTGAATGAAAAATGATTTGATTTATAAAACATTAAACTAACCTTGTTTTGTCGTTTGATTCGTTTCTCCTCACTCTACTTTTATGCTTTCTTTGATTGAGAGGAGAAAGTGAGAAGAGAGAAAGATGTGAAAGAGATAGTAAAGAGAAAGAGGTGAGAAAATAATTAGGTTTTTATTTTGTTTGGTATGAGTGAAATGAAAAAGAGAGAGAAAGGAGAGAAAAAGGTGAGAGAGAAAACAATTGAACACAATTATATTATTATATACCAAGGCCGTATTTCTCATTTCATAGTATCCAACAATTGCACTAGTTTTCTCTTCATTTTTTATGAGAGATGATTTTGTGTGGGTCCCATATGCTCTTTAGTCTCTCCACCCCTTCTTTCTTCACAAACAAATGATAGAAAATACTATTTTCTCTACAACTTCTCTCCTCCTAACTTATTTCCTATTATTTTACACAACCAAATGAAGGCTTAGTGCTTTCACTTCTCTCACAACATTTGTCTGGTTGATTCGTTTCTCCTCACTCCACTCTTATGCTTTCTTTGATTGAGAGGAGAAAGTGAGAAGAGAGAAAGATGTTGAAGAGATAGTAAAGAGAAAGAAGGAAATGAGAAAGAGGTGAGAAAATAATTAGTTTTTTATTTTGTTTGGTATGAGTGA
>NC_032016.1:20921483-20928322 GCF_001865875.1 Lupinus angustifolius
AAAAATATTCTAAATCACCAACCAATATTATTAAAATATAATATTAAGGTGGATAATTTGGTACAACAAAAAATCATATTTGGTAAGTAAATTATTTTATTTGCTATTCCATTCTCAAAAGTTGAACATAGTAGGACAACTAAATAATTTTAAAGAAATTTGATATTTAACAGCGCTTTTTTAAGCAAACGTTTTTTATTTGAATCTATTATCACTTGCTTAAATGTGTATTGTTGAAGGTTATATATCAATAGCGCTCATTACAATGAGCGCTATTAAAAGTTACACATTTAACAGCACTTCCTTTAGTGAGTATTGTTAAAAGTCCTACATTCAAATGATGCTTATTTTAGTGAGCGCGAAACTTTGCAGATTTAAAAACAAAACCTCATACAGAGTAATACACATATCATTCAATATTCTATTTCTCTTATTCTTCTTCTCTTAGTTTCTCTCTTCAAGCAAATTATTAGCTTTTGGTTTCTCTCTTTGAGCATAAGGTAAATCATTATCTTATTTTACCTCTTTTATTTCTCTTTGATTCACTCTTGTTGCTTGCATTTACATCTATGTTAACTACTTATTTTATAATATAGAAAATGTCAAGGTTGAATCAAGGTAGAGCTGTTAGTGATTTACCAAACTTGCTGAAAACAAATTCTCTCGGGTCATACATTATGTGAAGTTTCCACTAATGGACATATATAAATAAAAAATTAATATTGAGATAAAAAACTAAGAAATTATTGAATATTTTATTATATATTTTTGTTTAAATGGTACCAAATCACTCTTATAATGTAGTGTAACAAACCAAAAATAATAATGAAATATTGACTCCTGTATTATTTGGACTTGTCTCTACAATATATAATGTTTTGTTTAAGTTAATTGCATTTATAACATTTTTTGTTTAAAAGATTACACTTATTTCTTATACAAATGTGATTAGTGTAATGAAAGTATAAAAACTAGGGGAGGTTTATGTAGGTGTAAAAAAGTGAAGGGTGATTTGTGTAATTTCACTAAAACTCAGGGAGTGTCAATGTAATTTACTCTATATGATATGAAGATTTCAGGCTCTTACCTATCTGACAGTAAAATACTTTACGAAACAGAAAAAATGTAAAATACAATAACAAAAATATAATAATACAAAAAAAGAGACTCAAAATCTAAAAGTTCAAAACAATTAACCATAAATGATTTAGTTAATTGAGCATTGATAATTTAGAAATATAGGATTTCAATTATCTACACCCGGCGGTATTAATGATAACTAAGAAAAGTTTTAGTTTTAGTTTTAGTGAACTGTTGCGGCTACAAAGGCACAAGATTTACATGGTGATGAAAAAATGGCCAACAACTCATCTCCAACAATCTTCTTGGATCTCTGTCTTCTTCCAGGATCTGCTTCTGATTCTATTATTCTGCATCATGTCAAACGAGCCTTGCATCCCGGTTAAACCGTTCGGTCTGACCGAATAATTCCAAGCATAAATAATAATTTTTATCTATAAATATATAGTTATATATAAATGTAAAACTATATAATTAATAATTATATATTATTATATTGAATTAATAATATCATTATTTCTTTTATGGTAGTAAAACAAAATATTAGAGCATTGTTCCATTTTTTATTTTATTTTTAAGTGAACCGTCCGGTTAACTTCCTGGGTTAATTCGATTTAACCGTGTTTAACACAATCAGACCGGAATTTCCCCGGTTCAAAGCGGTCAAACTCTCATTCGGTTAAGACTACAATACAGAATCGTTTTCAAGTCCGGTTAAAGGTCGGACCGTCCGGTCCGGTTTTCACAATACTGGTTAATACAACATTTTAGTTCTATTGAAGAGCTTTAATGTTGTTTGACATTTCCGACGATGGTGATCCGCACCTCGTTCATCCAATGGCACCTCTCGATAAGCCACAAAAATGACCTATAAGATCCATTTTCACTTTCATTTCCAAATCAACATCGAGTGGTCTAAAAGTATAATAAGATGTGAAAATAACAAAGCAAAAACGTTATATTCTTAAATGAAAATTTAATGGTCCCCGGTTCAAAGTGGTCAAACTCTCATTCGGTTAAGACTACAATACATAATTGTTTTCAAGTCCGGTTAAAGGTCGGACCGTCCGATCCGGTTTTCACAATACTGGTTAATACAACATTTTAGTTCTATTGAAGAGCTTTAATGTTGTTTGACATTTCCGACGATGGTGATCCGCACCTCGTTCATCCAATGGCACCTCTCGATAAGCCACAAAAATGACCTATAAGATCCATTTTCACTTTCATTTCCAAATCAACATCGAGTGGTCTAAAAGTATAATAAAGTGTGAAAATAACAAAGCAAAAATGTTATATTCTTAAAGGAAAATTTAATGGATTTCCACTTTTCAGATGAATTATGGACGTAAAAATAAATGTTATCCAAAAAATACAAATCACACTTAATACATCATTCATCTTTCATTAGTATTACTTGTATTTGTTTGTATTACTTATATTTAATAATTTTTTTATCGTTTTATACATTTGTGAAGTTGCCGGTAGTTGACATATATAAGTCAAAACATTTACATTGAGAAAAAACTAAGAAATTATTTAATATTTTATAGAATTTTTTAAATGGTACTAATTGCATCAAGAGCAAACCAGGCCAAATTGGGCCCTCTTTCAAATATGGCTAAGATGTTGACTGTATTTGTGGTTGGACGAGGTTAGAGCGGGCAAAGTCAATCAACGTCAGGCTCGAAAGATTAAGGAAAATCAATTGTTTTAAAATGATAACTACGTTAAAAAAAAGGAAAGTTATAAGTATCATATTCTTTATACAATAAAATAAATGCAGCACTTTATTTTAATCATAATCACGTAAGTTGAAATTCATTGTAGCTATTATCAAATAAATATATAAAATAATAAATGATATGGAGATTTTAGCCTCTTACTAAAATACTTTAGGAAACAGAAAAAATGTAAAATACAATGACAAAAATGTAATAATGCAACAAAAAAAAGACTCAAAATCTAAAAGTTCAAAACAGGCATTGATAATTTAGAAAAATAGGATTTTAATTATTTAAACTTGACAACATAATTGATGTCCCATATTACCACATCCATACTACCACAAATTAACAAAAAAAAGTTATGAAAGTTTAAAATAGCACATATTATGGTAGTAAATACAATATTTTAGTTTTATTGAAGAGCTTTAAAGTTGTTTGACGTTGATGATGATGGTGATCCCCACCCCGTTCATCCAATGACACCTCTCGATCAACCACAAAATGACCTATGAGATCCATTCTCACAATCCTTTCCATATCAACATCGATTGCTCTAAACGTATAATAAAGTGTTTTTTATTTAACAATGCTAGAGGAAAAAGTACTATTTCATAAGCTTATATAAAGGAAGGATTAGAATAATGAAATTGTGTATCAGAATATCATAAATAAAGCATGAAATATGAACTTATAGTAAGACTGAGATTGTAACTAAGAGGGAGTGAATTAGTTGACTAAAAATTGTGGTCACTTTTTCGGTAAAATCAAGAGTTAAAGTGCAATGGAAAATATATGCAGAATTTAACCAAATAAATAATCGAAGAGATAAGGAAGAGGAGAATACACAAGGATTTTTATACTGATTCACCTTCTTGTCCAGCGATGACTACGTCCAGTACTCTTGCAGCACAAGAGATTTTTCCCTTAAAGATTACGAGTTGCAATTACAATATCTCACCCCGAGATCTCTGTGTGCCTTACACACTCCCTAATCCTTATTCACTCTCGGCAAAACATATTTCCAAGTGATTCTAATCCCCTTTCTTATTACACCCCTATGAAAGAAAGTAGTCTACAATAATAATGAAGAATGTACAACAATGACAGAATTGCCTTTACAACTTTGAAAGTAATGTAACTTGCAATCCAATCCACTCTTTTGTATACTTAATAATAATGCTCTTTATAAGTTGGTAAACTTGAAACGCTTTACTTTAAGCAACTTCAGAAAAATCAACTTTGAAAGTTAAAAACTAGTTGCCAAAAGTGCATAAAATAATTTCAGAATGTGTGTCAGAGCTTTTAAAATTTGTACGAGAGTTGTCTGTTTGTGTTGTGAGATCCAATGCCTTTAAATAGACTTTCCAATCACCCATAGTGCCTCTATGAAAAGGTAGGAATGGATTGGAGTGAAGACATTTCGTTTGGGATGAAAACCTTTCATTTTAAAATCTGAAATCTAATAAAACAACACTCAGTAATCGATTACAACCACTGGGTAATCGATTACCCAAACGTTCTGTTCATTGGGCATTTAAATTCGATTTAGAGTAATCGGTTATAACAAGTGGGTAATCGATTATTCAACTTTATTAAAACTAGTAATATGTTACTCAAAGACAGTAATGGATTACTCTGATAAGTTTTAAGTTGGATAACTCTTTTCTCACACACGTAACCTGTTACTTAGATGAAGTGTTTCAATTTTCTTTTAAAAATAGTTTGAGCATTACTACTATTGTATATTCAAGAGTATAGGATAGAAGTATCTATTTAGACATAGACTAATTTGTCTTGAAGCTTTGTATTCTCTGTCTTCATAAGTTTTCATCCTTTTCTTCTTTTTGGTGATGTTGGTGTCTTCATCAAAATCGTGCCAAGGTAGGAGCAAAGATCTTCTTCACACTTACTTAATAACCTTCCATTAATAACTTACAAGAATGTAAATAAGTGCATATCAGCATATGAACTTCAATAATTGGTAAAGTAGAAAACAAAATAAAATGCACCTCAAATTACATTTATTTGAAAATGAAGAATCACGAAATCAAGCATTTCTTTCAGGAAAAAAACATCCTACCTTAACTTCAAATCATGTGAATGAAAAAGGATTTGATTTATAACAAACTAAACTAACCTCGTTTCATCCTTTGATTCTATTCTCCTCACTCTACTCTTTATTTTTATTTTTTATGCAAGGTGCAAGAGCACCAAAATATATAGATGAAGAAAGTTACAAGACAAAGGCAATAAGCATGTTACAAGTTCCGGAATCTATAGTTCGGGAGATCATGCCTATTCCTAGCAAACTCCTCTATTATGAATGTAGGAGTAGAGTTCCAAATGGAGTTAGTTTGAGAGGAGATACCAAAAGATGCCAGTTTGTCGGCACAAGTGTTGTCTTCTCTAAATATGTGACAAATTTTGAAGTTCATTTGAGAAATCTGGGACTTACATATTTGCCAATCATTGGATAGCTTCCAAGGCGCATTAGAATTACCACTGAAAATATCTAGAACCAGCATAGAGTCACTCTCAAGCCAAAGGTTTAGCCAATCCTTTCTAAAAGCTATATCCACTGCGTGCATTGCTGAGTGAAGTTCAACATAGATAGCATGCTGCACGTTGAGAAAGTTGGCAAAAGCATAGATGTAACCAGCTTTAGAATCATGAAAAATACTTCCCCCACCAGCTGGACCAGGATGACCATGAGCAGCACCATCTGTGTTAACTTTTATCCAATTCCAATGAGGAGGTTTCCATAGAACTTCAATGTATTTAGGAGCTTTACTAAGTTTGAGAGGAATATTGAAGAACTTTAGAGTTTGTAATTCATGAAGACCTCCTGAAGCCACTGCTGCAGAAGGATAAGAGCCTGAATAAGAGGTCTCCCTTTTTATTCTTGAGATTGCTTGGCTTGTAGATATCAGTTTGTCCTCAAATCTATTCTGGTTCCTGCAGAACCAGATTGTATTGATGCTATGGACAACACAAGCTAAATTCACCTCTCTTAATTGGCTCCCTTTAATAGCAACACAATCCTTAATGATAGATTGAATATATGAATGGTTGATTTGGATTGAGAAATTGGCAGAAAACCAATTCCAAATACCTTTTGCAGCAGAGTAGTTGAAAAATAGTTGGTCTTCTGTTTCAACATGGCAGTTGCACAAGTTGCATTTAGAGGCTAACATACAACCTCTTTTTTTTAGATGATCATCTGTTGGCATTTTCCTATGGAACAATCTCCACACTGTGAATAATTTAGAAGGAGGAATTGAAGAGGACCAAATATGCTTACACCAGGAAAGCTTGTCTCCAACTTTGTGCACAAACTGAAAAGCATATCTGGAAGTCATAGAACCATCCATAGTAGGCATCCAAATCAATTTGTCTTGACCATCATGTCTCTTGTAAGCAGCTATATCATTGGAAAGGGAAGAGAAATTCCTATGTAACTCCCCTGGAATTATAGTTTTAGAATCCACCGTGTAGTTAGCAATGGAGCCCTGAAGGTTATCATGAATGCCCCTAGGAATGTTTAAAGTTTCAACAAGAGGCTCACCAAGCCAATTGTCTCTCCAAAAATTGACATTAAGGCCATCACCAACTAGCCAAATGGAGTTCAGGTTGACATGAAGCCAATTATCACGAATTCCAGGCCAGATAGAGGATTTAGAGTATTTAGGAGTGGTATAGCCTTGGCAGTTGAACTTTAATCTGAAGAAGATTGCCCATTCCAGATTAGTAGTCTTGAGATCCCAGGTTAGCTTCAACAGAGAAGCCTTGTTTAAGCATTTGAAAGATTTGATTCCAAGACCACCCTCATCCATGTAGGAACAAACCCTATGCCAAGCAAGTGTCACAAGCTTTTTGACACCAATGTCACTAGACCAAATGAAGTTCTTGACACAATTATCAACCTGAGATAATAAGCTAGAAGGCCATTTGTAGACCTGAAAGCTGAAGGCAAGCATGCTTTGAATGATGGATCTCACAAGCTCCACTCTGCCCATTAAGGAAAGAGATGCA
>NC_032016.1:20928422-20934329 GCF_001865875.1 Lupinus angustifolius
TATCAACTATAGGCTGCAAATGAAGCTTTTTGGGCTTGTCTTTGAATAAAGGAATACCAAGATATATGAAGGGGAGATTGCCTTGCACAAAACCAAGAGTAGCTGAGATTGAAGCAATTCTTCTGTGATTTGTAATGCTGGTATAGAATTTGCTTTTGCTGACATTGATTTGTTGGCCAGAAGCCATGGCATAATCCACCACAAGCTTCTTGAGACAAGTAAGGTTCCTTTTAGTACCTTTACAGAAGATCAAGATGTCATCAACAAAAAGAACATGACTAGGAGAGTGCAGGTTCATAGGACCAATGATGGTGGAAAGCTTATTATCCATGACTAACTTAGTGATACCTCTGCTTAGCACCTCCTCAGCTAAACAAAAGATAATAGGGGATAAAAGGTCCCCTTGTCTCACACCTCTGCAACAGTTGAAAAACCCAATGTTGTGACCATTCACATTAATAGAGAGTTTGGCAGAGTGAAGGATTAGAGATATCCAATTAATGAATGTTTGGTTAAAACTAAAAGCTTGTAGAGTATGGAGGAGGAAGTTCCACACAAGAGTGTCAAAAGCCTTTTTTATGTCAAGCTTGATAGCTATGTTGCCTCCAAAAGTCTTATAATCTAACATGTTAACAGCTTCAGAGGCAATGTAAATACAGTCTTTAATGCTTCTGCCTTTGATAAAGCCTCTTTGAGAGGAAGAGATGATCTTAGGAGCCACAACAGAAAGTCTAGAAGCTAAAACTTTGGTGATGATTTTGAATTGAAAATTGGCCAGAGCAATTGGCCCGAAGTCCTCAATTCTCTAAGCACCCTGCATCTTAGGAATGAGGATCACATTGCTGGAATTCAAGTTAGGCATCAACCATTTTTGTTGGAAGAATTGCCTCACTGACTTGCAAACATCCATACTGATGATGTCCCAAAAATTTGTGTAAAAAGACCCCTCCCCCCCATAGCCATCAGGACCATGGGCACTATCCTCATTCATGTCAAAAACAACACTCTTTATTTCCACATCACTAGGAATAGAGGATATCATCAGGTTGTCAGCCTCATTAACAAGAGAAGGGATAACCTCCTGAATCAAATTTTTAGAAGTCACAAAATTAGGAGAAGCAAAGAGGTTAGTGTAATAATCAAGAACATGAGAGCCTATAGCATCATGATCAGTGAGCAGCACATCTCCAGACTTAATCAAAGACATGGCTTTTGTAACATGCTTGATCTTAGCCATTTTATGAAAGTAGGTAATGTTTCTGTCCCCATAGTTGTGCCAGTTAATTCTAGCCTTTTCCTTCCAGAATATCTCTTCAATGATCAAAGCTTTAAGAAGCTCAGATTGAGCCAGGTCCTCTTGTTGGTAAAGATGAGTAGAAGGATCAGAGTCCCTTATGCAGTTTTGAATGTGCTCAACATTGTTCTTAGCCAGAATAACCTTGTGATGAATGTTTCCAAAGACAGTTTTGTTCCAGTATTTGAGCTCGTGCTTGAGGATTGTGAGCTTCTGAGCAAGGATGTACATAGGGCAACCAAAGACTCTAGTGTGCCAAGAGTGGCTCACCAATCTTTTGCAGTCCTCATTTTGTAACCATATTTTATGGAATCTAAAAGAAGAAGGCCTTATAGAATTGTCATTCCCAAGGTTTAGCAGTAGAGGATGATGAACAGAGGCCAATCTAGGCAGAGAGCAACAAGACACTTGGCTCCAATTATTAGAGGCCAATCTAGGCAGAGAGCAACAACACACTTGGCTCCAATTATTGATCCAATCATCATTGCAAATAGCTCTATCCAATCTTCTCTCAGTGTTAGCAGCCCCAAGCCTTCTATTGGTCCAAGTGTAAATGGTACCAATAGTGGGAATGTTGATTAGCAAATTCTCATCAAAGAAGCTTTTGATCTCATTACAAGAAGTTATATTAGGAAGAGAGGAACCTCTGCATTCATAAGCTCCCATAACACTCCCATAACAGTATTATAGTCTCCAATGAGACACCAAGGGCCCTGATGATTAACCATATCCTCATGAAGATTAGACCAGAGTCTTCTTCTAATTGCATAATTGGTATTAGCATAAACCACACCTAGAAAAGATAACCTGTTGTCCTTCATCACAGAAATAGAAAAATGCTGGGTGGAAACCCTGAGAACTGTAGGATCCATATCCAATCTGCAAAGACCCCAAAGAGAAGGGCTTAGCCTAAGCCTCTCATTAGCAGCAAAGATCTTAAGATTGATAGAATTCCAAAAGGATAAATCAACCACATCAATGTGGATCATTGGTTCAGCAAGAAAAACCAAGTTTGGTTTATTAGTAGTGCAAATATTTTTCAAAACAAGTCTAGATTTGGGATTGCCAAAACCCCTGCAATTCCAGTGCAAAACTATCATTGATTAGTTGTCAATGAATCACCCCTTTCGGGTATAATGAATTTTTTCAGTATTGCTTCTCCTTTTCAGCTTTTTTTTCTTAGACTTGCTAAGAACAGTTGTAAAGGTCTCCTCCTCTGAGCATTCCTCGTCATTAGCCCAAAGTTTACCTATTATTCTCATATCATTGGCTGCAACATGGTTAGCTATTTCTGCCGTTTCCTGAATTATTGCATTGTCACTCTGGTTTACCTCATTCTCCTCAACTGAAGTATGGATTCCTTCACTAGACCCTGGTGAATCAGTTATTTGATTCATGTCTTTTGGTGATTCAGGTCTCACCATACCCAACAGGTTATCATTCCTTTCAACCTCCAAATCAATGACTAAATCACTGATTTTGATTTCCATCTCACCTTTATCCATGTGAGGCGTATCATGTTTCTTTTCTACTTCCTCAGTAGGTGGTTTTCTCACCCTCTGCTTCCCTGTGTCATCAGCTTTGGCATTGCTGTTCTTCCTACACTGAAATTCAGTATGACCAATAGCTTGACATTGATGACAAAAAGCTGGAAGATTCTCATACTCAATTGCCACAAAGAAGGCAAAGCTATCTCTTTCCACCAATATCTGGTCAGGGAGATTGCTTTTTAGATTGAGCTCTACTAAAACCTTTGCAAAATGCCCAAATGTCCTGTTGTGGGTTGCTTCATCCAGGGATATTGGAGTTCCTATCCCTCCTGCTATGGAAAACAGAATCCTTGGATTCCAATACTGCTGGGGTAGGTTATGAATCTTCACCCAACATTGGGTGTGAGATTGTTTTTAGAATGTAGGATTAAAGTCAGGGGTCCAGAGGAACATTCTCAGGAACCTCGGTTTCAAGTTCCAAGAGCCAATAGCACAAATCATGCTCATGTCTTCCAAAGAAGTGAAGGAGAACTCATAGAACCCTTTCCCCAGTGAAACCATAGACCATTTTCCAATCATATTCCATAGTGTCACCAGTTTAGATATCAGATTTGTAAACTTAAGAGGAGTGTCTCCTTTGGACATTATCAACCTGCCATGGAGATGAGTCTTGCATCTCTTAATACCTTCCTGATAATATGCTTCAGGGATTTTGATGGCAATAGAGTCTCCTTTGATACATGGTTGAGGTAACTGTGATGTTGAAAAATCACAAGTATTCCTCAGAGCTGGAACAAAAGATTTTTTTGGAGGTGATGATGTTACTTTTCTGGTTCCACGAATCTTGGAATCGGATTTGAGTCTAGAAGAAAATGCCATGGAATAACTGATGCCATGATGATAAAGAAAGAGATGAAGAAGATGAAGTCAACCTAGGATTTCAGAGGTTTTGCGCCACTTGCCATGATAGATAAACATAACAAGTACTCTTAATGCTTTCACTTCTCTCACAACTGTTCATGGATTCAGTCTCTCGAGTTGAGAATATAACAACGCGAAAAAGTTAAATTCTTAAATGGAAATCAAATGAATTTCCACTTTCCTAATGAATTATGGAGGTCAAAATAAATTTCATCCAAAAAATACAAATCACACTTAATATTATAGTGTAATATCAATCTTGTCTTTTTTAACATTTATATATTGTCGATACATTATTCATCATTCATTTGTATTACTTGTATTTATTTGTATTACTTATATTTTAAAAAAATTATGGTATGTTATACATTGTATGAATTTGCCAATCGTTGTATATATATAAATAAAATCTATAATATTGAGATAAAAACTATAATATTGAGATAAAATCTAAAAAATTATTTAGCAATATATTATATATTTTTATATAAATGGTACCAATTGCATCAAGAGCAAACCAGGCCAAATTGGCCCCTCTTTCAAATATGGCTATGCATGACTGTATTTGTGGTTGGAGGAGGTTAGAGCGTGTAAAATAAATCAAAATTAGGCTTGACAAGATTAAGGAAAACCAATTGTTTTAATATGAAAACTACATTAAAACAAGGAAAGTTATAAGCAAAAAAAGTTATATTCTTAAATGGAAATTAATTGAATTTCCACTTTTCTTATGAAATATGGAGGTGAAAAATAAATGTCATCCAAAAATTACAAATCATACTTGGTTGTTTTTCATCGCATAGGTACAAGTGTTACAATAATATTATAATGATATTATAATGTAATGTATATCTTGTCATTTTTAACATTTATACATAAATAATACATCATTCATTTGTACCACTGATATGTAATTGTATTGTTTATATTAAAAATATTGTGGGATAATACAATGTGTGAAGTTACCACTAGTTGACATATATAAATAAAAACATAAATACTGAGAGAAAAAAGACTAAGAAAGTATTTAATACTTTGCTATATATTTTTATATAAATGGGACCAATTATATCAAGAGAAAACCAGACCAAATTGGGTTCTCTTTCAAATATGGTTAAGATCTTGACTGCATTTGTGGTTGGATGAGGTTAGGGCGTGCAAAATCATTTAAAATCAGGCTGGACAAGATTAAGGGAAACCAATTTTTTAATATGAAAACTACATTAAAACAAGGAAAGTTATAAGTATCATATTTGTTTATACACTTATATAAATGCAGCATTTTATTTTAATCGTACTCTAGTGAGTTGAAAGTCATTTTAGCTTTTATCATAAAAGTATATTAAAATAATAATTGATATTAGCCCATATTTTTCAACGAGTTTTGCATTTTAGTCTGATATAAATATGTGTGTTATATAATGTTATCTAGTTAAACCTGTAATGCCCTAAAATTACTCTAAAAAATCTTGCTCAAAAATGAGTATTTTATAATAATAATGCCATATAAAATTTATTTCCTTATATTCGTTTCATTTTCGGAACATCACTTTAAGTAACATACAATGCGGAAAATTAAAAACACCATTACCTAAAGGTAATAAAAATATAACTCAATATAACTTTGAATCATACTTCATTAGAATATCATGAAATGTTGGTACAAAGTACAAGGCGGAACCTAATCGTCGCCCAAATAAAACTACTCCAAAATAAATACCCTACACAGGACACTAATCAAAAAGCACAAGGGCCTGTGTAGGTATAACGGTTTTCCTCAATCCTCCATGCCCCTATTGGGACATCGAAAAATGGTAACTCAGAATCCTAACAGAATGATCCTCAGAATCCTAGCAGAATGATCCATCCGAACAAAACGCGAATAGAAGACAAACAAAAATAAGAGGGAGTAAGACATCTAATGAATATTACTCATTGACGGCGTGAAATTACACGGAATATCACATTCAGATAGATGCGCATAATAAACACAATATATACATCACATATAAAAATGCACAATGATGAATGATGTTATAATCTCAGATTATGAGGATAAAAGTCCATAATCTCAATGTATGAATGTTATGCTTGTTTCATCCATCCTTTCACCAATATCCTCTTAATATACTATTCAGAAATAACCAAGAGTTTAAGAAATACTTATAGAGTATAATATTTATGTACCATTAATATAAAAAT
>NC_032016.1:20934429-20936653 GCF_001865875.1 Lupinus angustifolius
AAACTACCATTTTCATCTCTAAAAATTCTAGCCCCTCCAGCCTGACCCGAAGAACCAAAGGCTGCCCCATCAGTGTTAACTTTAAACCATCCCAGTAAAGGACATTGCCATATTACTTCCACCATTTTAGGACTCTTCCTATGATTCATTTGAATTCCCAGACCACACAGGATTGTGAAGTCTCTGATGGAGGAGTTGGAACAAGAAGAAGTTAACTTCCCAGATAAGGTAATGTCCACCTTGATGTTTGATATGATGTTGTTAACTTGAAGTCTTTTGTCATCAAATTTGGAATTGTTTCTGATACTACATATGTTACTTATTGCTAGGATGATGCAGTTCAGAAAAACCTCTCTCAATTGAGGACTTCAACCCTGATTGTAAGAATCAAGAAACTCATGAACAAATTTAGTGCTGATATTACAAGTGAAAAGATTGCCAATCCAGTTCCAGATGTTAGAAGCCAAAGAATATGAGAGAAATAAGTGATATGAAGATTCCAATGTGGACTTACAAATGCTACACCAAGACACTAGATGACAACCCCTTCTTTGAAGATTGTCATCAGTAGGCAATCTTTGGTGAATCCATCTCCAAACAATGAAAGATTTATTAGGAGGAATAACTTAGGACCAAATAAGCGTAAACCATCTTTGATTCATACCTGTTGGGTTATAATGCAGATAAGCCTACTTGGAAGTGAGAATGTCATCACAAGCATCTTGCCAAACTATTCGGTATTAAGAATTAGTTCCGATGGTTCTGATAATATGAAATTGAGTGTGCTTTGGCACTCATAGCTTGATCTAAAAAATATCTCTGTGTGTCTGAATTGATTTAATAGTATTTCATAAAAAATGATATTGTTTGAACCTTAGTCCAATGATATTGATTTTTTAGCAGGTTTGGGAAATGCAACTATGGAAGACTGGTCTTTCAATGTCCAATGAAAATCTGTATATATCACCTTCTAGAGTTACTATTGTATGCAACATTCCATTGCATGAGTAGCAAATTAAACTATTCTTATTTTTTGCTGCAGCGATTTAGTGGTTGTGTTGGCTTATGGGGATTTACCTTCGTCGCTTTCGTTAATAGCTCCTTTGATTTCCATTCCTGTGCAAAACAAATAGATTTTAATAGTTAGCTTTTCATTACCCAAATTTAAGAAATAAGAATTATAGAAGAAAAGGGAAGTTTTTCCATGATAAGTAACTTGGAGAAATAAGAATTATAGATAATTAAACTTGTCTCATAATTTCTTAGTTTTTATATAGTAGTAGTTTATCCCATAATTGTAAATCTTCCTGACATTATTATATTGCAGATATATGTATGAGCTAAAAATTCACCTATAAGCAAATAATCTTAAACATGATGTTCAACATAATTGTAGTGTCAAGAGCTAGATAGATTGCATGCCACAACAAGAAAAACAATTTAAGTTCACACAAGAAAGAGTATAATATAATCAACAACCACTAAAGCTGTGTCATTTAGTAGTATTCACAAATATATCATACCAACAATTGTCATTGTATTTCCCCACAATAGTTCTCCATTGCGATAAACACATTAATGGAACAATCAAAACCTCAATTATAGTTCATTATTCCATATATCACACTCCATGGTTATTTTAATGACACAGCCCCTTACAAAAATATAAAATTTAATTAGGGTCTGTTTAGTTTTATGTTGCTATAAGTAATTGCAAATGTGTCACATTATTTTTATTTTGTAATAGGAAATGGTGAAAACAATATTTCATTGTTTTCGTCATTTCCTATAAGAAAAATCAAGAAAAACAACACAAATAAAATGAAAACAATGTATATTTTTTTTTTAAATATTAACAGAAAACATTTTTGTAACGAATGAGTCCCTAATTTTTCCACTTGTTTCAATCATGCAAATGGGTATAATTGTTTTTAGAAAACCTTAAAAAATGGATAATAAAGTTCAGGGATATTTCTATGGCATTGCTTCTCAGCACGCTGGCATGGGTTCCCTCTTGATCAGATAAAGCCCTAGACGGGATCTAGCCTTAGTTTTCCGCCGTAAATCATGTGGTCTAAGAAACCAATGAATTGATTCTTCTTCCAGAACTTAATAGAATATATAGTGCTAAATTTATATAACTAGTGTGTTTAAAAATCCTAATGGGGGAGCATCCAGTATAGGCGCACCACCATATTCTAGGAGATTAATCTCTTACCAATCT
>NC_032016.1:20936753-20939740 GCF_001865875.1 Lupinus angustifolius
TCCAAAAAATACAAATCACACTTAATATTATAGTGTAATATCAATCTTGTCATTTTTTAACATTTATATACTGTCAATACATTATTCATCATTCATTTGTATTACTTGTATTTATTTTTATTACTTATATTTTTAAAAAAATTATGGTGTGTCATACATTGTGTGAATTTGCCAATCGTTGTATATATATAAATAAAATCTAAAATATTGAGATAAAAACTATAATATTGAGATAAAATCTAAGAAATTATTTAGCAATATATTATATATTTTTGTATAAATGGTACCAATTGCATCAAGAGCAAACCAGGCCAAATTGGTCCCTCTTTCAAATATGGCTATGATCATGACTGTATTTGTGGTTGGAGGAGGTTAGAGCGTGCAAAATAAATCAAAATTAGGCTTGACAAGATTAAGGAAAACCAATTGTTTTAATATGAAAACTACATTAAAACAAGGAAAGTTATAAGCAAAAAAAGTTATATTCTTCAATGGAAATTAATTGAATTTCCACTTTTCTTATGAAATATGGAGGTGAAAAATAAATGTCATTCAAAAATTACAAATCATACTTAGTTGTTTTTCATCGCATAGGTACAGGTATTACAATAATATTATAATGTAATATATATCTTGTCATTTTTAACATTTATACATAATTTGTACATCATTCATTTGTATTACTGATATGTAATTGTATTGTTTATATTAAAAATATTGTGGGATCATGCAATGTGTGAAGTTGCCACTAGTTGACATATATAAATAAAAACATAAATACTGAGAGAAAAAAAGACTAAGAAAGTATTTAATACTTTGCTATATATTTTTGTATAAATGGGACCAATTATATGAAGAGCAAACCAGACCAAATTGGGTTCTCTTTCAAATATGGCTAAGATCTTGACTGTATTTGTGGTTGGATGAGGTTAGGGCGTGCAAAATCATTTAAAATCAGGCTGGACAAGATTAAGGGAAACCAATTTTTTAATATGAAAACTACATTAAAACAAGGAAAGTTATAAGTATCATATTTGTTTATACACTTATATAAATGCAGCATTTTATTTTAATCGTACTCTAGTGAGTTGAAAGTCATTTTAGCTTTTATCATAAAAGTATATTAAAATAATAATTGATGTTAGCCCATATTTTTCAACGAGTTTTGCATTTTAGTCTGATATAAATATGTGTGTTATATAATGTTATCTAGTTAAACCTGTAATGCCCGAAAATTACTCCAAAAAATCTTGTTGAAAAATGAGTATTTTTTTTAATAATGATGCCATATAAAATTTATTTCCTTGTATTCGTTTCATTTTCGGAACATCACTTTAAGTATCATACAATACGGAAAATTAAAAACACCATTACCTAAAGGTAATAAAAATATAACTCAATATAACTTTGAATCATACTTCATTAGAATATCATGAAATGTTGGTACAAAGTACAAGGCGGAACCTAATCGTCGCCCAAATAAAACTACTCCAAAATAAATACCCTACACAGGTACACTAATCAAAAAGCACAAGGGCTTGTGTAGGTATAATGATTTTCCTCAATCCTCCATGCCCCTCTTGGGACATCGAAAAATGGTAAATCAGAATCCTAGCAGAATGATCCATCTGAACAGAACGCGAATAGAAGACATAAAAACAAGAAGGGGGAGTAACACATCTAATGAATATTACTCATTGACGGCGTGAAATTACACGGAATATCACATTCAGATAGATGCGCATAATAAACACAATATATACATCACATATAAAAATGCACAATGATGAATGATGTTATAATCTCAGATTATGAGGATAAAAGTCCATAATCTCAATGTATGAATGTTATGCTTGTTTCATCCATCCTTTCACCAATATCCTCCTAATATACTATTCAGAAATAACCAAGAGTTTAAGAAATACTTATAGAGTATAATATTTATGTACCATTAATATAAAAATTTATACATAATCATTACATCATTCACCATTCATTTGGTACGATTACTATTTACTGGTTACTCGTATACTTAGAAGTTAGAATATAATTCTACTTAAGAAACAATGCAAATTTAACACTTCAAAACTTAAATGAACTTCAATAAAATCTTCTATATGATAATAACTTTTAATTGCATTATCGTGTTTTCCCTCGATCCCATCAACTTTTTATTTTCTTATTTTTTCTAATTTAGAATTTTACATGATTATCAACTACATATATGTATTGTAATTAATATCAATTTAATAAAATATTAAAAGCGAGAGCGAAAATGAAGGATGAATTTTATTGAATTTAATTTTTTTAAATATTAAATGAAATTAAAAAACAAAGAAAATCATTTTTTGAATTTTTGTTTTTTTGGATGGATTGAGTATAATCCAAATGGATATATCCATAAAATTCATTGGATATAATAGATGTATTTAAATCTATCCATTATCAATATTATCTATTAGATTATATTCATTTAAATCTGTTAGCACCAAAGAATGGATTTGGATGAATTATGAATAATTTTGCCACCTCTACACCATTACATAATTTCCATATTCCAATTTTATCCCTTTGTAACATCTCAATAATAACTATAAGAAACTTTTACATGTTCTTTTATTTTTCATCAATGTATCACTATTACTTCACACAATCTCATACTTCTATTTTCTCTCCTCATCACCTGAAGAAGAACAACTATGACCGACATGAAAAACATACAATGGCACACCAATAATTATTAGATGCACAAGTTGAGAAATTTATAGAAACTTGAGTATAACTTGATATCAGATAAATAAGATTGCAGGTTGACAAACACAAAGTATCGATCGACATGCTAGTATACATAACAACAATTAATTTTTAATCACATTAAATAAGATTGATTATATTAATTGAACAACATCATAGTATTCATAATATTGTATATTATTCAATGTTGTGAAACTCAAGTCAAACATCAACCTGGAAGATGTCCCGTATTA
>NC_032016.1:20939840-20957322 GCF_001865875.1 Lupinus angustifolius
AGCACCAAAAGAGGCCAATTTGTCAGCACAAGAGTTGCCCTCTCTATAAATGTGAGTGATTTTCCAATTTAGCCAATCCAGAATCTTAGTACACCTGTTCCACTTGTTATGAAGCTGCCAAGGAGGATTAGACTCACCTCTGAAAATTTGCACAACCAAAACACAGTCAACTTCAAGCCAAATGTTCAACCAACCTTTCTTGTAGGCCAAGGAAACAGCTTTAATGGCAGAATAAAGCTCAGCATAGAGAGCAAAATGGATATTAAGATAGGAACCGAATCCAAGAAGGAACACTCCTTTGTGATCTCAAAATAAATCTCCTCCACCTGCATGACCAGGACAACCGAAAGCCGCACCATCCGTGTTTGCCTTTATCCAACCACTCGAAGGAGCCAACCAAAGAACTTCAGTAATCTTAGGAGCAGAATTGTAGTTGATACTGACTTTGAAATGCTTGAGAATGATCAGGTCATTGATAGAAGGATTAGCAGCCATTGAAGAGTAATTGCCTGAGATGGATGTGTCCCTAATTATCTTAGCAATTGCTTGATTTACAGAGATCACTCTGTCCTCGAATCTTATTTAGTTCCTGCAAAACCAAATGGTTGCAATTGTGCTGACAGAACATATTAGCAAAAGCTGCCGAAGTTGCTTGTTGATATTTTTGTTACAAGAGATGATAAACTCTTGTATGGAATTTAAGTTGATTTGGATTGAGAAGATTGACATAAGCCAATTCCAAATATCAATAGCAAAGCTGCAGTTGAGGAATAAATGATTTGTCTTCTATTGCCTTTTTACACAAATTGCATCTAGAAGCCAAGACACAACCTCTCCTTTGCAAGTTGGCATCCGAAGGCATTTTACCATGAATTATCCTCCAGGTGATGAAAGAGCTAGAAGGAGGGATCACCTTAGACCAAACTAGATTGCACCAGTTGATAGGATTAGAAGAATTAGAGACAAAATCATAAGCAACCTTTAGAGATAGCAAACCATCCTCAGAATGCCTCCACACTAGCTTATCAACACCATTAGATCTAATTGTATTTTCTATGCTAAGGGCAACATCAGGGAAGAGACTACTACTTAGGACAAGAATTATCCACTTAGCGTTGACAATAAAATCAGACACAGAAGCTAGAAGAGAGCTCTGTATTTGAGCAGGGATTCCCATAGTATCAACAATAGGTTCCCCTAGCCAGTTTTCTTTCCAGAAGTTGACATTCTCACCATTACCAATCAACCATATTGAGGTTTTAGATGTCATTGACCAGTTCTCTTTGATGCCAGGCCAGATGGAGGATTTAAAGTGCCTATTAGGGGGATCCTTGTAGTTACCAAACCTATTCCTGCAGAATCTGGCCCAATCATGATTATCACATCTCATATCCCAGGCTAGATGAAGAAGGGCAGCCTTGTTCAACATTTTGATAGATCTCAGCCCCAATCCTCCTTGAGAGATGGGAACACAGACTTTGCTCCAGGCCACTATGACAAGCTTTCTAGTGCCAATGTCCCCATACCAAATGAAGTTTCTGATTCTTTTGTCCAAACAATCAATCAGAGAAGCAGGCCACTTGTAAATATGAAAACTATAAAGGAGCATGCTGTGAATAATGGATCTCACCAATTCGACTCTGCCCATAATGGATAAGGAGGAGCCCTTCCAAGTTGCCAATTTAGCAAGAATTTTGTCGGCAATTGGTTCAAGATGATATCTTCTAGGCTTACCTTTAAACGAAGGAACCCCTAGATAGTTGAAAGGGAGAGAACCCCTAAAAAAACCCAACAGAGAAGATATAACATTAATTTTTCTGGCATTGGCATTGATGACATAGAATTTACATGTTTGAGTGTTGATTTGTTGCCCAGAGACTTGAGCATAGTCAAGAACAAGTTTCTGAAGACAAAGCAGCTCTATTTTGACACCCTTGCAAAAGATGAGAATATCATCTGCATAGAGAACATGACTAGGAGAGTGCATTCTATTAGGACCAGCAATTGTGCTTATCTTCTTCTCATTGACCAGCTTAAGGATACCCCTACTAAGGACATCCTCAGCCAGGCAAAAAAGCAAGGGAGAAAGAGAATCTCCTTGTCTAACCCCTCTAGTGCACTTGAAGAAGCCAACACTATTTCCATTAACAATGATGGAGAGCTTGGCAGAATCAAGAATAGTGTTTATCCAATGAATGAATTTATGGTTAAAATCAAAAGCATGAAGAGTGTCCAGCAAGAAAGTCCAACCTATTGTGTCAAAGGCCTTTTTGATATCCAGTTTGATAGCCAAATTGCTCCCAAAGGCTTTATGATCTCACATGTTTATTGCTTCAGAGGCTAGGCAAATACAATCCTTAATTTGTCTGTCCTTGATGAATCCTCTCTGCTGCTTAGAGATGATTTTGGGAGCAATAATAGCTAATCTATCAGCAAGGATCTTAGTAATGATTTTGAACTGGAAATGAGCAAGGACAATAGGCCTGTAGTTTTAATTCTATCTGCCCCCTTGATCTTTTGAACCAGGATGACTGAGTTAGAGTTTAAGTTTTTCATCAACCAACCCTGGTTGAAAAATTGCAAAACAGCATTGCACACCTCAATACTGATAATGTCCCAGAAATTATGAAAGAAGCAACCAGAGAAGCCATCAGGGCCAGGAGCATTGTCCCCATTGAGAGCAAACACAACAACTTTGATTTCAGTGTGAGAAGGCAATTTAGTCAGCATAGAATTATCCTCATCAATGACCAAACTAGGAATCACATTATGAATAAGAGTGTTAGAGGAAGTGTTGTTAGGAGAGGCAAACAGGTTGGTATAATAAGCAAGGACATGATTTTCAATGTCAACTTGGTTATGAAGATTATTTTCACCATCCTTGATCATAGAAAAAGCATTGGTGCCATATCTTATCTTGGTGACTTTATGGAAGAAACTTGTATTTCTGTCACCCATTGTGTGCCAATTAATTTTAGCTTTTTCCATCCAGAAGATTTCTTCAACTAGCAGAGCATCCATTAGCTTAGATTAAGCCAAGTCTTCCTCAACCATTAGACTATTATCAGGACCATGATCATTAATGCAATTTTGAATGGCAACAACATTAGCCTTAGCAGCAAGGACCCTTTGGTGAATATTACCAAAGACATGATGATTCCAAATTATAAGCTCTTTTTTCAGGTTTTTAAGCTTGGTTAATAAAACAAACATAGGACAGCCCACCACCTCAACTTTCCAAACCTCTGCCACCAATCTTCTGCAGTCAGTGTTAAGCAACCACATTTTATGAAATTTGAAAGAGGATTTTCGAGTCTGCACTTGATTGTTACTAGAGAATAACAAAGGGAAATGGTCAGAAGCAACTCTAGACATAGTGAAACAAACAAAATGAGTGAAATCCTTAACCCAATCATCATTAACCATAGCTCTGTTAAGCCTTTCTCAGTACTAGCATTACCAATACGCCTATTAGACCAAGTAAATTGAGCACCCGTAGTTGGAAGACTTATGAGGCCAGCATAGTCAATAAAAGTCTGAAACTCGGGAGAAGGAATTCTGGCAGGTAATCTGAGACTTCTACATTCGTGAGCTCCCAAGACCACATTAAAATCCCCTATACAACACCAAGGCCCAAGATTACCAGAGATTACCTGTTGGACTTCAGACCAAAGGGGCCTCCGAAGGATGTAACTAGTGCTAGCATAGACAACACAAAAATGCATAACCTTGTTATCCACCAACACTGAGAGAGAAATATGCTGATCAATATTCATTAGGACAGTAGGAACTAGATCACGGTTACAGAGCCCCCAAATGGAAGGAATGAGAGAACCTCTACCATTGACCACAAAAAGCTTGAGATTTAAGCAAGTCCAATCCCTATCTGCCACCTTATTACTAAGAATTTTAGGTTCAGCAAGGAAAATTAAATCAGGCTTTATAAACATACAAAGATTTTTGAAGAAGATCCTAGTTTTATGATTACCAAATCCCTACAATTCCAAAATAGGATTTTCATTGGGCAATGGTTAAATATCCACCCCTTCAGGTATTATGAATCCTTTGAGATTTACCACTTTTTCTCTGCTTTTTCCTTTGAGATTTGGACATAACAGGTGTGAATTCCTCCTCTCCATCTTGAGAGACATTATCATCAGCCTAGAGCCTGCCTAGCAACCTCATATCAGAAGAGGCCACATTATTATCCAAATTGGCAGTTTCTTGCACAATGACATTAGCTTGTGAGTCATCTGAGTCAACCACCTGTAGCTCCTCCTGTTCTTTGTCTAAGTTGTCCTCATCAGCTTGATGACTTAGAGAAATAGGTATTCCCACAAGATTGCCCAAAGTGTCCATATTGACCTCCCCTCTATCAATCTCCAGATTTATGACTAGGTCATTAATCTCTCTGGAATTAAAGGCATTGTCTATTTTAGGATTAGGAGGTGTATCATCCTCCCTTTGAATAGGCATGGGAACCTTTTTAACCTTATTTGTAGGTGCAACTTCAAGATTAGGCTTGGAGACTTGCTGACCTTTGGCTCTAGCCTTTGTTGTTTCATCAACTGAGTTTTTCTTTGTCACCCTGCGACATTGAGCAAGGAGATGACCAATAGCACTACAACCTGTGCAAATTTTTGGCAGGTTCTCATACTCAATACCAACAAAAAAAGCAAACCCTTCTCTTTCAACCAAGATTTGGTTAGGCATTTCCATTTTCAGGTTAATCTCAACAAGAACTTTGGCAAAATGGCCAAAAGTTATGTTACTTGTTGCACCATCTAAAGACAGGGGAGTTCCAATACCTCCAGCAATAGAGAAAATGATTTTTGGACTCCAATATTCTTGGGGCAAACCAGTAATCCTAATCCAAGTTTGAGAGTGAGTTTGTTTTTGGTGATTGGGGTTGAAATCTGGAGTCCATAGGAATAGCCTCAAGATTCCAGGTTTAAGGTTCCATGTACCAATGGAGCATATTTTCCTCATGTCTTCCATTGTCGAGAAGGAAAACTCATAGAAGCCCTTGCCAAGAGAGAGCATATTCCAGTTGGCAATCATATTCCACATTGTACTAAGTTTAGATTTCAGATCCAGAAATTTCAAAAGAGTGTCTCCTTTAGACAAGATGATTCTTCCATGTAGATGTAACTTGCATCTTTGAATTCCAGCAAGGTATTCGGCTTCAGGTATTTTTATGGTCACAGCGTCCCCTTTGATGCAAGGTTGATGAAGTTGAGAGGAAGAGATGTCATAAGTTTCCCCCAAAGCTTGTGCAAAATTTTTCCTCAATGGTGGTGGATCTTGGTCGATTCCTTTGATGTTTGCCTTCACATGTGTAGCTCCCTCTAAGAACCTCCAAGGAATGTACTCTATTGTCATGATGTAGGAAGAAATCCAAGATTGTTGGAGATCCAAGTTTATTGGAAATGGAACAGAGCCCAAGCAGAGCGTTTACTCATCTCTCTAGATACACTCCAATAGCTTGCCTACAACATTGTACAATTAAGTCCTATGATTCATTTGAATTCCCAGACCACGAAGGATTGTGAAGTCTCTCATGGAGGAGTTGGAATAAGAAGAAGTTAACCTCCCAAATAAGGTAATGTCCACCTTGATGTTTGATATGGTGTTGTTAATAAGAAGTCTTCTGTCATCAAACTTGGAATTGTTTCTAATACTCCATATGTTACTTATTGCTAGGATGATGCAGTTCATAAAAACCTCTCTCAATTGAGGACTCCAACCCAGATTGTAAGAATCAAGAAACTCATGAACAAATTTAGTGCTGATAATATAAGTGAAAAGATTGCCAATCCAGTTCCAGATGTGAGAAGCCAAAAAATATGAGAGAAATAAGTGATTTGAAGATTCCAACGTGGACTTACAAATGCTACACCAAGACACTAGATGACTACCTTTTTTTTGAAGATTGTCATCAGTAGGCAATCTTTGGTGAATCCATCTCCGAACAATGAAAGATTTATTAGGAGGAATAACTTTGGACCAAATAAGCTTAAACCATCTTTGATTCATACTTGTTGGGTTACAATGCAGATAAGCCTACTTGGAAGTGAGAATGGCATCACAAGCATCTTGCCAAACTATTCCATCTTGAGAATTAGTTCCGATGGTTATGATAATATGAAATTGAGTGTGCTTTAGCACTCATAGCTTTATCTAAAAAATATCTCTTTGTGTCTTAATTGATTTAGTAGTATTTCAATAAAAATGATGGTTTTTGAACCTTAGTCCAGTGATATTGATTTTTTAGCAGGTTTGGGAAATGCAGCTATGGAAGGCTGGTCTTTCAATGTCCAATGAAAATCTGTATATATCATCTTCTAGAGTTACTATTGTATGCAACATTCCATTGCATGAGTAGCAAATTAAAATCTAATACTGAAAAGCTTAAGAAGTAAAATAATATGGGCACACAAGGTTTCTTACTTATAAAGGGAATGACTTGTTTTCCTGGAAAAATGTTAAGATATATATCAAAGCTTCTTGGAATCTGATTTAAAAACCAATTAGAGACACAACATTTCCCACCACTTTCAAAGTAACATGTGTGAACTTCAAAAGTGTAAAATATAATAGAGAAAAAAATGTTTATTCTAACAAGAGGGAAAAAACAAACTACTCCTAACAATGGTTATTATGTATAGGTTTCTAACCAAGCAAATGATAATCTATATCAAAAGTGTTTATTTTGGCAAATAATCCTAACCAAATGCCATCTGAAATAAGTTAATATCTATATGGATATTAGAGTGGTTTTATGTTAGAATTTAGAGTAACCAAACTCTGTAAGATAATCAAATCAACTCAGTTCCTGCTCTATTGATTTCCAAACGTAAATTTAATAATGTAAGTCAGATCAAATCATTTCCAAATACCAATTTTAATTTATTTCATACACTAGCTAATAGGCAATATACCCAGGACCCAGGCTAATTAGGAACAGAAATTTGTAAAGGTTAAACTTGATTACATGCCAAAGTCTTGCATATTTATTCAGAGAGAACTAGTTCAGGTGACATCAACTCAAAGATGCAACAACTATACAAGCCTTTTTCCCAGTAAGTGAGAAAAGACTTGAGATATTCTCTGGAAATTCACCAAAGTTAATTTATTTCTCTGTCTACATCAGATTTCATTGTTTATCATATATAAGTTGCAATTGTAAGGCAAGACACACAATAGGAAGAGGAGTACATATTCTGTCCAACAATTTGCCTCATCCTATGTGTCATCAGTTGTGATCAGTTTGAGAAATATTTAATAATTAAATATTTAATTTAATTATATTTTTATCAACAAATTACAACTGGTAACACATTGAATAATACAAATTACAGGATATCAGAATGCTCCCAATATGTAGAGCCTATGGTTATGCAAAAAGCATGAAATCTCAGCATTCTTGGCAACTACAGTCCTCAAAGCGGCACATGATGCAGCCTCCACAATAACAAGTTGTGCAGCCTTGACAACCTGAAGATCGAGTGCATCCCCTACTGGTTCTGAGACCTAATCGCTCTTGAGCACTATCGCATGTTATTCTGAAACATCAAAACACTCACATTCATTAATTAACATACATATTGGAACAAATCCCATGGTAGCATACTGGAATCTACCATAATTATATTCTAGTTTACCATAAAGCTAAATTAGGTTTGGTTTGGTCATAGACAAAACAGGTGAAGCACTAATGAAAGGGACAACAGACAACATATGGTGTATTATGGAGGATGTAACTATTTATTCCCTTTTTGATTTATCCATTTAAATGTCTAATAATTAATAATGATATGCAATAAGAAATAATAGTTTCATAACCAGTCATAAAAGGTGACAACAACATATCTTATCTAATCTCAAAATTAGTATTGAACTAATTTCTTTTTTCTTTTTTTATTATCAGACCTTACTAAGTAAATGTTTAGGAGTTTGCTTTTGGAAGAAAAAAATCATAAGTCATCTTATAAGTGTATTTTATGATTCTCAAATCTTTTTCATCTTTTTATTATTATTCTAAATGTAACTCACAGACATGTAGTAGATGGAGGCTTATGGGTCACCCTAGTTTCTTTTGTATTAGAATACCTTTCTAGTTTAATATGATCCATAAAAAAGTAATGATATTTTCTGCTCTCGTCCATGCATAACTAAAATAGCTGGAACCAATGGCACAATTGATTAATAGGAATATAGAATTAGGTAGTTTAGAAGAGCATCAATTTTTTATGGGATACAGATCATTTGTTCCTATTGATGTCTCATTCCGTATCTCGAGCTAATGATATATTGCCATATAAATAAAAGAAAGTTTTTAAAATAAAAAGGTAATATTGTGACTGACTCGAGACACAGAATGAGATTCCATACGAGATATGTGATCTCTATCCCATATTATGATGTTAGGAAGTTCAATATCATTAAGCTTAAGAAGTCAGTTGAGATGAACTTACTTTTGATAAGGCCAATCAGAATACTTCCACACTTTGTTCTTCAGAGCAGCATGATACTGTCCAATTTGTTGCCTAGTCCGGAGACGAAATCTGCGCTCCTTTTGGCAACTAGAACAACGAATGAACTCATCCCTGTGACAAGTACATATGCGGTTTGCAGCATCTATCCAGTTTGGAACATTTGCTAGATGTGTGTAGTACTTAAACAATGGTGTCCTCCTAAGAGGAACTCTGTCTTCTTCTTCAGTATGAACCCATATGTTGCTTTTCCATTTTCCATTACTTTTTATGCCAGCATGCTTTTCAAATTCCACCAGTGTCACATTCACTGATCATTAGAGTAAATAAATTTTCACCAACTTTAGAATTCTCACTTGTTACTACTTGTATCAATATATAATCAAACTATCAAATAATGCATCACATACAACATAGGGAAAGAATCCTTATAAATTAAAGTGTTATAATCGTTCAATAACATTATATCATTAGTACCATTTTTCTATAGAGAATCAAATTAAGAAGAAGAGACTTAGTTGCCAAAACTAAGTTTAATATATGACATTAAGTGTAAGTATCCGAGTTTAATAAGACTCTACTTTAAACCGAAGTAAATAAGAGAATAATAGAAGGGTGCACAGAAATACTTGCCTTTGGTGCACTTAGAGTAACACTCACAAGTGATTGAAAATTGACCTTTGTCATTAATTCTAAGTTTCCCAATGAAATCTCCATACTTTTTATTTGTGCAGCCACAAAGAACCTCAATATAGTCACTTCCTCTTTCATAACCTCTTACGTTCTTTAGATCCTCTTCATTAAAAGTTATCACACCACCATCTTCAAACACAGCCAGCTTTCTTCGTTTCCATGTCTCTGATTATTTCATGAGGAAAATAGTTCCAAGCCAATAATTTAGACAAAATTAAGTATAATAACAAAAACAAAAATGTATAACTAATAATGTTTTTATTTGTAAGCAGTAGCAAAATAAAAGTGTAGAACATAAGGGAAATGCTGGAGGCATAAACATAAACTTAAAGCACCAACAACAATTCCCTAAAAAAGTAAGTGTTCCTGGAACATGATGTTTCAAAATAATATTAACTAATTTATGAGGTGTATATTGTTTGAATTTTTTAAAAGATGAACATTTTTTGGCATACAGGTTTAGATTAGTGATTGCAAGAATTTTTAGTAGTCTGTCAAATAACAGCATTCCAAATAGTTGCAAAATATGTGGACATCATGCATAATAAATAAGCTGAAAGGTTATTTTCACCATGGAGAATGCATATCATGAATAATATTGTTAAGAATTTGTTGTGTTATTGTTAAGAATTGTTGTACGAATAATGGATCTCATAAATAAAACACTTCAAAATTTAAACTAGTAAATTCAAGATCATGCTTATTACCCTTCAATGAATAGATTCTCAAAATATATTTTTAATATTAAAAGTAGAGATGTAGTGAATTTTTGAATCATCTAATATTCATTAATTAAAAATAATACTCATGAATAATGTAGACAATTGTGTCGACATTATAAATAACTTTATATCAACAATATAAAATTTTTTATATTGACAATAGAAGCTCAATAAACTCTCAAAAGTATTACTTTCTTGGAAAACAATTTTGAAATATCAGCAATTTGTAATAATCCTATCATATTTCCCCATATCAAATAATACTTATTTTTTGCTGCAGCGATTTAGTGGTTGTGTTGGCTTAAGGGGATTTACCTTCGTCGCTTTCGTTAATAGCTTTGATTTCCATTCCTGTGCAAAACAAATAGACCTTTAATAGTTAGCTTTTCATTACCCAAATTTAAAAGAATAAAAAGAAAAGGGAAGTTTTTCCATGATAAGTAACTTGGAGAAATAAGAATTATAGATAATTAAACTTGTCTCATAATTTCTTAGTTCTTATACAGTAGTAGTTTATCCCATCATAGTAAATCTTTCAGACATTATTATATTGCTGATATATGTATGAGCTAAAAATTAACCTATAAGCAAATAATCTTAAACATGATGTTCAACAAAATTTGTAGTGTCAAGAGCTAGATAGATTGCATGCCACAACAAGAAAAACAATTCAAGTTCACACAAGAAATAGTATAATATAATCAACAACCACTAAAGCTGTGTCATTTAGTAGTATTCACAAATATATCATACCAACAATTGTCATTGTATTTCCCCACAATAGTTCTCCATTGCGATAAACACATTAATGGAACAATCAAAACCTCAATTATAGTTCATTATTCCATATATCACACTCCATGGTTATTTTAATGACACAGCCCCTTACAAAAATATAAAATTTAAATAGGGTCTGTTTAGTTTTATGTTGCTCTAAGTAATTGCAAATGTGTCACATTAATTTTATTTTGTAATAGTAAATGGTTGTAATAGGAAATGGTGAAAACAATATTTCATTGTTTTGGTCATTTCCTATAAACAAAATCAAGAAAAACAAAACAAATAAAATGAAAACAATGTATATTTTTTTTTTCAAATATTAACAGAATACATTTTTGTAACGAATGAGTCCCTAATTTTTCCACTTGTTTCAATCATGCAAATGGGTATAATTTTTTTTAGAAAACCTTAAAAAATGGATAATAAAGTTCAGGGATAATTCTATGGCATTGCTTCTCAGCATGCTGGCATGGGTTGCCTCTTGATCAGATAAAGCCCTAGACGGGATCTAGCCTTAGTTTTCCACCGGAAATCATGTGGTCTAAGAAACCAATGAATTGATTCTTCTTCACAACTTAATATAATATATAATGCTAAATTTATATAACTAGTGTGTTTAATAATCCTAATGGGGGAGCATCCAGCATAGGCACACGACCATATTCTAGGAGATTAATCTCTTACCAATCTGACAGTAGAATAGTTTACAAAACAGAAAAAATGTAAAACACAATGACAAAAATGTAATAATGCAAAAAAGAAAAGACTCAAAATATAAAAGTTCAAAACAATTAACTATAAATGATTTAGTTAATTGAGCATTGATAATTTAGAAAAATAGGATTTCAACAATTTAGACTTGGCAACATAATTGATGTCCCATTTTACCACAAATTAACATAAAATCACAAATTAACATAAAAAAATTACGAGTTTAAAATAGCAGATATAATGTAGTAAATATAATATTTTAGTTTCATTCAAAAGCATTAAAGTTGTTTGATGTTCTCAAGATGGTGATCCTCACCCTCTTCATTCGATGGCACCTCTTGATCAACCACAAAATGACATATAATACCCATTTTGACTTTCATTTCCAAATCAACATCCAGTGGTCTAAAAGTATAATAAAATGTTTTTTATTTAACAATGAAAGAGGAAAAAACTACAATTTTTTAAGCTTATATAAACGAAGAATTAGAGTAATGAAATTGTGTATCAGAATATCAGAAATACAGCATGTGAAATGAACTTAGTTAATAAACTACCATTGATAACTTAGATGAATGTAATTATGTGCCGATCAGTGATATGAACTTCAATAATTGATAAAGTAAAAAACACAAAATAATTCGCCTCAAATTAGATGGATTTGAAAAGGAAGAAATCTGAAAACAAACATCACTTTCAGGAAAAAACACCATACCTTAACTTCAAATCATGTGAATTGAAAAAGATTTGATTTATAAAAAATTAAACTAACCTCATTTCATCCTTTGATTCCTTTCTCCTTACTCCACTCTTATGCTTTCTTTGGTTGATATTATAATAATAAAATTGTGTATCAAAATATCAGAATATTAGAAATACAACATGTGAAATGAACTTAGTTAATAACCTACCATTAATAACTTAGATGAATGTAATTATGTGCAGATCAATGACATGAACTTCAATAATAGATAAAGTAAAAAAACACAAAAAATTCGCCTCAAATCAGATGGACTTGAAAAGGAAGAAACATGAAAACAAACATCGCTTTCAAGCAAAAACATCATACCTTAACTTCAAATCATGTGAATGAAAAAGGATTTGATTTATAAATAACTAAACTAACCCCGTTTCATCCTTTGATTGTTTTCTCTTCACTCTACTCTTTAGATTTCTTTGGTTGAGATTATAATAATGAAATTGTGTATCAGAATATCAGAATATCATAAATATAGCATGTGAAAAGAACTTAGTTAATAACCTACCATGGATAACTTAGATGAATGTAATTAAGTGCAGATCAATGATATGAACTTCAATAATTGATAAAGTAAGAAAACACAAAAAAATAGGCCTCAAATTAGATGGATTTGAAATGGAAGAAACATGAAAATAAACATCGCTTTCAGGCAAAAACATCATACCTTAACTTCAAACCAAGTGAATGAAAAATGATTTGATTTATAAAACATTAAACTAACCTTGTTTCGTCCTTTGGTTCCTTTCTCCTCACTCCACTCTTGTGCTTTCTTTGATTGAGAGGAGAAATTGAGAAGAGAGAAAGATGTGAAAGAGATAGTAAAGAGAAAGAAGGAAATGAGAAAGAGGTGAGAAAATAATTAGTTTTTTATTTTGTATGGTATGAATGAAATGAAAGAGAGAGAGAGAGAGGAGAGAAAGAGGTAAGAGAGAAAACAACAGAACACAATTATATTATTATATACCAAGGCCGTATTTCTCATTTCATAGTATCCAACAATTCCCACTAGTTTTTTATTCATTTTTTATGAGAGATGGTTTTGTTTGGGTCCCATATGATATGCTCTTTAGTCTTTCCACCCCTTCTCTCTTCACTAACAAATGATAGAAAATACTATTTTCTCTACAACTTCTCTCTTCCTAACTTATTTCCTATTTTTTTACACAACCAAATGAAGGCTTAGTGCTTTCACTTCTCTCACAACATTTGTTGAGGGATTTACTCTTTTGTTGAATGGGTGAGACACCAAAAAATTGTCTCCACCTTTGTCAATTATAGAGTTAGATGGATAAGAGTACCACTTGTTCTCCTAACATCTTTTCCCTATTTTAATAAAATTCTTATTGCTCATAAAAAACTGTGCATGTATTCAGTCTCTTGAGTTGAGAATATAACAAAGGAAAAATGTTATATTCTTAAATGGGAATTAAATGGATTTCCACTTTTCTGATGAATTTGTAGGTGAAAATAAACGTCATCCAAAAAATACAAATCTCACTTAGTTGTTTTTCATGGCATGGGTACAAGTGTTACAATAATAGTATAGTGTAATATCTATCTTGTCATTTATAATATTTATATACAGTCAATACATCATATATTATTCATTTGTATTACTTCACTACAGCATAATTCGTATTTAAAAATGGTCATTCAATAACGCTTCCTAGCACAACTATGTTAAATACAAGACGAAAGATAATCATCAACGTTATTCTAAGCAAGTGCTGTTAAAGTTAATAGGCAGGTATAGCTTCAATAACACTTGCTTCAACATGCAGTATTGTATGTTTGCCCAAGATATTTAACAACACTCTTTTAAGCAATCACTATTATTTTGAATCTATTCAACAACGCTTGCTTAAATAAGTGTTGTTAATGGTGACATATCAACGACACTCATTACAATGAGCGTTGTTAAAAGTCACACATCTAACAGTGTTTGCTTTAATGAGCACTGTTAAAAGTTACTCATTTAACAATATTTTTTTTAATAAACGCTATTAAAAGTCATACATTCAAAAAAACGCTTGTTTTAGTTATTACATAATATGTATTTAAAAAATTATTTAATTTTATTTTGAAATATATATATATATATAGTTTTTCATATATAACACAACTTTGTCAAAAAATCATATTTGGTAAGTAAATTATTTTATTTGCTATTCCATTCTCAAAAGTTGAACATAGTATGACAACTAATTTTTTTTAAAGAAATTTGATATTTAATAGCGTTTTTTTAAGCAAACGTTTTTTATTTGAATCTATTCAATATCGCTTGCTTAAATGTTTGTTGTTGAAGGTGATATATTAACAGTGCTCGTTACAATGAGCGCTATTAAAAGTCACACATTTAACAACACTTCCTTTAGTGAGTATCGTTAAAAGTCATACATTCAAACGATGCTTATTTTAGTGAGCACGTAACTTTTCAGATTTAAAAACAAAACCTCATATAGAGTAATACACATGTCATTCAATATTCCATTTCTCTTATTGTTCTTCTCTTAGTTTCTCTCTTCAAGCAAGTTATTAACTTTTGGTTTCTCTCTTTGAGCATAAGGCAAATCATTATCTTATTTTACCTCATTTATTTCTCTTTGATTCACTCTTGTTGCTTGCCTTTACATCTATGTTAAATACTTATTTTATAATATAGAAAATGTCAAGGTTGAATCAAGGTGGATCTGTAAGTGATTTTCCAAACTTGCAATCTTTGTATGTATTTCTTTTATATGGCTATTAAATTTTCATCCATATTTTCTATGTAATTTGTTTTTTGATTCTTATTATATTAAATCTGAACTTTGTCTTTCTATCATCTTATTTCTTTAGTTAAGGGAGAGAAAACATTTTTGGATTTAACCTCTACATCTTCATCACCTTTGTCCCTGTTATTACTACATATAACCTTATAGGTTAATGGATTTGAACTAAGAGAGACAAGTTCAAACATTGATTTATGAATTGAGTTTTTAGAATGATATTTTTATTGTCAATTCTCTAGGAAATATAGTGAAATTGGGTATGTTTGTTATGTGTTTGATATAATGTGTGAGAGAGATTTTGCCTTATTTAAAAAAAATAGACATTTAACATCGCTCGCTTCACCCAGGGTGGTTAAATGTTCACTTCCTATGGCGCTTCAAAAGCGCTGTTGAATAACAATTTTAAACATCGTTGTTTTGCTATTATGGCGTAGTACTTGTATTTATTTGTATTACTTATATTTTGAAAACAAATTCTCTCGGGTCATACATTATGTGAAGTTTCCACTAATGGACATATATAAATAAAAAAATTAATATTGAGAGAAAAAACTAAGAAATTATTTAATATTTTATTATATATTTTTGTTTAAATTTAAATGGTACCAAATGCACCAAAAGGAAATAGACCAATTGGGCCCACTTTCAAATATGGCTCAGGTTGGATAAGATTAAGGAAAACCAGTTTTTTTTAATATGAAAACTACATTAAAACAAGGATGTTATGAGTATCATATTTGTTTATACCCTTCAATAAATGAAGCACTTTATTTTAATCATAATCTCGTAAATTGAAAGTCATTTTAGCTATTATCGTATAATTATTTTAAAATAATAAATGATAGAGTAAGTTATACTGACACTCTATGAGTTTTAGTGAAATTACACAAACCACCCCTCACTTTTCTACACCTACACAAACCTCCCCTAGTTTTTATAGATTCATTACACTGACCACCCCTGTATAAGAATTAAGTGTAATATTTTAAACAAAAAATGGGACAAATGCAATTAAGTTAAATAAAACATGATATATTGTGTACACAAGTCTAAAAAATTTACAAATCAATGTATCTTTATTATTTTTTTGTTACAAAATGCATCAACAATTCTAAAGAAATATTGTTTAAACCACTCTTATAATGTAGTCTAACGAACCAAAAATAATAAAGAAATATTGACTCATATATTATTTGGACTTGTCTCCACAATACATCATGTTTTGTTTAACTTAATTGCAGTTATTACATTTTTGTTTAAAAGATTACACTTATTTCTTATACAGGGGTGGTCAGTGTAATGAATCTATAAAAACTAGGGGAGGTTTATGTAGGTGTAAAAAAATGAGGGGTGACTTTTGTAATTTCACTAAAACTCAGGGGGTGTCTGTGTAATTTACTCTATGCAATCAAAACAACTAAGTTTGATTTTTATTTTTTGGATGACATTTATTTTTCACCTCCATAATTCATTAGAAAAGTGGAAATTCATTTAATTTCTATTTAAGAATATTTATTTTTTGCTCAGTTGTATTCTCAACTCGAGAAACTGAATTCCTGAACAATTGTTGTGAGAGATACGAAAGCACTAAGATTAGAGTGGGGAGAAAGGAATCAAAGGAAAAAACAAGGTCAGATTAGTATTTGATAAATCAAATCCTTTTTCATTCACTTGATTTGAAGTTAAGGTAGGATGTTTTTGCTGGAAAATGATGTTTGATATCATGTTTTTTCCTTTTAAAATCATTGTAATTTGAGGTACATTTCATTGTGTTTTTTACTTTACCAACTATTGAAGTTCATATCACTTATATGCACTTATTTACATAGGTTTAAGTTATCAATGGTAGTTATTAAATAAGTTCATTTCTCATTATTCATATATGATATTACGATACACAATTTCATTATTCTAATCCTTCATTTATATAAAAATTAAGAATTGTAGTTTTTTCCTCTTTCCTTGTTAAATAAAAAACACTTTATTATACTTTTAGAGCACTAAATTTTGAATTGGAAATGAAAGTGAAAATGGATCTCATACGTCATGTTGTGGCTGATCAACAGGCGCCATCAAATGAACGAGGTGGGGATCACCATCATCGTGAACGTCAAACAACTTTAAAGCTCTTTAATAAAACTAAAATATTGTGTTTACTACCATAATATGTGCTATTTTAAACATTCATAACTTTTTATGTTAATTTGTGATAAAATTGGAAACCAATTATGTAGCCTAAAGTATTTTACAATAAGATAGGTAAGAGGTTAATATCTCCATATTAGTTATTATTTTAATATATTTATATGATCATAGCTAAAATGACCGTCAACGCACTATATTATTTTTAAAATAAAGTGCTGCATTTATTTATGTGTATAAACAAATATGATACTTATAACATTCCTTGTTTTAATGTACTTTTCATATTAAAATAAATTGGTTTTCCTTAATATTGTCCAACATAATTTTGATTGATTATGCAATCTCTAACCTCGTCCAACCACAAATATAGTCAAGATCTTAGTTATATTTGAAAGACGACCCAAT
>NC_032016.1:20957422-20966896 GCF_001865875.1 Lupinus angustifolius
ATTCATTTGTATTACTTGTATTTATTTGTATTACTTATATTTTAAAAAAATTATGGTATGTTATACATTGTATGAATTTGCCAATCGTTGTATATATATAAATAAAATCTATAATATTGAGATAAAAACTATAATATTGAGATAAAATATAAGAAATTATTTAGTAATATATTATATATTTTTGTATAAATGATACTAATTGCATCAAGTGCAAACCAGGCCAAATTGGCCCCTCTTTCAAATATGGCTAGGATCATGACTATATTTTTGTGGTTGGACGAGGTTAGAGCGTGCAAAATAAATCAAAATTAGGCTTGACAAGATTAAGGAAAACCAATTGTTTTAATATGAAAACTACATTAAAACAAGGAAAGTTATAAGCCAAAAAGTTATATTCTTAAATGGAAATTAATTGAGTTTCCACTTTTCTTATGAAATATGGAGGTGAAAAATAAACGTCATCCAAAAAGTACAAATCATACTTGGTTGTTTTTCATCGCATAGGTACAAGTGTTACAATAATATTATAGTGTAATATATATCTTGTTATTTTTAACATTTATACATAATTAGTACATCATTCATTTGATGACATTACAATCTGGTACCGCAGGAACCAGAATAGATTTGATGACAAACTAATATCTACAAGCCAAGCAATCTCAAGAATCAAAAGGGAGACTTCTTACCCTGGCTCTTATCCCCCTGCTGTAGTAGCTTCAGGAGGCCTTCATGAATTCCAAACTCTAAGGTTCTTCAATATTCCTCTCAAACTTAGTAAAGCTCCTACATATATTGAATTTCTATGGAAGCCTCCTCATTGGAACTGGATAAAAGTTAATACTTCGTTGTTTTTCATCGCATAGGTACAAGTGTTACAATAATATTATAGTGTAATATATATCTTGTCATTTTTAACATTTATACATAATTAGTACATCATTCATTTGACATTTACAAGAACTCGAAAATCCTTGAATAGCTATATTTAATGGAGATGACATGGCAAAAAAGCTCTTGTGACATAGCCCTTTCTCAACTTCCCCAACCTTGTATCAAACGCGATGCTATTGCCATAAAAATCCCTAAAGAAGAGTATCAAGCTGACCTGGCCAAATGTCAATCTCATCTTCATGGAAGAGTTATTCTTTCAAAAGGTGACTCACCAATCAAGTTCCAAGATCTTAAGTCGAAGCTTGCATCTATGTGGAGCATGATAGGGAAGTGGAATATGATATCCCTAGGGAGAGGTTTCTATGATTTCACTTTCTCCTCGATTGAGGACATGCAATCTGTTTGTGCCGTGGGCTCTTGGAACCTCAAACCCGGAGTGTTGAGACTCTCTCTTTGGACTCCAGACTTCAATCCTAATCTTCAAAAGCTTTCACATTCACAATGCTGGGTGAGGATTCTGGGTCTACCTCAGGAATATTGGAGTGCAAAAATCTTATTCTCTATTGCTGGAGGATTAGGAACACCAATCTCATTAGATGATGCAACATCCAACAGATCTTTTGGGCACTTTGCTAGAGTCTTAGTTGATACTGACTTGAAAAGTCATTTGCATAATCAGATCTTGGTTGAGAGAGAAGGCTTTGCCTTCTTTGTGTCCATTGAATTTGAAAATCTTCCTGACTTTTGCTCGAGGTGCAACTCAATAGGTCACCTAGCATCCAGATGGAGGAAAAACAACATGGAAGGGGAAGGAGCTACTCTGAAACCTGTAGGGAAAAAACAAATAATCAGGGGTAGCCAAAGTAGAAACCTATTGCTGACCTGGTTATCCATCTGGAAATTGACCATTTGGAAGTTCCTAAACTGGCAAACTTGGAAAGGGTCACAGATGAGCTTGTTCAAGCACCAGGGGAAGCAATGTTAGGTCTACTTGTTCAGGAAAATATCTCAGTGGATGAGGATGAGGAGGATGAAATCTTAAGGATCAAGAAATGGTCCTTAACTTACAAAATGAAAACTTTGAGGTCTTAGAGGATTTGGCTAATTCAACTGCTGCTAAGGAGTTCAGGCTCGTGGGAAGACTTTAGGCAGATGACTCTGAAAATGAAGCAGAATTGGTGGAGACTAACACCTTCACCAAAGTTTTAACCAAATCTCAAAAGAAAAAGATGAGGAAAAAACAAAGCAATGAAAGAGTGCATTTTACCCGTAGGGGTGGATACTTAACTGGATCTCAATGAAAGCCCTCTACTGGAACTGTAGGGGATTTGGTAACTTGGGCACCAAGCTACTGCTAAAAGAGATTCGTTCTACTCATAAGCCTGATGTAGTTTTCATATCTGAGCCAATGATCCATGCCAATAAAATTAAACCCATGTTTTGGTCCAATTTGGGTCTGAAGCTCTTTATAGCTAACGATAAAGCTCCTCTGCCATCTTCAATTTGGGGAGTTTGCAAGGTTAGTATTCAGCCAACTATAATAGCTAACTCTAGGCAACAAATATCGATTGAGTTAGAGGTTGAAAACAAAAAGTTCTTCTTTTGTGCTGTGTATGCTCACACGCATTTTGCTCATAGAAGAGAGCTCTGGAAGGAGATTCACCAAATTCTTCTCAACTTCCCTGGTCCCTGGTGTTGCATTGGGGATTTTAATGTTGTCTTAGGAGCTAATGAATGTCGTTGTGCCCGTTTGCCCAATAAAACTTCATCTGATGAGTTTAAAGCTTTCTCTGATTCTGCAAACTTGACTCACATTGTAACAAGAGGGTCTGAGTTCACCTGGTCCAATAAAAGGAGTGGTTCTGCCCATACAGAGAAGAGGCTTGATAGAGCAATCTGTAATGATGCTTGGCTGAGTGAATGGACTAACATCACCTGTTGCACTCTCCCTAGATCTAACTCTAATCATCACCCCCTACTCCTTTGTGCTTCAGGGGCTATAAGTATTAGGCAATCTCCTTTTAAGTTCCAAAAAATGTGGCTGCTCCATCATGGCCTGAGAGATCTAATTAAGACCAATTGGGATACAAGGTTTGTTGGATGCCCTATGTTTGTTCTATCTACAAAGCTGAAAAGCTTAAAAGTGGTGCTAAAGAATTGGAATAAGGAGGTGTTTGGTAATATCCATCTTAGGGTGAAGGCTGCCTTGATTAAAGTTAATGATATTCAGCAATGCTTAAATCTCAGTGGGGAGGATCATGATCTCAGGGAGCAGGAAAATCTGGCTCAGAAGGAGCTCCTTTATGCCTTAAATTTGAGGAAGAATTCTAGAAAGAAAAGGCTCGCATCAGTTGGCACTCTAAGGGTGACAAGAATACCTCTTACTTCCATAAGTTAGCCAAAATAAGGCATTCAACCAAGACTATGACCACGTTAAGGGAGGGGGACACAATCCTGTTAGAACAAAATGAGATAGCTAGTCATGCTTTGTCCTATTTCACAGAGTTGTATGCCTCGAAGAACAATGTCCAGCACAATGATTTGATCAATTCTATGGTGCCCAGGGTAGTTTCTGAAGACTAGAATTGTATGTTCACTAAAATTCCTATGCCTGAAGAAATTAAAAATCCAGTTTTTGGTATGAATGGTGATGGTGCTTCAGGTCTTGATGGGTTTGGTGGTTCCTTCTTTCAGGAGTTTTGGGACATTGTTGGGCCCGATGTGTGCAATTCAGTCTCCCAATTCTTTGCCCAGGGATGGATTCTTCCCAATATGAACTCTAATTATGTGGTGCTGATCCCTAAGTTCCCTAGTGCTGATAGGATTGAAGACTTCAGACCAATTGCTCTTGCCAACTTCCAATTCAAAGTGATCATAAAAGTCCTGGCTGATAGGTTGGCCATAATTGCTCCAGAGATTGTCTCTAGTCAGCAAAGAGGCTTCATCAAAGGAAGACATATCTAGGACTGCATCTGTATTGCTTCTGAAGCCATCAATCTGCTGGATCATAAGTCTTTTGGGGGAAACCTAGCTGTCAAGTTGGATATTAGGAAAGCCTTTGACATAATTGATTGGGGATTCATAAGCAATACTCTAAAGGCTTTCGGATTTGACAACAAATTCATAGCTTGGATAAATACCATCTTGGGCTCTGCTAAGCTATCCATTGTTGTTAATGGCCAAAATCATGGTTACTTCAGTTGTAAGAGGGGTGTTAGGCAAGGAGACCCCCTATCGCCCCTTCTCTTCTGTCTTGCAGAAGATGTCCTAAGAAGGGGCGTAGCCATGTTACATGCTGAAGAGAAAATTCATTCCATCTCTGGCCCTGGGAAAATATCTACACCCTCTCATGTTTTATATGCTGATGACATCCTCATTTTCTGCAAAGGAATCAAGAGAGACATTTTGGCTCTAAACAAGCTCATTGAAGCCTATGCTCAAGTCTCTGGTCAATATATTAATCCAAGTAAGTGCAAATTCTTCTCCACCCAAGCTACTCCAGCTAAGATTGCCTCCCTTTCTGCTTGGTTGGGTTTCTCTAGGGGCAGCTTTCCCTTCTCTTATCTGGGAGTCCCTATATTGAAAAGGAAGCCTAGGGCCATCCACCTTCAACCTATAGCTGATAGAATTGAGCTCATGCTGGCTAAGTGGAAAGGCTCATCTCTTTCCAACATGGGCAGGGTTGAGCTGGTTAAATCCATTATACACAGTATGTTGACTTTCAGCTTTCAAGTCTATTCCTGACCAAGTTCTCTGCTGAAATTTATTGACAAAAGCATAAGGAACTTCATTTGGTCTGGTAATATTAACACTAGAAAGCTTGTCACTATGGCTTGGCACAAGCTCTGTACTCCTACTAATGAAGGAGGTCTTGGTCTGAGGTCAATTGCTGAAATGAATCAAGCTTCCCTGCTGAAACTTGCTTGGGGTATGAGGTCTTCCTCTCAGGAATGGGCCTTATTTTACAGAGCCAGGTTCTATAGAGCCAATAGGAAGCAGGAAACCTATGTAAAGTCATCAATTTGGCCTGGTATCAAAAGAGTCTAGACTATAATCAATGACAACTCTAGATGGGTAGTTGGTAATGGAGCTAATATACACTATTGGCTAGATAACTGGCTTGGTAGTCCTTTAGCCACCACTCTGAACATTCCTCAGCAGCTTTATTCCTCCTTGAATGCAAGAGTTGAAGATTTTATCCAGGACAATCACTGGTTAATCCCCTCATGGATGACCTCTATGCACCCTACAACCTTGTCGTCAGTCATTAAAATTCGTGTTACAAATCAGACTCAAAAGGATAAGCTAGTATGGATTCACTCTACTGATGGTGGCATGAGTATGAAAGATGCATACAATTTCTTCAAGCCAGGACAGACTCAAATCAATTGGTGTAAGAAAATCTGGTCTAGCTTCATTCCCCCAACAAAATCATTCATAGTTTGGAGGCTGCACAATATTCTTGATGTTAACCTTCAGAAAAGGGGCATCCATCTGGCCTCTACCTGCTACATTTGTCATGCTGCAGAGGAGTCATCTAATCACCTTTTCTTTCAATGCAGTTTTGCTCTTGATTTATGGCACTGGCTTGAAAACATTATTGATTTACCTTTGAACAGCTCCTCTATTCAGAGCCTTTTGAGGGTGTGCAAGTCTAATTGGAGTCCTCAACTTAACTTGGTAGTCACTGCTAGCATAGTCAACACCATCTCGACTATATGGTATTGTAGGAACCAGAGTAGATTTGATGATACAAAAGTTGGTTTCATGCAAGCTTGTGATATGATAAATAGGGACATTGCACTCACTGGAAATCTATCTACTTTGGCTGCTAATCCTACCCTTTTTGAATTTTCTACAATTCGTAGATTCAATTGCTCTCCTCATTACACTCCTGCTCCTGCCATCACTGAAGTCAGATGGCTTCCTCCTCCGTAGGGGTGGATCAAAATCAACTATGATGGTGTTGCCCATGGTTATCCCGGTCACGCCGGAGGTGGTGGTATCTTTAGGGACAACAACGGGGACATGTTGGGATGTTTTGCTACCTATCTTCACATACAAGACTCTCTTTTTGCTGAGCTTTTTTCTGCAATCATGGCAACTCAGATAACTAGCTTGAAGGGTTGGAGGGAGGTTTGGTTGGAGTGTGACTCAAGTTTGGTAGTTGAAATTGTCAAGGGCAACAAAGATCCTCCTTGGAAGCTTAGCAACTACTGGGAGCATTGCAAGAGGATAATTCCTTCCTTGAGGCTCAAGGTTTCTCCCATTTTCAGGGAAGGATGGACAAACTAGCTTCCTACAGAGTGAACTCAAGATACACTTCTTGGTGGAATTTGGTCCCCCCCTTTTCTTGCTACGGAATTTCATAGGAATAGATACCTATTGCCTAATTATAGGTTCAAGAATATGTAATAGTTCCCTTTGTTTGTACTCTTTCTTGGTAATATATCATTAGGTGCCTTGACACCCTTGCTTTTAAAAAAAAGTACATCATTCATTTGTATTACTGATATGTAATTGTATTGTTTATATTAAAAATATTGTGGGATCATACAATGTGTGAAGTTGCCACTAGTTGACATATATAAATAAAAACATAAATACTGAGAGAAAAAAAGACTAAGAAAGTATTTAATACTTTGCTATATATATTTGTATAAATGGGACCAATTATATCAAGAGCAAACCAGACCAAATTGGGTTTTCTTTCAAATATGGCTAAGATCTTGACTGTATTTGTGGTTGGATGAGGTTAGGGCGTGCAAAATCATTTAAAATCAGGCTGGACAAGATTAAGGAAAACCAATTTTTTAATATGAAAACTACATTAAAACAAGGAAAGTTATAAGTATCATATTTGTTTATACACTTATATAAATGCAGCATTTTATTTTAATCGTACTCTAGTGAGTTGAAAGCCATTTTAGCTTTTATCATATAAGTATATTAAAATAATAATTGATCTTATGATATTAGCCCATATTTTTCAACGAGTTTTGCATTTTAGTCTGGTATAAATATGTTAGTGTTATATAATGTTATCTAGTTAAACCATTGTTACCGATATAAGACTATTGAGCAAGATATTACATATTAATCACAACCTTATTTTACCATTATAAAAAAACACAAATATTGAATGAAAAAACTGAGAAATTATTTAATATTTTATTATATATTTATTTAATAATTTATTGTACATTTTTATTTAACAATGAAAGATGCAAAAACTACAATTCATTAAGCTAATATAAAGGAAGGATTAGAATAATGAAATTGTGTATCATAAATAAAGCATGTGAAAAGAACTTATTTAATAACCTACCATTGATAACATAGATGAATGTAATTAAGTGAAATAAGTGATATAAACTTCAATAATTGGTAAAGTAAAAAAGACAATAAATTGCACCCAAAAAAAGATGAATATGAAAAGGAAGAAACATGAAAAAAAATATTGCTTTTGGGCAAAAATATCCTACCTTAACTTCAAATCAAGTGAATGAAAATGATTTGATTAATAAAAAAGTACATAACATCGTTTCATGCTTTGATTCCTTTCTCCCTACTCTACTCTTAGTGCTTTCACTTCTCATCTAGCAATTGTTCATGGATTTAGTCTCTCGGGTTGAGAATATAACAAAGCAAAAAGTTATATTCTTAAATGGAAATAAAATGGGTTTCCACTTTTCTGATGAGTTATGGAGGTGGAAATAAATGTCATCCAAAAAATACAAATCACACTTAATTGGTTTTGCTCCCAGGCAAAAACATCCTACCTTAACTTCAGGCAAAAAAAGTACTTTCACTTCTCTTACAACAATTGTTCAGGGATTCAATCTCTTAAGTTGAGAATATAACATTCTTAAATGAAAATTAAATCGATTTCCATTTTCTAATGAATTATGCATGTGGAAATAAAAGTCATCCCAAAAATACACATCACGCTTGATTGTTTTTCATCGCATGAGTACAATGGTTACAATATTATTATAGTGTAATACCTATCTTGTCATTTTTTAAATTTATACATAATTAATATATCATGTATCATTCATTTATATTACTTGTATTTATTTGTATTACATATAATTTGAAAAACAATTATGTGGGGTGATACATTTTGTGAAGTTGCCACTAGTTGACATATATAAATAAAAACGTAAATATTGAGAGTATAAACATAGAAACTATATAATATTTTATTGTTTATTTATTTAATAATTTATTATATATTTTTATTTCACAATGAAAGAGGAATAAACTATCATTCTTTGAACTTATATAAAGGAATGATTAGAATAATGAAATTATGTATCAGAATATTAGAAATAAAGCATGTTAAAAGAACATAGTTAATAAGCTACCAACTATAACATAAATGAATGTAATTATGTGCAAATTAGTGATATGACTTCAATAATTGGAACACTAAAAAACACAATAAAATGCACCTCAAATTAGATGGACTTGGAATGGAAGAAACATGAAAATAAATATTGCTTTGGGAAAAAATATCTCACCTTAATTTCAAATCATGTGAATGAAAAGGATTTGATTTATAAGAAACTGAACTAAATCGATTCATCCATTGATTCCTTTCTCCCCACTCTACTCTCGGTGTTTTCACTTCTCTCACAACAAATGTTCACGAATCCAGTCTCTCGAGTAGAGAATATAATAAAGCAATAAAGTTATATTCTTAAATGAAAATTAAATGGATTTCCAATTTTATGATGAATTATGGAGTTGGAAATAAACGTCATCCATAAATTACAAATCACACTTAGTTGTTTTCATCACATGTGTCACACCGTGAATTTTCTGTGTATGTTTTATTAATTATTTATTTTAAAAATGATTAATTTTAGAAATTAATCGGTATTGAATTAGACTAAACCGTAATTGAATGTTAGTCTTTTTTTGTGATTTTCTATTTTCTGGAAAATTTTCGTTATTTTCTGTGACGGGAAGGTTTTGAGCTGGTGTCGGGCCCAAATTCATCCGAATTCGGCCCAATAATGTGTTTTTGAGTTCCGTACCTCGGAATCGAATTCTGATTGAGTCGTTGGCTTCGAAATATTATTTCGAGTCAAGATAGACATCAAGTTTATCCAGAACGCATTTCTAATCATTTTTCACTCCGAATTCCGTGTTTCGAAGTTCTAACCGTAAACCAAAATCGGGAGATTTTTATTATCCGTCCGGGTATTAGCCGACAATACTCGGGAATGGTTTAATCGAGAATGTGTTATCGAAAAGGTCACATCACTTTCATGTAAGAAGCTTGCTTGTTAAACAAGCAAAAATACATATCCTCTTTCACAAAATCCCCTAAATCACTCAACAAATCCTCTCACTCCACCACCATTAGACACATAACCTATGCTAGTCTAAATCTACTTACTTTGCATTAAATTTTATGATTTGATGAGGGTGAGGCTCTCCTATAAATACCTCACCCCATTCTCTCATTTATACACTAAATTTCCTATACAAACTAAGGTAGTCTTTTATTTTCTCTTCTTCATCTTCTTCTCATACTTCATAGAAAGTTATGAGCTTTTATTATGTTGT
>NC_032016.1:20966996-20967561 GCF_001865875.1 Lupinus angustifolius
TTGAAATTTCTTCCTTGTTCTTAGATGGAAAAACTATATCTTTGGACAAGGTTAGATGAGTTATTTGTTTGGAAATATTAGAAATTATTTGTTAGTATTTGAATATGTTTAAAGGTAATGATTTTAAGATCAAAGGAACCTTTAATGTGTTTAGGAAAAAGTTTGTATTTTGTTCTTGAAAGTTTATGATGTTGATGAGTTGTTGTTGAAAATGTTTAATATTTAGAAAGTATTGTGTTTAAAAATGGTTTAGCATATTTTACTCTTTGATTTCCAAGTTAAAATAATGATTTGGGATAAAAGATGATTTATTAAAGTCTTGACTTCATAAACTTAAAGTGTTATGAAGTTTTGGATATTAAAGTAGTAGAAAGTCTTACCTTAGGATTTATTTTCATAACTACGAAATTAACACTTACTAACCCTTGGGGTTTTTCCTAAAATATTAGGAGTTGTTAAGATGTTCATGAAAAATTGTTGTATTTATTTTAGTTAACTTAATTTAAAGCGGTAAGAATAACTAAAAGATGTTTAGTGTAAAATATTAAATTAAGAGTCATTCTTT
>NC_032016.1:20967661-20991418 GCF_001865875.1 Lupinus angustifolius
ATTTACCTAAAAGTCTTGACTTTATAAACTTAAAGTGTTATGAAGTCTTAGATGGTAAAATGATTTAAAAATGTTGAATCTTAGTTAAGTGAACTTACTTTAAAATGGTAAGATTTACTTAGAAAATATTGATTTAAAAGTATTGATTTTGTTTAAATTGATTTACTTTAAAAATGATAAGTCTAGCTTAATGATCTTATTTTAAAAGGTTAGTTTTAGTAAAAGTGTTTTACTTACAAAAAATAAGATTTATGAACTATCAGAAAAATGTAATGAAGTGGGAATACTTGTCTAGAAATGTTCTGTCTAAGGAAAGATTTGGTATTTAAGGGTGTCTTTACGACCCACCTCTCTTTTCTGGGAACTAGCCTAACGTATATCCACGTATTACGACATAATTCCGGTATAAGTTTTATTGAAAATCTTACTTTAAAAAGTGTTATTTGATTGTAAGACTTTCAATGAAAAATGATGATTCAAGGATATTCAACCTTGAATCGGATGGACGAAAGCAATTAAATTCATTTTGAATCGCAAGTTTTATCTTCGCGTAAAAAGTTATTTCGTAATATAATTATTATCGTCAGTTAACTAATTAATGTTATTTTGGTGTAATGACGAGTTCGAGAGGAGATCGGATCAAGTAAGCTCACCTGCAAACAGAGAACCTAGTGACTCGACACACTCATGTGAAGGAGAAAACATCGTGACACAGTGGTGTCCGAATATGCATCCAAACCTCCAAATTCCCTCACAATATGGGGCATGCTCAGCGTAAAGAACATCCTTTATCTCAAAATAGTGAGCAAAACAAGCAATGAAACTACCATTTTCCTCTCTAAAAATTCTAGCACCTCCAGCCTGACCCGAAGAACCAAAAGCTGCCCCATCAGTGTTAACTTTAAAACATCCCAGTAAAGGACATTGCCATATTACTTCCACGATTTTAGGACTCTTCCTATGATTCATTTGAATTCCCAGACCACGCAGGATTGTGAAGTCTCTGATGGAGGAGTTGGAACAAGAAGAAGTTAACTTCCCAGATAAGGTAATGTCCACCTTGATGTTTGATATGATGTTGTTAATAGGAAGTCTTCTGTCATCAAACTTGGAATTGTTTCTAATACTCCACATGTTACTTATTGCTAGGATGATGCAGTTCAGGAAAACCTCTCTCAATTGAGGACTCCAACACTGATTCTAAGAATCAAGATACTCATGAACAAATTTAGTGTTGATATTACAAGTGAAAAGATTGCCAATCCAGTTCCAGATATGAGAAGCCAAAGAATATGTATGAACCCCTTCTTTGAAGATTCCAATGTGGACTTACAAATGCTACACTAAGACACTAGATGACAACCCCTTCTTTGAAGATTGTCATCAGTAGGCAATCTTTGGTGAATCCATCTCCAAACAATGAAAGATTTATTAGGAAGAATAACTTAGGACCAAATAAGCTTAAACCATCTTTGTCAAATAAGCTTAAACCATACTTGATTCATACTTGTTGGGTTAAAGTGCAGATAAGTCTACTTGGAAGTGAGAATGCCATCAAAAGCATATTGCCAAACTATTCGGTCTTGAGAATTAGTTCTGATGGTTCTGATAATATGAAATTGAGTGTGCTTTAGCACTCATAGCTTTATCTAAAAAATATCTCTTTGCGTCTGAATTGATTTAGTAGTATTTCAATAAAAATGATAATTTTTTAAGCTTAGTCCACTGATATTGATGTTTTAGCAGGTTTGGGAAATGCAACTATGGAAGGCTGGTCTTTCAATGTCCAATGAAAATCAGTATATATCATCTTCTAGAGTTACTATTGTATGCAACATTCCATTGCATGAGCTGCAAATTAAAATCTAATACTGAAAAGCTTAAGAAGTAAAATAACATGGGCACACAAGGTTTCTTGCTTATAGAGGGAATGACTTGTTTCCTTGGAAAAATGTTAAGATATCTATCAAATCTTCTTGGAATCTGATTTAAAAACCAATAATTTGAGACACAACATTTCCAACCACTTTCAAAGTACCATGTGTGAACTTCAAAAGTGTAAAAAATAATAGAGAAAAAAATGTTTATTCTAACCAGAGGAAAAAAAACAAACTGCTCCTAACAGTGGTTATTCTGTAAAAGTTTTAAAACAAGCAAATGATAACCTATATCAAAAGTGTTGATTTTGGCCAATAATCCTAACCAAACGCCATATGAAATAAGTTCATATTTATATGGATATTAGAGTGGATTTATGTTAGAAATTAGAGTAACCAAACTGTGTAAGATAATCAAATCAACTCAGTTCCTAATCTATTGATTTCCAAACGTAAATTTAATAATGTAAGGTAGATCAAATCATTTCCAAATACCAATTCTAATTTATTTCAAACACTAGCTAATAGGCAATATACCCAGGACCCATGTTAATTTGAAAAATAAATCTGTAAAGGTTAAACTTGATTATATGCCAAAGTCTTGCATATTTATTCAGAGAGAACTAGTTCAAGTGACATCAACTCAAAGATGCAACAACTGTACAAGACCTTTTCCCAGTAAGTGAGAAAAGACTTGAGATATTCTCTGGAAATTCACCAAAGTTAATTTATTTCTCTGTCTACGTCATATTTTATTGTTTATCATAAATAAGGTGCAATTGTAAGGCAAGACACAATAGGAAGAGGAGTATATATCATGTCCAACAATTTGCCTCATCCTATGTGTCATCAACTGTGATCAGTTTGAGAAATATTTAATAATTAAATATTTAATTTAAGTATATATTTATCAACAAATCACAACTGGTAACACATTGAATAATACAAATTACAGGATATCAGAATGCTCCCAATATGTAGAGCCTAAGGTTCTGCAAAGAGCATGAAATCTCTGCATTCTTGGCAACTACAGTACTCAAAGCGGCACATGATGCAGCCTCCAGAATAACAAGTGGTGCAGCCTTGACAACCTGAAGATCGAGTGCATTCCCTACTGGTTCTGAGACCTAATCGCTCTTGAGCACTATCGCATGTTATTCTGACACATCAAATCAATCACATTCATTAATTAACATACATATTGGAACAAATCCCACGGTAACATACTGGAATCTACCATAATTATATTCTAGTTTACCATAAGCTAAATTAGGTTTGGTTTGGTCATAGACAAAACAGGTGAAGCACTAATGAAAGGGACAACAGACAACATATGGTGTATTATGGAGGAGGTAACTATTTTTTTTAAGACAAAGTGCCTAAGCACCGAAAATTAGATTAATAATGAGAAGCCAAGAACAATAGGAGGTCCATTACAAATTTAAGAACCTGTAGATGGAAAGACCCAACCAATTTCTATAGCAATTACTATGAATAAAAGAAGGAATTGAATTCCACCAAGTGTAAGTAATGGAAGAGATTCCAAACTTAGCCAAACTGTCAGCACAAGCATTTCCTTCTCTGAAGATGTGGGAAACCTTGAAGTTCATAGAAGCAAGGTGAGTTTTACAAATGGTCCATCTAGCCTGAAGTTTCCAAGGCACTTTGGATTTGCCATTGAAAATGTCAACTACAAGGGAAGAGTCACATTCTAACCATATAGAATTCTAACCTTTTTCATGAGCACAATCAATAGCTAAGATTGCAGACTTCATTTCAGCATAAATGGCATCCTTGATACCATAGGAAGCAGCAAAACATGCAATGAAATTACCCTGGTCATCCCTGAAAATACCACCATCCTCTACAACACGAGGAGAACCAAAAGCTGTCCCGTCAGTGTTAACTTTGATCCAACCACAAGAGGGAAAACGCTAGATAACTTCCACCATTTTTGGGCTCTTTCTGTGGTTGCAATTAATATGCAAACTTCTAAGAATGGAGATATCCTTGATGGTAGAGTTAGAGAAGGATGAGCCAAGATTGTCGGATAAAGAAGTTTGCACCTTGATGTTAGATATGATAGAGTTTAAGTTCCACTGCTTATCCTCAAATATGGAAATATTTCTAACAAACCAAATGTTGCTGATTGCTAAGATGATACAAGTAGATATGACCTCCCTCACTTGAGGACTCCAGCTCTGAATACCACTATTAATTGCAATAAAAAAGAGAGCCTATCCAGGACCAAATTAAAGAAGCTAAACTGCAGGTGAGGAAAAGGTGGTCAGAAGTTTCTATGCTTTCTTTACAAATACTGCACATGGAGACCAGGTGACAACCTCTTTTAATTAGATTGTCATCTGTTGGAAGTCTTCTATGGATCCAACACCAAGTGATGAATGATTTGCTAGGGGGAATTGATTTATTCCACAGAAGCTTGAAACAATTTAGAGGGTTAGCAGTTGGAGAGCAATGCTTATAAGCTTGCTTGAGAGAAAGAATTCCATCAGCAGAGGGTTGCCAGATGAAGTTGTCCTTGGAATTGGATATGATTATTTTGGTGAGTTGATTAGAGATTTCAGGGTAGTGAGAAAGAAGGATCCTTGGAATGATCCATGTGTTACCCTCTATAAAATCCGCAACCTTAGCATTAAGAGGTGAGTGATACTCCTTAGGAATATTAAGAGAAGTCACCAAAGGTAGCCCTAGCCAATTGTCTTTCCAGAAGTTTGTAACCTTACCATCACCAATTAGATGAATGGAGTTGTTCTGCATTGAACACCAATGCTGCTTGATGTCCTGCCAAATTGAGGAGCTGAAAAATCTGGTTGAAGAATTAAAGTGAGCACCAAATCTTTGCCTAAAGAAGAAGGCCCACTCTTGATTCGAAGACATCATCTGCCAAGCCAGTTTGAGCAGACCAGCTTTGTTCATCAGGCTAACCGATCTCAGACCAAGACCCCCTTGATTGGTTGGAGTGCAGATTGTCATCCATTTGACAGTATAAATTTTCCTAACATCACTGTCTCCAGCCCAGATAAAGTTTCTTATCTTCTTATCTAAAGCCTTGATGAGTTGAATAGGCCAAGCATAGAAATGAAAAGTGTAGGAGAGCATGTTGTGGATAACAAATTTCTCCAACTCCACCCTTCCCATGATAGAAAGACATGCCCCTTTCCAATTTGCCAGTTTGTTAGCAATTTTGTCAGCTATAGGTTGGAGATGGACCTTTTTGGGTTTCCCTTTGAAAAGAGGAGCTCCCAAATAATTGAAAGGCAATTGGCCAGAGGAGAAACCCAGGTAGGAGGAAAGAAGGGAAACTTTCCATGGAGAGGCATTTCTAGTGTAGAATTTGCATCTAGAGGCATTCAAATGTTGACCAGAAATTGCTGCATAATCAGCAATGAGGTGATTGAGACAGAGAATTTCTCTCTTAATGCCTTTGCAGAAGATCAGAATATCATCAGCATACAGAACATGGCTAGTAGTTTGTAATCTTCATGGATCAGAAATAGAGCTCAATTTACCTTCTTCCACCAATCTGTTAATCCCTCTGCTGAATACATCTTCAGCAATGCAGAATAAGAGAGGGGATAGAGGGTCACCCTGCCTCACACCCCTTTTGCAACCAAAAAAACCAACAGTTTGCCCATTAATATTGATTGATAGTCTAGTAGATTTTAGAATCATGTCAATCCCGGTGATGAATAGTTGGCTAAAACCAAAAGCCTTGAGAGTGGGTAGAAGAAAATTCCAATCCATCGTGTCAAAGGCTTTTTTAATATCAAGCTTAAGGATCATATTGCCACCAAAAATTTTGTGATCAAGAAGGTTGGTTGCTTCTGAAGCAAGGCAAATGCAATCTAATATGTGTCTATCTTTTAGGAAACCTCTTTGTTGAGGAGAGACAATTCTAGAGGCAATCTTGGCTAGCCTATCAGCAAGCACCTTGGTTATAATTTTGAACTGAAAGTTAGCCAGAGCTATAGGTCTATAATCTTCAACCTTGTTAGCTTCAGGGAATTTTGGAATGAGAACCAAATTACTAGCATTCAAATTAGGAAGGATCCAGCCTCTATTGAAAAATTGCATCACAGAATTATAAACATCCTCACCAACAATATCCCAGTAGGTTAGGTAGAAACAACCACTGAATCCATCAGGGCCAGGAGCACTATTCCCTTTCATGGCAAAAACCACTCCTTTAACTTCATCCATAGAAGGAGGATTGGTTAACATCTGGTTTTCCAACGCAGTAACAGAAGAAGGAATAACAAAGTATATCAAGTGAGACTGGGAAGTAACATTCTCAGTGGCAAAGAGCTTTTCAAAGTAATGAAGGACATGATTATGAATATCTTATTTGCTAGTTAGGATTGTATCACCCACATTCAAGGAATTTATTCCTTTAGTGGCTTGGCGGATTTTAGTAGTTCTATGAAAGAAGGAAGTATTCCTGTCTCCATAAGTATACCAATCACACCTAGCTTTTTCTTTCCAGAAAAGCTCCTCCATATTAAGAGCATGCAACAGGATTTTTTGGGCTTCTTCCTCTTGCTCCCTCAAGTCATTCTGATGCTTAGCATTCTGGATTGACTCCACAACAGCCATATCATTTTTCACATTGATCTAAATGTTACCAAAAGTGCTTATGTTCCAAACTTTAAGCACTTGTCTAAGATTTTTGAGATTTTGAGATAAGATGAACATTGGACAACCAAAGACTCTGTTTCTCCAAGACTCAGCTATAGTTCTTTTGCAGTCATCATGGAGAGTCCACATTTTGTGGAATTTGAATTGAGATATCCTTTGATGATTGATCAATTCGGAGCAAAATAACAGGGGATGATTGTCAGAAGAGATCCTAGGCAGGGTGCAGCAAGAGATTTGAGACCAAGCAGAAATCCAATCTTCATTACGAAGAATTCTATCTAACCTTTTTTCAGTTAGAGATAAGCCTATTCTCCTATTAGACCAGGTGAAAGGATTACCTGTAGTTGGTAAATGGATCAGGTCTGAGCCATCAGAAAAATCTTTGAATTCACTGGGAGGCAGAGTAGCAGGTAATCTAGGACCTTTGCATTCATGAGAACCCAAAATTACATTAAAGTCTCCAATACAGCACCAAGGACCCAAATGAGTATGAATCAGACCTTATAACTCAAACCAGAAAGACCTTCTTTGAATGTAATTCGTGTGAGCATAGATAGCATTTAAGTTGATATCAATGCCCTCAATATTAATAGCTATAGATCTCTGCTGATCCGAGTTGGAGATGATCAGAGGATCCAACCCAACCTTACATAAGCCCCAAATATTGGATATCTGGTTGTGTCTATTGTTAACAATAAAAAGCTTTAGATTTAACTCCTTCCAGAAATTGGAGTTAACTAAATCATCAGAAATCCAAGGTTTAGCTAAGAAAACCAAGTCAGGATTGTGAGAATGACAAAATTTCTTTAAAACTAACCTTGTGTTAAGGTTAACAAAGCCTCTACAATTCCAGTAGATGACTTTCATTGAATACTGTTTGAATGCCCACCCCTTCGGGTGAAATGACTCTGTCATTGTTGTCATTTTTCTTCAATTTTTTCTTCTGGGATTTGCTCGAGACTGGAGTGAAACTTCTATCTTGTAATTCAACCTCCACATCTTCTTCATCAGCCCAAAGTCTCCCTACAATCCTTATGTCATTAGCCACAGTAGGTTTTGCTATGTCTTCAGTCTCTTGCACCATAAATTCATTTTCCAGTTCTTGTTGCAGGATGAAATCTTTATCAGCTAGAGTATTATCCAGCAGAACTGTGTTTAATCCTTCCATACTAGGATCTCTCCTCAGAAAGTTTTCTGGAGTGGTATCTACTTTTTCTAAGAGATCCATATTGATATTTTCCCTATTTTCAATATCCAGATCAATGGGTAAGTCATTGATGACTATATCATTCTGGATTGTATCCTTTGTTTTGGAAAGGTGTGATTCCTTGTGCTGATTCTTGTGTCTAACCTTAGATGTCTCCTCCCCCATTGGTTTCTTTGTCACTTTTCTACAGCTAGAAATTAGGTGACCAATGGTATTGCATCCAGAGCAGATATCAGGTAAATTTTCATACTCAATATTCACAAAGAAACCAAATCCTTCTCTTTCAACTAGGATTTGATTAGGCAAATCCGCTTTAAGGTTGATTTCCACTAGCACTTTTTCAAAGTGGCCAAACGATGTATTACTTGTTGCACCATCCATAGAGATTGGTGTACCAACACCACCTGCAATAGAAAAAATTATTTTCGGGCTCCAATACTCTTGAGGTAAACCAATAATTCTAATCCAAGATTGAGAATGAGTTTGCTTTTGCAGGTGCGGATTAAAATCTAGAGTCTAGAGGAATAATCTTAAAATGCCAGGCTTAAGATTCCAGGTTCCCGAAGAACAGATCAACCTCATATCTTCCAAGGAGGAGAAGGAGAACTCATAAAATCCTTTGCCTAAGGATAACATATTCCATTTACCCACCATATTCCATAGAGAGGAAAGTTTATTTTTCAGATCCAGGACAGTATCCCCCTTGGTTAGAATGATTCTACCATGAAGATGAGATTTGCACCTTTGTAAACTCGCTCGGTATTCTGCCTCGGGTATTCTAATGGCTACTGCATCACCCTTCATACAAGGTTGGGGGATTTGATAAGAGGCTATATCACATGTATGACCCAATATTTGGGCAAATGTTTTTTTCGGGGTTGGTGGATTTTCAAGTATTCCCGATTTTGTATTCCCTTCCTTGTTGCTTCCATCTAGAAAACTCCATGGTATGTATTAAGTTGTCATGATAGCCAATCCAAGAATTGTGGAACAGAGTTCCCAGAAATTGGGAGAACTCTAGTTTTTCATTTGAGAGGAAATTTTTGATCAGGTAACTATTTATTCCCTTTTTGATTTATACATTTAAATGTCTAATAAATAATAATGATATGCAATAAGAAATAATAGTTTCTTAACCTATCATAAAAGGTGACAACAACATATCTTATCTAATATCAAAATTAGTATTAAACTAATTTCTTATTTCTTTTTTTATTATCAGACCTTACAAAGTAAATGTTTACTTAGTATTAGGTAGTTTAGAAGAGAATCAATTTTTTATGGGATATAGATCATTTGTTCCTATTGATGTCTCATTCCTTGTCTCGGGCTAATGATATATTGCCATATGAAAAAAAGAAAGTTTTTAAAATCAAAAAACAACATTTTGACTGACTCGAGACACAGAATGAGATACCATACGAGATATGTGATCTCTATCCCATATTATGATGTTAGAAAGTTCAATATCATTAAGCTTAAGAAGTCGGTTGAGATTAACTTACTTTTGATAAGGCCACACAGAACACTTCCACACTTTATTCTTCAGAGCAGCATGATATTGTCCAATTTGTTGCCTAGTCTTGAGACAAAATCTACGCTCCTTTTGGTAACTAGAACAACGAATGAACTCATCCATGTGACAAGTACGTTTGTGGTTTGCAGCATCTATCCAGTTTGGAACATTTGCTAGATGTGTGTAGTACTTAAACAGTGGTGTCCTCCAAAGAGGAACTTTGTCTTCTTCTTCAGTATGAACCCATATGTTGCTTTTCCATTTTCCATTACTTTTTATGCCAGCATGCTTTTCAAATTCCACCAGTGTCACATTCACTGATCATTAGAGTAAATAAATTTTCACCAACTTTAGAATTCTCACTTGTTACTACTTGTATCAATATATAATCAAACTATCAAATAATGCATCACATACAACATAGGGAAAGAATCCTTATCTGTGTTATAATCGCTCAATAACAATATATCATTAGTACCATTTTTCTATAGAGTATCAAATTAAGAAGAAGAGACTTAGTTGTCAAAACTAAGTTTAATATATGACATTAAGTGTAAGTATCTAAGTTTAATAAGACTTTACTTTAAATCGAAGTAAATAAGAGAATAATATAAGGGTGCATAGAAATACTTGCATGTGGTGCACTTAGAGTAACACTCACAAATGATTGAAAATTGACCTTTGTCATTAATTCTAAGTTTCCCAATGAAATCTCCATACTTTTTATTTGTGCAGCCACAAAGAACCTCAATATAGTCACTTCCTCTTTCATAACCTCTTACGTTCTTTAGATCCTCTTCATTAAAAGTTATCACACCACCATCTTCAAACACAGCCAGCTTTCTTCGTTTCCATGTCTCTGATTATTTCATGAGGAAAATAGTTCCAAGCCAATAATTTAGACAAAATTAAGTATAATAACAAAAACAAAAATGTATAACTAATAATGTTTTTATTTGTAAACTGTAGCAAAATAAAAGTGTAGAACATAAGGGAAATGTTGGAGGCATAAACATAAACTTAAAGCACCAACAACAATTCTCTAAAAAAGTAAGTGTTCCTGGAACATGTTGTTTCAAAATAATATTAACTAATTTATGAGGTGTATATTGTTTAAATTTTTTAAAAGGTGAACATTTTTTGGCATACAGGTTTAGATCAGTGATTGAATGAATTTTAGTAGTCTGTCAAATAACAGCATTCCAAATAGTTGCAAAATATGTGGACATCATGCATAATAAATAAGCTGAAAGGTTATTTTCACCATGGAGAATGCATATCTTGAATAATATCTAAAGGTGTTATGGTATAAAACTTTTGTGTTATTGTTAAGAATTGCTGTACAAATAATGGATCTCATACATAAAACACTTCAAAATTTAAACTATTATGTTCAAGATCATGCTTATTACCCTTCAATGAATAGATTCTCAAAATATATTTTTAATATTAAAAGTAAAGATGTACTGAATTTTTGAATCATCTAATATTCATTAATTATTTTTCAATTAAAAATAATACTCATGAATAATGTAGACAACTGTGTCGACATTATAAAGAACTTTATATCCACAATATAAATTTTTTTATATTGACAATACATGCTCAATAAACTCTCAAAAGTATTGCTTCCTTCGAAAACAATTTTGAAATATCAGCAATTTGTAATTATCCTATCATATTTCCCCATATCAAATAATACTTATTTTTTGCTGCAGCGATTTAGTGGTTGTGTTGGCTTAAGGGGATTTACCTTCGTCTCTTTCGTTAATAGCTCCTTTTATTTCCATTCCTGTGCAAAACACATTAATGGAACAATCAAAACCTCAATTATAGTTCATTATTCCATATATCACACTCCATGGTTATTTTAATGACACAGCCCCTTACAAAAATATAAAATTTAATTAGGGTCTGTTTAGTTTTATGTTGCTATAAGTAATTGCAAATGTGTCACATTAGTTTTATTTTGTAATAGGAAATGGTGAAAACAATATTTCATTGTTTTCGTCATTTCCTATAAGAAAAATCAAGAAAAACAACACAAATAAAATGAAAACAATGTATATATTTTTTCAAATATTAACAGAAAACATTTTTGTAACGAATGAGAACCTAATTTTTCCACTTGTTTCAATCATGCAAATGGGTATAATGTTTTTTAGAAAACCTTAAAAAATTGATAATAAAGTTCAGGGATATTTCTATGGCATTGCTTCTCTGGCATGGGTTGCCTCTTGATCAGATAATGCCCTAGACGGGATCTAGCGTTAGTTTTCCACCGGAAATCATTTGGTCTAAGAAACCAATGAATTGATTCTTCTTCCACAACTTAATAGAATATATAATGCTAAATTTATATAACTAGTGTGTTTATAAATCCTAACGGGGGAGCATCCAGCAATGGCGCACGACCATATTCTAGGAGATTAATCTCTTACCAATCTGACAGTAGAATAGTTTACAAAACAGAAAAAATGTAAAACACAATGACAAAAATGTAATAACGCAAAAAAAAAGACTCAAAATCTAAAAGTTCAAAACAATTAACTATAAATGATTATTGATAATTTAGAAAAATAGGATTTCAACAATTTGGACTTAGCAACATAATTGATGTCCCATTTTACCACAAACTAACATAAAACAATTATGAGTTTAAAATAGCAGATATAATGGTAGTAAATACAACATTTTAGTTTCATTCAAGAGCATTAGAGTTGTTTATGTTCTTGATGATGGTGATCCTCACCCTCTTCATTCGATGACACCTCTTGGTCAGCCACAAAATGACATATAATACCCATTTTCACTTTCATTTCCAAATCAACATCCATTTGTCTAAAAGTATAATAAAATGCTTTTTATATTACAATGAAAGGGGAAAAAACTACAATTCTTTAAGCTTATATAAACGAAGAATTAGAATGAAATTGTGTATCAGAATATCAGAAATACAGAATGTGAAATGAACTTAGTTAATAACCTACCATTGATAACTTAGATGAATGTAACTATGTGCAGATCAATGATATGAACTTCAATAATTGATAAAGTAAAAAACACAAAATAATTCGCCTCAAATTAGATGGATTTGAAAAGGAAGAAATCTCAAAACAAACATCGCTTTCAGGCAAAAACACCATACCTTAACTTCAAATCATGTGAATTAAAAAGGATTTGATTTATAAAAAATTAAACTAAACTCATTTCATCCTTTGATTCCTTTCTCCTTATTCTACTCTTATGCTTTATTTGGTTGATATTAGAATAATGAAATTGTGTATCAGAATATTAGAAATACAACATGTGAAATGAGCTTAGTTAATAACCTACCATTGATAACTTAGATGAATGTAATTATGTGCAGATCAGTGATATGAACTCCAATAATTGATAAAGTAAAAAACCACAAAAAATTTGCCTCAAATAAGATGGACTTGAAAAGGAAGAAACATGAAAACAAACATCGCTTTCAAGCAAAAACATCATACCCTAACCTCAAATCATGTGAATGAAAAAGGATTTGATTTATAAAAAAACTAAACTAACCCTGTTTCATCCTTTGATTCCTTTCTCTTCACTCTACTCTTTTGATTTCTTTGGTTGAGATTAGAACAATGAAATTGTGTATCAGAATATCAGAATATCATAAATACGGCATGTGAAAAGAACTTAGTTAATAACCTACCATTGATAACTTAGATTAATGTAATTAAGTGCAGATCAATGATATGTACTTCAATAATTAATAAAGTAAGAAAAACACAAATTTTTTTGCCTCAAATTAGATGAATTTGAAAAGGAAGAAACATGAAAACAAACATCGCTTTCAGGCAAAAACATCATACCTTAACTTCAAATCATGTCAATGAAAAATGATTTGATTTATAAAACATTAAACTAACCTTGTTTCGTCCTTTGATTCCTTTCTCCTCACTCTACTCTTATGCTTTCTTTGATTGAGAGGAGAAAGTGAGAAGAGAGAAGGATCTGAAAGAGATAGTAAAGAGAAAGAAGGAAATGAGAAAGAGGTGAGAAAATAATTAGTTTTTTATTTTGTTTGGTATGAGTGAAATGAAAGAGAGAGAGAGAGAGCGGGGAGAGAAATAGGTAAGAGAAAAAACAATAGAACAGAATTATATTATTATATACCAAGGCTGAATTTCTCATTTCATAGTATCCAACAATTCCACTAGTTTTCTCTTCATTATTTATGAGAGATGGTTTTGTGTGGGTCCCATATGCTCTTTAGTCTCTCCACCCCTTCTCTCTTCACAAACAAATGATAGAAAATACTATTTTCTTTGCAACTTCTGTCCTCCTAACTTATTTCCTATTTTTTTACACAACCAAATGAAGGCTTGGTGCTTTCACTTCTCTCACAACATTTGCTCAGGGATTTACTCTTTTGTTGAATGGGTGAGGCACCCAAAAAATTGTCTCCACCTTTGTCAATTATAGAGTTAGGTGGATAAGAGTATCACTTGTTCTCCTAACATCTTTTCCCTATTTTAATAAAATTCTTATTGCTCATAAACAAATGTTCATGTATTCAGTCTCTTGAGTTGAGAATATAACAAAGGAAAAATGTTATATTCTTAAATGGGAATTAAATGGATTTCCACTTTTCTGATGAATTTGGAGGTGAAAATAAACGTCATCCAAAAAATACAAATCTCACTTAGTTGTTTTTCATGGCATGAGTACAAGTGTTACAATAATAGTATAGTGTAATATCTATCTTGTCATTTATAACATTTATATACAGTCAATACATCATACGTCATTCATTTGTATTACTTCACTACGCCATAATTCGTATTTAAAAACGGTCATTCAATAACGCTTCCTAGCACAACTATGTTAAATACAAGACGAAAGATAATCATCAATGTTCCTTCTAAGCAAGTGATGTTAAAGTTAATAGGCAGATATAGCTTCAATAACACTTGCTTCAACATGCAGTGTTGTATGTTTGCCCAAAATATTTAACAACACTCTTTTAAGAAAGCACTATTGATTTGAATCTATTCAACAATGTTTGCTTAAACAAGTGTTGTTAATGGTGACATATCAACGACACTCATTACAATGAGCGTTGTTAACAGTTACATATCTAACAGTGTTTGCTTTAATGAGCAGTATTAAAAGTCTCACATATAACAATATTTGCTTTAATAAAGGCTATTAAAAGTCATACATTCAAAAAACGCTTGTTTTAGTTATTACATAATATATATTTAAAAAATTATTTAATTTTATTTTGAAAGATATATAAATATATATATATATATATATATATAACTATAGTAAATATTACACGAAAATAATACAAATTTTTTATCAGAAACTCATGCTAGTTTTTCATATATAACACAACTTTGTCATACATATAGGAAAAAGACAATTAGTTATTACTTAAAAAATATTCTAAATCACCAACCAATATTATTAAAATATAATATTAAGGTGGATAATTTGGTACAACAAAAAAATCATATTTGGTAAGTAAATTATTTTATTTGCTATTCCATTCTTAAAAGTTGAACAGAGTATGACAACTAAATTTTTTTAAAGAAATTTGATATTTAATAGCGTTTTTTTAAGCAAACGTTTTTTATTTGAATCTATTCAATATCACTTGCTTAAATATGTGTTGTTGAAGGTGATATATTAATAGCGCTCGTAACAATGAGCGTATTAAAAGTCACATATTTAACAACACTTCCTTTAGTGAGTATTGTTAAAAGTCAACATTCAAACGATGCTTATTTTAGTGAGCGCGTAACTTTGCAGATTTAAAAACAAAACCTCATATAGAGTAATACACATATCATTCAATATTCTATTTCTCTTATTCTTCTTCTCTTAGTTTCTCTCTTCAAGCAAATTATTAGCTTTTGGTTTCTCTCTTTGAGCATAAGGTAAATCATTATCTTATTTTACCTCTTTTATTTCTCTTTGATTCACTCTTGTTGCTTGCATTTACATCTATGTTAACCTTTACATCTGTGTTAACTACTTATTTTATAATACAGAAAATGTCAAGGTTGAATCAAGGTGGAGCTGTAAGTGATTTGCCAAACTTGCAATCTTTGTATGTATTTCTTTTATTTGGCTATTACATTTTCATCCATATTTTCTATGTAATTTGCTTTTTGATTCTTATTATATTAAATCTGAACTTTGTCTTTCTATCATCTTATTTCTTCAGTTAAGGGAGAGAAATTTTTTATGAATTTAATCTCTACATCTTCATCACCTTTGTCCCTATTATTACTACATATAACCTTATGGGTTAATGGATTTGAACTAAGAGAGACAAATTCAATCATTGATTTATGAATTGGGTTTTTAGAATGATATTTTTATCGTCAATTCTCTTGGAAATATAGTGAAATTAGGTATGTTTGTTATGTGTTTGATATAATGTGTGAGAGAGATTTTGCCTTATATAAAAAGTAGACATTTAACATCACTGGCTTCACCCAGGGTGGTTAAATGTTCACTTTCTATGGCGCTTCACAAGCGTTGTTGAATGACGATTTTAAACATTGTTGTTTTGCTATTATGGCGTAGTACTTGTATTTATTTGTATTACTTATATTTTGAAAACAAATTCTGTCAGGGGCATACATTATGTGAAGTTTCCAGTATTGGACATATATAAATAAAAAAATTAATATTGAGAGAAAAAACTAAGAAATTATTTAATATTTTATTATAGATTTTTGTTTAAATGGTACCAAATGCACCAAAAGGAAATAGACCAATTGGGCCCACTTTCAAATATGGCTCAGGTTGGATAAGATTAAGGAAAACCAGTTTTTTTAATATGAAAACTACATTAAAACAAGGATGTTATGAGTATCATATTTGTTTATACCCTTAAATAAATGAAGCACTTTATTTTAATCATAATCTCGTAAATTGAAAGTCATTTTAGCTATTATCATATAATTATTTTAAAATAATAAATGATAGAGCAAATTATACTGACACCCTCTGAGTTTTAGTGAAATTACACAAACCACCCCTCACTTTTCTACACCTACACAAACCTCCCCTAGTTTTTATACTTTCATTACACTGACCACCCCTGTATAAGAATTAAGTGTAATCTTTTAAACAAAAAATGTGATAAATGTAATTAAGTTAAATAAAACATGATATATTGTGTACACAAGTCTAAAAAATATACAAATCAATGTATCTTTATTATTTTTTTGTTACAAAATGCATCAACAATTCTAAAGAAATATTGTTTAAACCACTCTTATAATGTAGTCTAACGAACCAAAAATAATAAAGAAATATTGACTCATATATTATTTGGACTTGTCTCCACAATATATCATGTTTTGTTTATCTTAATTGCATTTATCACATTTTTTGTTTAAAAGATTACACTTATTTCTTATACAGGGGTGGTCAGTGTAATGAAAGTATAAAAACTAGGGGAGGTTTATGTAGGTGTAAAAAAATGAGGGGTGACTTTTGTAATTTCATTGTAATTTCACTAAAACGCAGGGGGTGTCAGTGCAATTTACTCTATGCGATCAAAAACAACTAAGTGTGATTTGTATTTTTTGGATGACATTTATTTTTCACCTCCATAATTCATTAGAAAAGTGGAAATTCATTTAATTTCTATTTAAGATTTCAATACCTTCTTTCATTATGAATGATTATAATAGGAATTTACTTGGTCTTCCTAATTACAGATTTAGGAACATGTAACTCCTCTTTGTATCTCATTTTTTGTTCCTTTCTATAATATATCTTGTGCTATAGCACAGTTGCTTAATTGTTTTTTAATAATATTTATTTTTCGCTCTTTTGTATTCTCAACTCGAGAGACTGAATTCCTGAACAATTGTTGTGAGAGATACGAAAGCACTAAGATTAGAGTGGGGAGAAAGGAATCAAAGGAAAAAACAAGGTCAGTTTAGTATTTTATAAATCAAATCCTTTTTTATTCACTTGATTTGAAGTTAAGGTAGGATGTTTTTGCTGGAAAACGATTTTTGATTTCATGTTTTTTCCTTTTAAAATCATTGTAATTTGAGGTACATTTCATTGTGTTTTTTACTTTACCAACTATTGAAGTTCATATCACTGAGATGCACGTATTTACATAGATCTAAGTTATCAATGGTAGGTTATTAAGTAAGTTCATTTCTCATTATTCATATATGATATTCTGATACACAATTTCATTATTCTAATCCTTCATTTATATAAACATTAAGAATTGTAGTTTTTTCCTCTTTCCATGTTAAATAAAAAACACTTTATTATACTTTTAGAGCACTCAATGTTGATTTGGCAATGAAAGTGAAAATGGATCTCATACGTCATGTTGTGGCTGATCGACAGGTGCCATCAAATGAACGAGGTGAGGATCACCATCATCGTGAACGTCAAAAAACTTTAAAGCTCTTTAATAAAACTAAAATATTGTATTTACTACCATAATATTTGGTTTTTTAAAAAGTCATAACTTTTTATGTTAATTTGTGATAGGTAAGAGGTTAATATCTCCATATAAGTTATTATTTTAATATATTTATATGGTTATAGTTAAAATGACCGTCAACACACTAGATTATTTTTAAAATAAAGTGCTGCATTTATTTATGTGTATAAACAAATATGATACTTATAACATTCCTTGCTTAAATGTACTTTTCATATTAAAATAAGTTGGTTTTCCTTAATATTGCCCAACATGATTTTGATTGATTATGCATTCTCTAACCTCGTCCAACCACAAATATAGTCAAGATCTTAGTTATATTCGAAAGACGGCCCAATTTGGTATGGTTATGTCTTGGTGCATTGGATACCATTTAAACAAAAATATTTAATAAAATATTAAACTATTTTTAATATGTCAATATTATATACTGTCAATACATTATTCATGATTCATTTGTATTACTTGTATTTATTTGTATCACTTATATTTTTAAAAAACTTATGGTGTGTCATACATTGTGTGAATTTTCCAATCGTTGTATATATATAAATAAAATCTATAATATTGAGATAAAAAATATATTATTGAGATAAAATTTAAGAAATTATTTAGTAATATATTATATATATATTTGTATAAATGGTACTAATTGCATCAAGGGCAAACCAGGCCAAATTGGTCCCTCTTTCAAATATGGCTATAATCATGACTGTATTTGTGGTTGGACAAGGTTAGAGTGTGCAAAATAAATCAAAATTAGGCTTGACAAGATTAAGGAAAACCAATTGTTTTAATATGAAAACTACATCAAAACAAGGAAAGTTATAAGCCAAAAAGTTATATTCTTAAATGGAAATTAATTGAATTTCCACGTTACTTATGAAATATGGAGGTGAAAAATAAATGTCATCCACAAAGTACAAATCACACTTGGTTGTTTTTCATCGCATAGGTACAAGTGTTACAATAATATTATAGTGTAATATATATCTTATCATTTTTAACATTTATACATAATTTGTACATCATTCATTTGATGACATTACAATCTGGTACTGCAGGAACCAGAATATATTTGATGACAAACTAATATCTACAAGCCAAGCAATCTCAAGAATCAAAAGGGAGACTTCTTACTCTGGCTCTTATCCCTCTACTACAGTGGCTTCAGGAGGCCTTCATGAATTACAAACTCTAATGTTCTTCAATATTCCTCTCAAACTTAGTAAAGCTCCTACATATATTGAATTTCTATGGAAGTCTCCTCATTGGAACTGGATAAAAGTTAATACTTGGTTGTTTTTCATCGCATAGGTACAAGTGTTATAATAATATTATAGTGTAATATATATCTTGTCATTTTTAACATTTATACATAATTAGTACGTCATTCATTTGACATTTACAAGAACTCGTAACTCCTTGAATATCTATATTTAATGGAGATGACGTGGCAAAAAAGCTCTGCTAGGGTTTGTTAGTCTCCAATCTTCTTGGATTGGTTGCAATGAATCTTCAAAACTCCTTTGTCCCTTGGGGATTTCTCGCAAACCTTGGCTCCAGTTATCATTCTTCATGCTCTGCACCATCCTCTCCTCCAAATGCAGCTCCAATGAAGGAGAAAAAAAATCCTTTGCTCAGGCTCTTTCTCAACTTCCCCAACCTTGTATCAAAGGGGATGCTATTTCCATAAAAATCCCTGACGAAGAGTATCAAGCTGGCCTGGCCAGATGTCAATCTCATCTTCATGGAAGAGTTATTCTTTCAAAAGGGGACTCACCAATCAAGTTCCTAGATCTTAAGTCGAAGCTTGCATCTATGTGGAGAATGATAGGGAAGTGGAATATGATATCCCTATGGAGAGGTTTTTATGATTTCACTTTCTCCTCGATTGAGGGCATGCGATCTGTTTGTGCCGTGGGCTCTTGGAACCTCAAAACCGGAGTGTTGAGACTCTCTCTTTGGACTCCAGACTTCAATCCTAATCTTCAAAAGCTTTCACATTCACAATGTTGGGCGAGGATTCATGGTCTACCTCAGGAATATTGGAGTGCAAAAATCTTATTCTCTATTGCTGGAGGATTAGGAACACCAATCTCATTAGATGATGCAACATCCAACAGATCTTTTGGGCACTTTGCGAGAGTCTTAGTTGATAGTGACTTGAAAAGTCATTTTCATAATTAGATCTTGGTTGAGAGAGAACGCTTTGCCTTCTTTGTGTCCATTGAATTTGAAAATCTTCCTGACTTTTGCTCGAGGTGCAACTCAATAGGTCACCTAGCATCCAGATGCAGGAAAAACAACATAGAAGGGGAAGGAGCTACTCTGAAACCTGTAGGGAAAAAAATAAATAATAAGGGGAAGCTAAAGGTGAAACCTATTGCTGACCTGGTTATCCATCTGGAAATTAACCATTTGGAAGGTCCTAAACTGGCAAATTTGGAAAGGGTCACAGATAAGCTTGTTCAGGAAAATATCTCAGTGGATGAGGATGAGGAGGATGAAATCTTAATGATCAAGAAATGGTCCTTAACTTACAAAATGAAAACTGAGGTCTTAGAGGATTTGGCTAATTCAATTGCTTCTAAGGACTCCAGGCTCTTGGGAAGACTCTGGGCAGATGACTTTGAAAATGAAGCAGAATTGGTGGAGACTAACACCTTCACCAAAGTTTTAACCAAATCTCAAAAGAAAAAGATTAGGCAAAAACAAAGCAAGGAAAGAGTGCATTTTACCCGTTGGGGTGGATACTTAAATGTCTCTCAATGAAAGCCCTCTACTGGAACTGTAGGGGATTTGGTAACTTGGGCACCAAGCTATTGCTAAAAGAGATTTGTTCTACTCATAAGCCTGATGTAGTTTTCATATTTGAGCCAATGATCCATGGCAATAAAATTAAACCCATGTTTTGGTCCAATTTGGGTCTGAAGCTCTTTATAGCTAACGATAAAGCTTCTCTGCCATCTTCAATTTGGGGAGTTTGCAAGGTTGGTATTCAGCCAACTATAATAGCTAACTCTAGGCAACAAATATCGATTGAGTTAGAGGTTGAAAACAAAAAGTTCTTCTTCTATGCTGTGTATGCTCACACCCATTTTGTTCACAGAAGAGAGCTCTGGAAGGAGATTCACCAAATTCTTCTCAATTTCCCTGGTCCCTAATGTTGCATTGGGGATTTTAATGTTGTCTTGGGAGCTAATGAATGTCGTGGTGCCCGTTTGCCCAATAAAACTTCATCTGATGAGTTTAAAGCTTTCTCTGATTCTACAAACTTGACTCACATTGTAACAAGAGGGGCTGAGTTCATCTGGTCCAATAAAAGGAGAGGTTCTGCCCATACAGAGAAGAGGCTTGATAGAGCAATCTGTAATGATGCTTGGCTGAGTGAATGGACTAACATCACCTCTTGTACTCTTCCTAGATCTAACTCTGATCATCACCCCATGCTCCTTTGTGCTTCAGGGGCTATAAGTATTAGGCAATCCCCTTTTAAGTTCCAAAAAATGTGGCTGCTCCATCATGGCCTGAGAGATCTAATTAAGACCAATTGGGATACAAGGGTTATTGGATGCCCTATGTTTGTTCTATCTTCAAAGCTGAAAAGCTTAAAAGTGGTGCTAAAGACTTGGAATAAGGAGGTGTTTGGTAATATCCATCTTAGGGTGAAGGCTGCCTTGAGTAAAGTTAATGATATTCAGCAATGCTTAAATCTCAGTGGGGAGGATCATGATCTCAGGGAGTAGGAAAATCTGGCTCAGAAGGAGCTCCTTTATGCCTTAAAATTGAGGAAGAATTCTGGAAAGAAAAGGCTCGCATCAATTGGCACTCTAAGGGGGACATGAATACCTCTTACTTCCATAAGTTAGCCAAAATAAGGCATTCAACCAAGGCTATGACCATGTTAAGGGAGGGGGACACAATCCTGTTAGAACAAAATGAGATAGCTAGTCATGCTTTGTCCTATTTCACAGAGTTGTATGCCTCAGAGAACAATGTCCAACACAAAGATTTGATCAATTCTGTGGTGCCCAGGGTGGTTTCTGAAGCCAGAATTGTATGCTCACTAAAATTCATATGCTTGAATAAATTAAAAATGCAGTTTTTGGTATGAATGGTGATGGTGCTCTAGGTCCTGATGGGTTTGGTGGTTCCTTCTTTCAGGAGTTTTGGGACATTGTTGCCCCGATGTGTGCAATTCAGTCTCCCAATTCTTTTCCCAGGAATGGATTCTTCCCAATATGAACTCTAATTATGTGGTTCTGATCCCTAAGTTCCCTGGTGCTGATAGGATTGAAGACTTCAGACCAATTTCTCTTGCCAACTTCCAATTCAAAGTGATCATAAAAGTCTTGGCTGATAGGTTGGCCATAATTGCTCTAGAGATTGTCTCTAGTCAGCAAAGAGGCTTCATCAAAGGAAGACATATCCAGGACTACATTTGTATTGCTTCTGAAGCCATCAATCTGCTGGATCATAAGTCTTTTGGGGGGAAACCTAGCTCTCAAGCTGGATATTAGGAAAGCCTTTGACACAATTGATTGGGGATTCATATGCAATACTCTAAAGGCTTTCGGATTTGACAACAAATTCATAGCTTGGATAAATATCATCTTGGGCTCTGCTAAGCTATCCATTGTTGTTAATGGCCAAAATCATGGTTACTTCAGTTGTAAGAGGGGTGTTAGGCAAGGAGACCCCCTATCCCCCCTTCTCTTCTGTCTTGCAGAAGATGTCCTAAGCAGGGGCTTAGCCATGTTACATGCTGAAGAGAAAATTCATTCCATCTCTAGCCCTGGGAAAATATCTACACCCTCTCATGTTTTATATGCTGATGACAACCTCATTTTCTACAAAGGAATCAAGAGAGACATTCTGGCTCTAAACAAGCTCATTGAAGCCCATGCTCAAGCCTCTGGTCAATATATTAATCCAAGTAACTGCAAATTCTTCTCCATCCTAGCTACTCCAGCTATGATTGCCTCCCTTTCTGCTTGGTTGGGTTTCTCTAGGGGCAGCCTCCCCTTCTCTTATCTGGGAGTCCCTATATTCAAAGGGAAGCCTAGGGCCATCCACCTTCAACCTATAGCTGATAGAATTGTGCTCAGGCTGGCTAAGTGGAAAGGCTCATCTCTTTCCATCATGGGCAGGGTTGAGCTGGTTAAATCCATTATACACAGTATGTTGACTTTCAACTTTCAAGTCTATTCCTGACCAAGTTCTCTGCGGAAATTTATTGACAAAAGCATAAGGAACTTCATTTGGTCAGGTGATATTAACACTAGAAAACTTGTCACTGTGGCTTGGCACAAGCTCTGCACTCCTACTAATGAAGGAGGTCTTGGTCTGAGGTCAATTGCTAAAATGAATCAAGCTTCCCTGCTGAAACTTGCTTGGGGTATAAGGTCTTCCTGAAAGTGCGCATGTCAAGATAGCACTTTGGAAAGCTTTCTCACTATGTGTTTAGTTTTGATGAGGATAACTTGTGATTATGAGAGATTGAAGATCATCAACAAATCAACATGCTTAAGTCTCTAGATTGGTATTAGACTTAGACTAGTAATTAGTTTAGGTTGAGTCTAAGGCTTAGGTAAACTCAATACATGTCTCATATGCATAAAACTTTAAATCAGTTTAAGTCTTGTGATATGTCATTTATAATATGTTCATGCATCATATAAATACATGTAATTTGTGCATCCTAGGCAGAAACTTAGTGTTGAACATGTATAAATTAAGTGCATAACGTATTTGAGTTTTGCAATTTGAAAATACACTTGGAAATATGTTGTTAATCGATTAAAGCATGATTTAATCGATTAACATGAGTTTTTGAAATGTTGTTGAAACTGAAAACTTGGAAAAACAGAATTAGTTACGTTTTTAAAACACGTTAATCGATTAACCAAGGTCTTAATCGATTAACTGGGCTACTGAAGTGATTCTTTATAAACTGCGTTTTCAGAACTTAAGCCATAACTTGCATGTTAGATTTTAAGAGAGTTAGAGCATATTT
>NC_032016.1:20991518-20996170 GCF_001865875.1 Lupinus angustifolius
GGAATGGGCCTTATTTTACAGAGCCAGGTTCTACAGAGCCAGTAGGAAGCAGGAAACCTATGTAAAGTCATCAATTTGGCCTGGTATCAAAAGAGTCTGGACTATAATCAATGACAACTCTAGATGGGTAGTTGGTAATGGAGCTAATATACACTATTGGCTAGATAACTGGCTTGGTAGTCCTTTAGCCACCACTCTGAACATTCCTCAGCAGCTTTACTCCTTCTTGAATGCAAGAGTTGAAGATTTTATCCAGGACAATCACTGGTTAATCCCCTCATGGATGGCCTCTATGCACCCTACAACCTTGCAGTCAATCATTAAAATTCGTGTTACAAATCAGACTCAAAAGGATAAGCTAGTTTGGATTCACTCTACTGATGGTGGCATGAGTATGAAGGATGGATACAATGTTTTCAAGCCAGGACAGACTCAAATCAATTGGTGTAAGAAAATCTGGTCTAGCTTCATTCCCGCAACAAAATCATTCATAGTTTGGAGGCTGGACAATAACAAAATGCCTCTTGATGTTAACCTTCAGAAAAGGGGCATCCATCTGGCCTCTACCTGCTCCATTTGTCATGCTGTAGAGGAGTCATCTAATCACCTTTTCTTTCAATGCAGTTTTGCTCTTGATTTATGGCACTGGTTTGAAAACATTATTGATTTACCTTTGGACAACTCCTCTATTCAGAGCATTTTGAGGGTGTGCAAGTCTAATTGGAGTCCTCAACTTAACTTGGTAGTCACTCCTAGCATAGTCAACACCATCTCGACTATATGGTATTGTAGGAACCAGAGAAGATTTGATGATACAAAAGTTGGTTTCATGCAAGCTTGTGACATGATAAAAAGGGACACTGCACTCACTGGAAACCTATCTACTTTGGCTGCTAATCCTACCCTTTTTGAATTTTCTACAATTCGTAGATTCAATTGCTCTCCTCATTACACTCCTTTTCCTGCCATCACTGAAGTCAGATGGCTTCCTCCTCCGTAGGGGTGGATCAAAATCAACTCTGATGGTGCTGCCCATGGTTATCCCGGTCACGCAGGAGGTGGTGGTATCTTTAGGGACAACAATGGGGACATGTTGGATTGTTTTGCTACCTATCTTCATATACAAGACTATCTTTTTTCTAAGCTTTTTTCTGCAATCATGGCAATTCAGATAGCTAGCTTGAAGGGTTGGAGGGAGGTTTGGTTGGAGTGTGACTCAAGTTTGGTGGTTGAAATTGTTAATGGCAACAAAGATCCTCCTTGGAAGCTTAGCAACTACTGGGAGCATTGCAAGAGGATAATTCCTTCCTTGAGGCTCAAGGTTTCTCCCATTTTCAGGGAAGGAAATTCATGTGCGGACAAACTAGCTTCCTACGAAGTGAACTCAAGAAACACTTCTTGGTTGAATTTGGTCCCCCCTTTTCTTGCTATGGAATTTCATAGGAATAGATACCTATTGCCTAATTATAGATTCAAGAATATGTAATGGTTCCCTTTGTTTGTACTCTTTCTTGGTAATATATCAGTGGGTGCCTTGACACCCTTGCTTTTAAAAAAAAGTACATCATTTATTTGTATTACTCATATGTAATTGTATTGTTTATATTAAAAATATTGTGGGATCATACAATGTGTGAAGTTGCCACTAGTTGACATATATAAATAAAAACATAAATACTGAGAGAAAAAAAGACTAAGAAAGTATTTAATACTTTGCTATATATATTTGTATAAATGGGACCAATTATATCAAGAGCAAACCAGACCAAATTGGGTTTTCTTTCAAATATGGCTAAGATCTTGACTGTATTTGTGGTTGGATGAGGTTAGGGCGTGCAAAATCATTTAAAATCAGGCTGGACAAGATTAAGGGAAACCAATTTTTTAATATGAAAACTACATTAAAACAAGGAAAGTTATAAGTATCATATTTGTTTATACACTTATATAAATGCAGCATTTTATTTTAATCGTACTCTAGTGAGTTGAAAGCCATTTTAGCTTTTACCATATAAGTATATTAAAATAATAATTGATCTGACGATATTAGCCCATATTTTTCAACGAGTTTCGCATTTTAGTCTGGTATAAATATGTTAGTGTTATATAATGTTATCTAGTTAATCCATTGTTACCGATATAAGACTATTGAGCAATATATTACATACTAATCACAACCTTATTTTACCATTATAAAAAAACACAAATATTGAATGAAAAAACTGAGAAATTATTTAATATTTTATTATATATTTATTTAATAATTTATTGTACATTTTTATTTAACAATGAAAGATGCAGAAACAACAATTCATAAAGCTAATATAAAGGAAGGATTAGGATAATGAAATTGTGTATCATAAATAAAGCATGTGAAAAGAACTTATTTAATAACCTATCATTGATAACATAGATGAATGTAATTAAATGAAATGAGTGATATAAACTTCAATAATTGGTAAAGTAAAAAAGACAATAAATTGCACCCAAAAAAGATGAATATGAAAAGGAAGAAACATGAAAAAAATATTGCTTTTGGGCAAAAATATCCTACCTTAACTTCAAATCAAGTGAATGAAAATGATTTGATTAATAAAAAAGTACATAACATCGTTTCATGCTTTGATTCCTTTCTCCCTACTCTACTCTTGGTGCTTTCACTTCTCTTATAGCAACTGTTCATGGATTTAGTCTCTCGGGTTGAGAATATAACAAAGCAAAAAGTTATATTCTTAAATGGAAATAAAATGGGTTTCCACTTTTCTGATGAGTTATGGAGGTGGAAATAAATGTCATCCAAAAAATACAAATCACACTTAATTGGTTTTGCTCCCAGGCAAAAACATTCTACCTTAACTTCAGGCAAAAAAAACACTTTCACTTCTCTTACAACAATTGTTCAGGGATTCAATCTCTTGAATTGAGAATATAACATTCTTAAATGAAAATTAAATCGATTTCCATTTTTCTAATGAATTATGCAGGTGGAAATAAAAGTCATCCAAAAAATACACATCACGTTTGATTGTTTTTCATCGCATGAGTACAATGGTTACAATATTATTATAGTGTAATACCTATCTTGTCATTTTTTAAATTTATACATAATTAATATATCATGTATCATTCATTTATATTACTTGTATTTATTTGTATTACATATAATTTGAAAAACAATTATGTGGGGTGATACATTTTGTGAAGTTGCACTAGTTGACATATATAAATAAAAACGTAAATATTGAGAGTATAAACCTAGAAATTATTTAATATTTTATTGTTTATTTATTTAATAATTTATTACATATTTTTATTTAACAATGAAAGAGGAATAAACTATCATTCTTTGAACTTATATAAACGAATGATTAGAATAATGAAATTATGTATCATAATATTAGAAATAAAGCATGTTAAAAGAACATAGTTAATAAGCTACCAACTATAACATAGATGAATGTAATTATGTGCAAATTAGTGATATGACTTCAATAATTGGAACACTAAAAAAAACAATAAAATGCACCTCAAATTAGATGGACTTGAAATGGAAGAAACATGAAAATAAATATTGCTTTGGGTAAAAAATATCCCACCTTAATTTCAAATCATGTGAATGAAAAGGATTTGAATTATAAGAAACTGAAATAAATCAATTCATCCATTGATTCCTTTCTCCCTACTCTACTCTCGGTGTTTTCACTTCTCTCACAACAACTGTTCACGGATCTAGTCTCTCGAGTAGAGAATATAATAAAGCAATAAAGTTATATTCTTAAATGAAAATTAAATGGATTTCCAATTTTATGATGAATTATGGAGTTGGAAATAAACGTCATCCATAAATTACAAATCACACTTAGTTGTTTTCATCACATGTGTAACACCGTGAATTTTCTGTGTATGTTTTATTAATTATTTATTTTAACAATGATTAATTTTAGAAATTAATCGGTATTAAATTAGACTAAATTGTAGTTGAATGTTAGTCTTTTTTTGTGATTTTCTATTTTCTGGAAAATTTTCGTTATTTTCTGTGACAGGAAGTTTTTGAGTTGGTATCGGGCCCAAATGCGCCCGAATTCGGCCCAATAATGTGTTTTTGAGTTTCGTACCTCGGAATCGAATTCCGATTGAGCCATTGGCTTTGAAATGTTATTTCGAGTCAAGATAGACATCAAGTTTATCCAGAACGCATTTCTAATTATTTTTCACTCCGAATTCCGTGTTTCGAAGTTCTAACCGTAAACCGAAATCGGGAGATTTTTATTATCCGATCGGGTATTAGCCGACAATACTCGAGAATGGTTTAATCGTGAATGTGTTATTGAAAAGGTCACATCACTTTCATGTAAGAAGCTTGCTTGTTAAATAAGCAAAAATACATATCTTCTTACACAAAATCCCCTAAATCACTCAACAAATCCTGTCACTTCACCACCATTAGACACATAACCTATGCTAGTCTAAATCTACTTACTTTGCATTAAATTTTATGATTTGATGAGGGTGAGGCTCTCCTATAAATACCTCACCCCATTCTCTCATTTATACACTAAATTTCCTATACAAACTAAGGTAGTCTTTTATTTTCTCTTCTTCATCTTCTTCTCATACTTCATAAAAAGTTATGAGCTTTTATTATGTTGTTC